>NC_092204.1:27571200-27619329 GCF_043381705.1 Parasteatoda tepidariorum
GTCTTTGAATATAAAATACTATGTCTTTGATGATAATATATTATGTCTTTGTGCTAGAACATTGTGTTCATTGGTGAGCGAGCGCAGCGAGCCATGGTTCACGGCGTGAACCACATAGGATTGCGTAGCAATTCTCGGGGTTGGCGAGCAGGGGGCGGAGCCTCCTAGTATATTAATAATTTACGATCACAAAAAATATGTAAGGTTCCTAATTATCATAATTTACATACCAATGACTATTATCTTGCTTTTAATGTTTGATATATATTGATTAATAACCACATAATATATAATAATAACCACATAATATATAATAATGACCACATCCAAAAAAAAAATTCATTTTAAAAATTCAATAAATTCTAAACTGGAAAAAATAACATACTTAGCTTTGAAAAATCATTTTCAGAAAGGAACTGTACCAAATCTTGTAATTCAGTTTTTGTATCAAAAAGGAACAGCTGAACATTATCAGTCCAAGCTTTATAATCTTTATCATGCAGCGATTTCATAGCTTTCTGGAAAATTAAGACTAAACATTAAAACAAATAACATTTAATAGTTACTGCAATAAAACCGCTTTGAGCATAAATTGATGTCTCTTAATTGCATTAATTAGTCGCTAGAAATTGATAATTTATTGAGTAATCACTTTTGCCCAATCAAGCAACAATTAAAAAAAAATTTAAATTAGCTTGCACACCTATTCTCTAGTGTTTCACACCTATGCATTATTGTAAAATACAAATTTTTTACGAAACGTCCCTTTAAAAAATGGTAATGGTAAAAAAAATTCAATGAAATAGTAAAGATGACGCAAATAAAATTACAAATTTCATTAGTCATTGAACAAGAGCTTCATTAAAGAAAGAATAAGATATAAATTTCTATTAAATGCAAAGGCAACCAGTTTAAACATTTGGAAAATGTTTAGGCATTAAATTAAAAAAATGCATTTACATTTAATTAGATAAATACTCAGAATTTGAAGCATTAATAGTTAATTAGACATTTAATCAGTATAAAATCATCTTAATGAAACTAAAGTCATATTATAATGTCACATTGTTAACATAAGAAAGTACTTAATGAATGTTTTCAAGAATATTAAAAATCAGCTTCCCAATTTTAAAACCGACTGTTTCTTGATTAAGTTAGATAAATAAGAACTCAACAAAATGTATTTTTCTATTTATTTTGAATTAAAATTTTTTTTTTGTCTTCTTTATGATGAATTTCTATCCTTTTATCAGTATTATTATTTAAAAAAATAAAATTTCTAAAATGATCTGAATTTTTCTTGAGTAAATGAATACATATACAATATGTAAAAAAAAATTTTTTTAGTCCATTAAAGACAAAGAAAAAAAAAAATTCTAAATATGTCAATAATTTTTTTTTAAAACTCTAGGTTTCTGAAATAAATAATCTGAGCAACATTACCAGAAAAAGGTCTCGATGCTTCAATAGCAGTTGTAGCGGTTCAGCATAAACATTCACATACTCTTGTTCAAACAAATTTGTTTTACTGAAATAAAAAACAATTGAACATTCAATTATACAGTTGTTATACTTTATTTTAATACATATTATAACAATTAACTGGCACCGAGCAATCTAAATTGGGTTTGTAACTCCCAGTGTACAATTATATAGGATAGTAATTTTGAAGCTAACCAAATCTTAAGGCAAAGGAATTCTTAGTATGGCATGAAATTAATTCACATTTGTTCTACCTGTAGAGGAAAACATCCAGTGGTCAGTTTGAAAAAGAGATTTTAACCCAAATTTAGTAAAAATGCTAATAGTATTTTAAACCAGCACTATGCTCATGTGATATTTTACATATCTGTGCATATTTATTCTTTTGGTGTGTTATATTGTCTTACATCAGCACTATGAGATAGAAGTAACATACAAATCCAAAAGATCAGGGTCAAGCTCGTACTTAACTTGCTAAACAAAACTTTTCTGTTTCCAATTCTATTACTTTGTTAGATTATTACTTTTGTTTGTGCAAACTTTTCATTTGCATCAAAATGTTAAGAGTCATTTTCTAAATTTTGATAGCTAAAATTTTTTTTAAAAAAAGCTCATTACAATGAAAACTAGAAATATCCATTAAATTTTATTTGCATGAAAATGAAAAAAAAAGAAGATATTTAAAATCATAATTTAAATAAAGTTTTGAAGAAAATTACGCTTATTTCAGAGATGCCAACTTGCTCCATGTTGTAATAAAATATTTTCTAATGGTGGTGAAATTTGAGTTATTTTCAGTTTAGCATTTTCCATTTTAAGTAATTTTTCCACCACTACCTATCAAAAATTCAAATTATCATATGGAATGAAACTTTATTGCAGTTATCTTGTAGTGACACTTTTAAATAGTAGGAGTAATTATCCTTATTCTACAGGTATTAACATTAAATCTGCTACCAATTTATTAAAACTTTTACAGAAAGCAGAGCAGTTCGCTTTCCTGTAATTTGGAAGGGGTAAACTGCTTTCTTAGGAACTGGATGTAAATCAATGAGGGGAAACAAGAAAGCATTACTTCAAATTTCAATTGAATAAAAATGAAAAAGAAGCTAAAATAATAATGAATAAAATGATAAAGGTTTTAAAAATTATGATTTTAAGGAAGTTTTAACAAAAATTATGTTTATGGGGAGGTGAGTTCTCACATTTGAAGCAAAAATATTTTATTTTACATACATTACTAGACCCAGAAAAGAATTTTACACTTTTTTTTCTTTTGTTCCACACATCTATTAATAATTTTTCTCTAAGCAAGTACTAAGAGAAATCCTTTTAATTCTATAGTCATTTTCCCATACTCATAATTCTATGATTTATTTATCTACTAGTCATATTGTAGGCACAAAATTTGTAGAATTTTTTTAGTATTTGTCGAAAATTCATAAACCAAAAATACTATACATAAAATCTAGATTTTTCCAGGTTTTTGTTAGAAAAAATCAGGGCTGTAAAATAAAGATTGTTCAGTAACCCAAAAAAATAAAAACTACTGTTATTTTTCCAGGTAGCAATAATTTTTGAGCTCTATTGCTTGGACTATTTAAACTAAAGATTTGTCTTAAAATGTAATCTGGTCATTTGAAAGTAAAAATATGAAATATAAAGTGTTGGTGTTAAGTATACAAAGCTGCTAACGAGTGTTTTCACTACAGCGGGAGAATCTCGCATATTTTTTTCCTTTTTTGCAATAAAAAATTATTAACGCGAGAAGTTCGTGCACTCTATTAATCAATTTCAAAATGAGCGAATTTTATTAAAAATTTTGTCTTTTGCCATTTTGAATAAAATCCGTTTAACTTTTCTTCCTTGATCTTTCATTATTTTGAGCATTGGTCCTTGTTATCTAGCTTTCCTATTTACCAGTATTGTTCAGAACCGGTGCGAACAGCAGAACACCCTTAAAGAAATAATTTTTTTCCAAGTCTATTCGAGCTTTTTTAATTTTTAGAAATCTTACTTAACTTTTTGAAATCTCACTCTGTTTTTGAGAAAGGGTGAGAAATTCTCCCCCATTTTTTTTCTGTAATGAAAACACTGCAAACCTACGAATGAAAAATAATAATGAAATCGCTCAGTCTGAAACTAGCCTGCAACAGTTGTACCTGACTCAGTGGGTACACCTATTGACAGAATAAGTTAATAATGATTTTTAATTTCCTTCATTTCGAGGCTGAAAAAGCTGGTCACAAAAGGAGTCAAGAATACATAAAAAACAAAATTTGATGATACAGTACTTACACAGACTTCTCTGCCCCTCTCAAGATTTTCACAAAACTTGGATAATTTTGAAGACGATTCCACAAATATTTCAAAAAATAGTCATGAAAAGATAGACATTCAAACATGTGCTCTAAAATGATCTAAAATACATCAAGATAACACACAATGTATTCATATTATGAAATTTATAAACTATAAACAAAATTAAAATAACAACAAAAATTAAATCAACATCTAACTATTGTCTATCATCCTGACTAAACCATTAGGATATTTTCTCCAATTGAAGATTAAAATTCTAAAAATCATAAACCAGTAAAAAAAAACAAAAAAAAAACGCTTACATTTTTTTAAAAAATAGTTTATTTTCATAATTTAAAATATCATCTGCCTTCATTAATTAGCATATTGAAGGATTGGATGTCTAACCCTTGAACCATCATTGCGTTTTAGTACACGAAAATCTGATTGTTAGATAAAGAGTTATTTCAGAGGTATTCTATTTTTTGTGCATTGTAGAGTAAAACTAGTGCAAAACTTGAGAAATGAAGGATTCCCTAAATAATTTTATTGCATTTTCGACTGCAAACCACAAGAATTAAGTACCCATGTAAAATCAGTGCTATTTTGTGTGGTTAATAGCATAGAGAGAGACTAAGTAAACATATTGAGTTTTTTTTCTTCTTCTTTTTAAATTTTATTTTGCTCTTTTACTAGCAATTTGTGAATTTGGACTTTTCTTGTTATTGTACCAGGCTCCTCATTTCTTATAAAAGGTATGACTGTTGAATTTATAAAAGAGGTAACAAAACGGAGCAATGTATTTATGCTGGCAACAAATTATAAAATCATAAACATCATTTTCTGAAAAATATATTATACAGAATTCCACATTATATTACCACATGTATATTCCACATTATTTTGGGAAAAATATTCCTCATTATTTTCAAAGATACAATGAAATCACTCAAATAAATTTCAATTATGTTATACAGAGAGAACATAAAGTAAAATCAACTCACATTAATGCATACATTAAACTGCAGAGATGTGATCTGAAACAAAATAAAGACTCAATAAATCCAATGCTTGAAAAGTTAACCACTGAACTTTTTTAAATTGTTTTAAATTATTAATAAGTCTCATGCTTGAAACATCAATATTAAGTTGCTATTCAGTTTAGCTGCTGGGTGGTAAAGGAAGAATTGCAGATTCCTTTCATTTTAGAATAAAATGAAGTTCAGATTTGTCAAAAATATTTTTAACCAGTAAGGACAAATTTATTTAATACTTTATAACAATTGATTTAAGTCAACTTAATTTGAGAAATAAAATTCAGGCTAATAGTTTCAGCCAAGTTAAGCAATAGAGGGAAATAGTGTATCAAGAATCTCTAGGTATTTCCATGCATATTTATCAATATTACTTATTCAGCCGTTAATCTAAAGTTGCTTGCTTCTTAGTAAACCAGAATGTTTAAATAATAATATTTTTATTATATTTTTTATCACAGCACAGAAAATCTGACAAAGCTGCAAACTTATACTGATTTGAACCCGTAACCCAATAATGATTTAAACAATGCTTCATAAACAATATGTAAAAAGTAATAAGTAATTTCCTTAGTTGAATATGGAACTAATTAGGAGAAAGCTAGAAATAGAGGTTTGACTTCAATAAGAATAACTAAAGTTAACTCTTTTCCCTTAGGTAAGCTTTAGCTGCCATCTTGAATTTAATGAAAGGAGGGTCAAGGTGAAACTTTCTATCCATGCAAGAGGTGTTTGTTTCCTATTTTTATTCTAAATCGAAAGATACCAGAACCAAGTTGATAGTACTAGTTGTTCAGAAAATATAAGGGAATCATTAAGTATAAAAAAGTATAATTTTGGATTTATACCTACTTATGCATCTAATATTACTATCTGCCTAATTGCCTCAAGTCATTGTGACTCAAAATGTCACGAGATTCAAATTATTTTTTATAGCATAAGTACCTTAAAAAAGCAAATTCTGTCAGTTTTTCTTCTAATCATTCAAGAATATGATATGAGGAAATTTTATGGAAGCAACTGTCCGTTGCTTTCTAAAAAATTGGTCCTTAAATGGTATTCACTCTTAGAATTTTCAACAATTGCCCAAACATTTATCTGAAAAATATATACTAATTGTTCGAAATTTTTATTTTGAACTCTTAAAAATCCACTAAAAGTGTTGTTTTCTAATTATCCACTAGTATTACTCTCCTAACTATTATTCTCTGCTATTCTGACTCCTATTTACACCAGTTCAAGGTCATTAAGTGAGGTCATCAGGGCACACAACACATTTTAGCGGAGAAAAAGAGACCTTCTGTAGTTAAAGAGAGAACTTAGAGGACCATTTATATTTTGAAAAAAGGACTTAGATGGACCATTTACAGTAAAAACAATTTAGTTTCAGTTATGACAATAAATGTTTCAGTTATTTATTGTCAAATTCATTAACATAAATTCATACAAAAATGAAGGCTTCTTTCATAGGTTTACAAAATGTTTTTTTGTTCATCTACTAAAGAAGAAAAAAACCTGAGTGGCTCTAAGAGGATTTTTTAATATTAAATTGATAGGATAAAAATCGGTGGCTAAAAAGGTGTCCTTAGTTGCTCTGTTGTGTTGGTCTTTCATAAAAGTTCCACTATAGTAAAATTTAAATATATTTATTTTTCCTCAAATTACTTACTGGATATTTGTGTTGAAGATTTGATGGGAAGAAACAAGCTTTATTTCTTATATCTTCGTCCTCATCTTGAAGTAGAAGCAAACAACCTTCACACAGACTGTTAAAGAAACATACATAAGTATTTGAGGACAACAAATATAATATTAATTTGAAAAGTCGTTTACGGGGAGAAAAAGCAGGGCATATGATCAGGCTCTTGACTGAGATATCAATTTTTTTTTATATATTTATAAAAATTTTGATTTTTGTGAAAAATTTATTTTTGGTATTGAAAATTTATTTACTTCCCTTGTAAAAAGCTTTTAGTCTCAACTTTCTATTCACACAAATAAGATAGAATATTCTATGAATTTATAGATCAATTTTTTCTAATCATAGAAACTCTTAAAATTTAGAATATAAGATATATTTAGCATTTCATTTTCTGATTAATAAGCGGGGATCACAAACCAAGGCACCATGTACCAATTATAAAAACGAAACGAAAATCAAAAATTTGGAAAGTAAATTAAAATTAATAATAATAATAGAAAAAAATGAAGCCATTATGTTCTCAGGAACAAAATTTGAGAAAAAACAAAAATCCATTTTAAACTTATTTATTAAAATTGATCATACGATTATATCGTTCATAATCAAACATAATTTCAAGTGGCATATTTTTGTAAGGATTCAACAAAAAGTGAATATTTAAAAGGCCTCCTGAAAAATGTTTCGCACAAAGTCTAGTGGCATCTCCACAGTTTATTTTAGTAATTGGAGTATAATTAATTTTAGGTTACATATAATACAAGTTTTGGATCTGAAACTAACTTGATAAGCAAAGAAGATGCTGTTTCATGATCAGTTTTGAGCATCTGTATGAGATGGTTGTCTAATGTGATGCCAAGAGCAGTGACAGAATGAGCAGCCTGCATTCTCAGCAGATCAGGGCTTCGAGCATGACAAAATGAGTGGAAGTGCTTAATCCATGAACTTAAAGAATGTCTGAAAACAAAGTTAATTACTAAATTAAATAGTTATATCAGCATTTCCTACTTCAATACATGATTAAACATTTAAATATACTTAATGAATATGAAGGAGAAAAAAAAGACTGCTTATTTTTGAAATACTTATTAACCTAATTAAGAAATTTTCAATATTGAATTACTATTTAAAGTTAAGAAATGCAGTCTTTTGTTGAATTGGCACATCATCAAAGCACTTCATAAATTTTGTTGAAGAGACATATACATAGGGTGACCAGATGTCTTCAAATCTTCAGGACGGTCCAAACTTCATTAGTTATCCTCAAAAACTTCTAAACTCTTTAAGGACAGATAATGTCCTCAAATCTTAACACATGTACTGGAATTTCTCCAAAAATATCTTGTTCCTTTTACACACAATGATAGATTGAAAAAAAAAAGGAAACAAGGAAAAGCAAAAGTTCACCATGCTAAAACTATTTTATGAAAATTCCTTACTCGTTGAAAAATAATTTCAGAAAAAAATGAAATAAAAAATAAACACGTTTATTTTACCTGAAACAAATGCCGAATATCATGTGATGTTTCAAAACTGCTTAGAAATGAAATCAAGTTCATCGTTCTGCACATGGTTATCTGCACAGTTATCAATTTTTTTAAAAAAAGAAATCTTTGTTGCACGTATAAATTATTTCCTATAAATATATGTGTCATGCTGAAATATGTGTAGCATATTTCCTAACATTTAAATTATTATCTTATTTAATAATTTTCTCAGTTAATAAAAATCATTTAATATAATATGTAATCTTTTTATACCACAACCTTGAATTGAGTGCAAAATAAAATAATTTTTTCAGAGATTCCCTGTACATTTGCCAACACATTAGAATAGATTGGGAAACCGGTATATGGTTGCTGATGTTTTGCTTTCAATAAAATTTGATATTATTTCTCAAGCATTCTTTACCACCAACACATTTGAATGTGTAAGGTTAAGAAAAAGAGCTTTAGCATTAAATTTAATCAATTAATAGCCAATACATGGGTTCCTTAACTTTCCTTGGCAAAACTATATTAACATATACATGGGACTTGCAATTTCGATTTCTTGGTGGACGGAGGTGCCGTGTTGGGCTTGGCCCGGCAACCACACCCTCAGGGCCATTTTCCAAATTTATAACTCGATAATATATATTTTTATTAAAAATTAAGATTAATCTTGATTTTTGAGCTCAACATAAATTTCAAAAGTAAAGCAGTTTCAGTTATTTAAAAAAAGAAAAGGATTAAATAAGATAATAATTTGGCTTACACACATAAAATGAATCCACTTACACACTAAGGCGCATCAAATATTTCAGAAATTGTGGAGTTGACAAAGAAAATTAAAGAGTGATGCATGACATGCAATTATAAGGGCATGTGATTCTCTGATGATAAAAAAAAATTGTGTACCAACAGATTTATATTGGCTATATTATAACAGAACTTATATCACTCCCAATCAAAAGTTCCCAACTCCCAATCAAAAGCTCAAATATAATTCTTTTCTTCCTTCGAAATTCTTTGTTTTGTCTAACAACTGAAAAGCATAATTATAAATATTCTTATTAATAGACACGTAAACGAGTAGAGGATTCATATTTTTAATAGGGACCAGCTTTTAGCAAAAAGGGACCCAAACATTTGAATGTCTAGGTTCTTATGAGCCCAAAATTTATAAAGTCTGGTGGAATCACTACACGTAGAACAAATCAGTAGAATTTAAACACAATGATTATAACAAATACCTGGAAACATTATTTTCTTCAATATGAAATCTGATGATGAATGACCATGCTGTTAATGAGGTTGCCACTACTGACAGGCTGGACTTAGTTTCTAAGAAGTATATCAGGCTTTTTTCTAAGGCCTCTGTGGCCTCAGAATTAAGAATCAACTTGCCAATCCTCCAGTCTTCACACATGAGAATGATGAGCTTCAGCGCTTCTAAAACAACACTGTAATGGTTTTCTTTTTGAACAAATGAAGCAACACATACCTAAAATGTTTGGAAATAATGACTTCAAGATCACTAAAAATATCTTTAAAAAATATGTTCAGCCCATAACCGAAAATTTTCCAGTTTCATTTTTTAATTTCAAATTTAGCTACATGTATAAAATTACACCAATTATAAAAAACTTTGTGTAAGATAAACATGTAGCTCTTGTTTAAATAAACTGGCAAATGTAAATTAAGACAGATAGAGAAATAATCCCCTCTTAGTGTGCATGTGCTTTTATAAAGTTAAACCCAGAAATTTTTATTATTTTTTTTAAATATTTCAATTGTTCATTATTATAATCAGAAAAATTTAAAATAAAAATATATACTCAAAATGAAAATGAATTTACAGGAGGACAAGCAATGTATTAGACTTCATTGTTAAACTGCATAATATAATAACTTAACACATTAAAAGCTTATTATAGTTTCACATATGAGTACTCTAGGACAGTCACATGCATTCAAGGCTGAACACAGAACAAAACTCCTTGCTAACCCGTTCCTTTTTAAAATTCAAAAAGTCAAAGTTTGTGAGCATTTTTTAAAAAAAAATTCAAAAATATTATCACTTATGACACAAAATATCAATTTTCATTAAAGTATAAAATATTGATCTCCTATTCTTTATGCTTATTTTAACTAAAATCTAAACGTTAGTTTACATTTTTAATGTGTACTAAACGTGAAGAATTGTTTATTAGAATTGTGACCATTACAATCACACATAAATGTGTATATATACATATAAAAGAGGCAGGGAACATTATTAACTCAAGATTCAAATAATCACATATAGATCCTATCACTATCTAAGGTGGTACAACTAGAAAAATCAAAAATCTACATTATTCAGAGCTGATGCGCCTTGAATTAGTTCAGGCTGATGTAATTCCTATCACTCTCTTTAGATGATGCAATATGTATGCTCTTTCTCACACTTTAATAGTTACATCCTGTCTTTTGATCTATTTTTGGCTTCAAGTTATGCATTAATTAACATTTTTGATACTTCCCTTTATTTTAAGTGAGAAAGACTTTTTCCCTCAACCTTTTTAATAGACCAATTATAATTATTGAGAATCCCCTTATTTCCTAATGGGAAATATTTTACAGTTTTATTTTACAAGATTTTCCCTAACCTTTATTTGGTTTTGTGTCACTTGAATATTCATTCTCTGATTATGATGCTTTTTTTAAAATCATGTGCCTGTTTGTCCTGCTCGCACAACTGCCACCCTTATATATATATATATATTCATCCTTTAGGAAACCTTTGTAAATCTGGCATCAATGAGGCATACATGAAAAGGCTATGGTTTGTATCAAGCACAAATTTTGATAGAAGAATAAAATCAAAATAAAATTTTCAAAATTCCCTGCTACATTTTCCAAATGAGTAAGATTTAAGAGGACACTATACCATGGGAGAAATATTTCGTCGCAAATTCTCTTTCACCTCTATAAGTAACTTAAAATTTACAATATGGGAAAAGTGAGTTCAGACGAACCTAGAATACTGAAAAGAAATTTTTAAAATATCTAAATAAAAATAAATTATGAGAACATAACTTAACTTTTAAAAAAATTATGAGAACCTAATTATGCAATGGAGAAGCTCCCTTCAAAAATTTGTTTGCATTTTGATATTTTAAATTTTCTTTCAGCAATTGAAATTTCAGAGCTAACTCTAGGTTTGCTTCAATTTTTCTGTAATTTAAATTTTAAATTAGTTGAATTTAGCAATGAAAAGTTTCTCCCATGGTATGAAGTCCTCTTAGCCAGTTAATAAAAATTCTTACAAATATCCCTTGCAAAGATTCTTTCAGAGAAAATAAATCCTTTTTATCTCTAGGAAACAGTTTAGAAGAGAGAAAGTGAAGACACTCAATTTGAATAAACAAATCAACATTTGTCAGTTGAGAAATGAAGAGAGGAAGCTCATCAAGATGGAGGCTCTTCAATCGACACCAAGTCAGGTTCTTATCACATAGTACTCGACCTACCTAAAGGGAAAGATAAATAAAACCTAAACAACGAGGGATAAAACTACATTTAAAAAAAATAATAAATAAAAAAAATAATAATGAGTACCCTTATTGTTTATTTGACTAGATTCATAACTTTAACTTGAATTACTAAACTAACTATCAAACATAGAAGTTAGTTTTTTATAAAAAAAATTTTTAAATCTTTATTAGGTTAGATTCTAAAAAGTATTATTTCCCTCATACAGTTAGGATAATTTTTTGGTATTGGCTCACTTTCATTGGCTGAAATTTTTGGAATAATTTAGGTCATATTGTATATCTCAATATCTCTTGCAATTCTGCCCTTCTCAGATGTTTGTTTTTCTTCCTAATTAATATTATTTCAAACTTTATTGAGATTTGCATCACAATTTTCAACATACATACACTAGTAATACAATTGCTAAAATGAAATAATGTTTTGGATTGAAATTTTTGTTTAATTATAACGAATTTCTTTTTTCCAATTTTAAGAACTTTTCAATGCTCATAAGTTTATTTATTTATTTATGTTCTCAAAGGCATTTTTGCTATTTTAAGGGACTCTTCTGGGTTATCGAAATCTGCTAATATGAGATGTAATAATATTAAAAGAAATATAATACTAAAAGATATCTGACTAAACCCATAGCAATAGAAACATTAGTTACCAAATATTACCTTTTCATATTTAATAACATATATATCTGTAACAAATTCTTTCGCATACAAATGTTTAAAGAGAGAATAGATTTAAAATCCTTCAATTGCTTTAAAAAGAGTCTACTTTTTAATTGGTACTTACAAATCTATATAGGAAAATGATAAAATACCTTTACCATTATAACTTAACTTTAATGGTTTAAATCAATGATTTTCTTAAAAAAGTGAATGATTTATATTACTGCTTTTCATCATTTGATTTAATTGTTGTCACATTAAGTAGATTTAGCTTCTGTTTACACTAATATATGCAATTGCAAACTTTAGATTACCTTACAAATATTTACACTCAGTTTTGCTATAACCAGTATAGTATGAAATTTGACCAGTATAATACATATTACCTGTATAATATGAAATTAGACATTTTGAAAGCTTGAGTTTTTTAAAGTGTGCCACATTACTTGAAAGATTAGTCATTTTTATAACTTAAAAACTAAGAAATCACAAAAAAATTTGAAATTTTTACTTTAGAACAAATACTTTATAAATGGAATATTTACTTTAAAATAATTTTCTTCTTCATAACCTTGAGTCTCTTTGACGATTTCCAGCAATGAACAATATGAATTACTTTGATTTAAAATTATAAATATGCTCAACATTTGTGCATTTAATATAGGAACTTGCACTTTTGTAATTACTCTATAGAGCAATTTCAGATGATCAATAATTTCAGTGTCACTGCCAGCTAATCTGAAATAATAACAGTACAAATAAATTGCCAAAAAATTTAAAATATGATTACCCAAACAATTTTCATAATGATAATTCATACATCAATTCAGTGAATTAATTTTTACACATTTGAACAGGATGCTTGGACTAATTGAAAAAATATTTATAAAAGGTTTGCTTTAAAAAAATCAAGAAGGGATTATATATGTTTAGTTTGTAGAAAATTTTGCAATTTCTTTTAATAGTTTGCAGAATCTTGAAAATTTCCATATCAATAATTCTACTTAAAGTTTGAGGATGATTTCATTGAATTAAGAGTGGATTTTGCACATTTTTGACAAATAATTGTAAGCTTATTCTTTAAAATAATTATTTTTATTAAAAATTAGAGCTTTTTTGTCAGCTAAGTAGTAATTATTATCAAAAAAAAGTGTAATAAAATGTAAAATTTAGGGCCTTCTTAAAAACAATAAGAAAATTTAAGATCACATTGTAAATATGCTCTGAATCTAACTTAAGTTGTCTTGAAAATTTTACTAGCTTTGATTTTACATTGAGAATTCTATTAAGCATTGCGAGGCGTGGTGGCTCAGAGGATAGAGCGTTTCCTTCCAATTAGGTGAACCGAATTCGAATCCCAGGGATGGCTGGTTCATATGAATTCTGCATCTAGCTTGCATAAAATATCCTCAGTAGTAGACAGATGATGGGTTAGAGTCCCCTTGCTGCCAGGCGTGATTTTCGTGGTTTTCCTCACCATGTAACTCAAATGCAGGCTAGCTCCATCAAAGAAAAGTCCACCACAAAGGCAAATTTCTCCTAATACTTGATCTAGGAGTTCTCTTGTCTCTTGGATTGGTTTTTAAATTACAAGGCTATAGAGTTGAACATTAATGGTTGTAAACCCGAAAATTGGGTCGGCTGTTGAAGGACTGTTATAAAATAATTCAGCATTGTAAAAGAACAATGCTTATCGTGCTTTAAATCTTGCAATAATGTATATTGACTTGTATTAATTTGCAATGAAACATAATAAAATTGAATTTTTCAATAAAGAAATAACCCAAATATATTTTTAAATATTCATTTAAAGTACCCGATCATTTTGACTGTTTATTGTATTCATCAAAACAATATAGTGTAATAAAATGTAAAATTTAGATCCTTCTAATTACGTAGCTATGAAAACTTAGGTGTTTATTTTATATACTTTGTTTCAAGACATATAACAAAATTTCTGAATTTGAAATTTCCTCAATTATTTTTTAGATAAACAATATATATTCTTGCTGTTAAGTAGAAAATAAACATCAAAACAGGAGGTAAAAATTCTTAAATTAAACAACATATTGAAATAAGTTTAAAAACTCTTCAAAGTTCAATTTTATGCATAAAATTTAAATCAGTAAAGCTATTCAATCACATAAAGAAGTTCATTTTTTTTAAACTCAACGAACGGTTTTAACAAAGAAAAAAATCACTGATAATAAACATTTGAAAATATTACATATTAAACATATCTAAATTTTTAGGAAAAAAACTCTGAAATTTGAGTTTTTAACTTTGCACTTTTTATTTTCTGAACTTTCAGATGGTGGGAATCCGGCAACAAAGAACTGGTTTTCTCCAGTTATTTTGTAAGGATCAAGTGCATAGCTGGGAAAACTCTGTATAATTTAGACTACAATCTAAACACATGGAAGATTAAACAAATTTTAAAAAATATAAACTATTAATATACTAGAAAAAGTGAACTACTTACAAATTGTTTCGCTTAAAGAACTTTTCAACTGTCCATAATATTCCATGAATAAAATTGCATTTTATATTGCCTTGTTCTAAGCTTAGTTTGATATTTTTACATAATTCAGAAACATCTTCAATTGTTATGACAACAGATAAAATCGATGATACGAGGTCTCTTATTTTCCAAACAGGGATCCCTAACAGTTCTAACATTAGACTCTTCAATTCCACAAATAATGTCCTGAAAATTAAAAGCAAGGGTACTCAAACATTAGAAAAGTTTAAGAATAATATAAACACAAATTTGTATTTGAGAAGTTAATAGTAATAGACAGGGCTGGAAGCCCAGAATATAAAAATTAAGGACTCAATTGCCCCCAAATTTAAGGATGTAGACTGCTTAATGGGAGCAACTTCCAGGATACCAACAATTACAATTTGCAAAAATGCAATTGGTAATAGTTTCAGTAATTCCTGCACTTAAGCAAACAAATAAACATTTCTCAGAAAACTTATGTGTGTGTTTTGTGGGGCTAGTTGTTTTCGACAATGTTAACCTTCATCTATGAAAAGGTACCCCACAATAGTACCCCATCACGTTCGGGTCACCAATGTGGGAAGAGTAGTTATCGACAATGTCAACCTTCATTTATGAAAAGGTGCCCCAACATAGAATCGAGTTAACATGTTTTATATACTAGTGAATTAGAATTGTATTTTTGTAGTGGTAGATACATTACAGTTTTTTTTTAAGTGATTGTTTTTTTTAAAAAGAAGTTATGCAATTTTTTTTCATATATATATATATATGTAAATAAAGTGGGAGAAAATTAGTATAAATATTGGAAATCATTACACAGTAACAAAATACAAGGATTCTCTTGCGAAAATTAGTATGATATAGTGATGGAAGGAGAAAAAAAGAGATAAGAGCTTTTTATATATTTCTCCCACATGGAATGTTTTGTACCATCAAGTCAAGGGTAATTGGCTTTAATAATGGAAGTAAACTAATACCATACTAGACACGCTATAAAAACTCAGGCGTTCATTTTATATACTTTGTTTCATGACATATAACAAAATTTCTAAATTTGAAACTCCTTCACTTATTTTTTAGGCAAACAATATATATTCTTGCTGTTAACTTCATTAAAATTTGGAAAATACAAAAATTTCAGGAATTTTATTGAAATTTTTATTAATTAATAACACTTTCTTTTTTAAGAAAATTAAGGACTACTTTGTGCCCTGAATAGACAATGCAATAAATATTGTTGCTGTTCATTTACGTCGCACTACAGCTGCACAATGGGCTATTGGCGACGGTCTGGGAAACATCCCTGAGGATGATCCGAAGACATGCCATCACAATTTTGATCCTCAGCAGAGGGGATGGCACCCCCACTTCGGTAGCACAACGACCTGCGCGTGCGAAGTCGAGCACTTTACAATAGAACAGTTTAACGAGGACCAATACCGCACACCCTCGGTCCCTACACACACTGATCCAAGTTGTCACCCACCCGCACACTGACCGCAGCCAGTGATGCTTGACTTCGGTGATCTGCTGGGAACCATGTCTTAACGATCAGTTCACTGCAGGACTGCAATAAATATTAATAGCCCCCTTACTGCCTTTACATAGATTTATACGATTTCTTGTTTTTCTTTTGAAATCTCTCATAAAAGAAAACCATTTAACACAGTCATAGCACCAAGGCTCTAAAAACACTAGGTAAAATGTCAATCCTGACAACTTTGATGCTTGGACATTTCGTTGGAAGCCATGTATGAATGCAGTAGGGGCACATTTAATGTGTTACATTAATCAAATCAATGTTCTTTTTTTTTTTTTTAAAGATTTTACCAGCATTATATTTTAAAGAATCCCTGATATTAACTGCTAAAAATTCTGTCTCATGATGCGTTCCAAGTGAGATTATATCATTTCATTTTATTATTTGGCCCAATGTTTCACAATTTTTAAAGCAATGCTAAATTTAAAATTTGTTATCAAAAAATATCCGAAAATTCCAATTATAAATTATGCAATATTTTGCAGAAATCAATTATCCCACACTGCCATTCCACCCATTACCATGGATAGTTGGGAGACAAAAAAATTAACCTAATGTCTATTGAAGAAAATATAACAAAATTTATAAAATATAAATAATTTTTATCTATGTAATCAATATTAATCTATCATTCTTTATGGCTAATAAGAACAATTAATTTATAAGCATAATTATCTTATAAGTATAATTAATAATTAGGTGAGATCCTTTTAAGTATGAACATTGAAACAAATACTATACTTTTTTTTTTTTTAAAAATTTACAATGTACCAAAAATAACTAAATAAATCTAACCAATTTTCTTCTTGAGGTGGATTTAATTTCACAATAATTGATAAAATTGGAATTAATTCTGAACTTAATTTTCCCTGCTTATGAAGTTTGACACATTTTTCCAACTGTTGAAGTAAGTACATTTCTAATCTTGGACATCGAGAGAACAATTCTGATGCTGAAACCATATTATATTCAGAATCATCTTCAGCTACTTTTTTCTGACCACAAATACGAGGTAAAAGAACACCTGGGAAAAAAATAGAAAATCATTTTAACATTCTAATCTTCTTTTTTTTTAAATCTAAAGACAAAACAAAAAAATTTACTGTTCATAAATACAAATAAATGTCGATTTTGCTTGAAATACTTATTTTCTTGTACACAAAATTAGTTTTCCATAGTTCTAGTAACAAATAAAAATAAATAAGATAAATAAATAAACATTAACAAGTGCTGTACACATGAAATTTAAATTGAGAAATAATATGCATTTTTCTCAAACTAACTTTTTGTTATAATTACATAAATTTATAATAATTATAATGTTAATATATATGTTGTAATGTTAATGTTATAATATAAATTATAATGTTATAATTACATTAATGTTCGAAAATGAAATTTAAAATAGAAATATAGTAAATATGAATCTTTCATTTTTATATCAGTTTCAACCAAAGACTATTTTTCTTTCTTAATTTCTTTGTTGAGTTCTCTATATCAAGCTTAATGATTTTAATGATAAATAAGCTCAGAGTTCTTTTAAAACGGTGTTGTAATGTTAAAAAATGAATTGGTTTGAAAAAACAGAAAAAGAAAGAAAAATTTACAATAAGCTCTGTAAAGAAATTATATGCAAAAGGAAAAAGATAAAACTTCCAAAATTACTGTACAAAGGTACAAATAAAAGTGATATACCGAATAGTTGCAAAGCACCATTGCGTACTGGCCACAGTGTAGAGGAGAAACCCGAGACACAGGCAGGAATGAGGCTGTCCAAGTGCAGGAGAATTGCTTGAGATAAACTTGCTTCCATCACCAGTGCTTTGAGTATGTGATATGCATGAGCCTGAGGCAAGTCTGTTTTGTCACTGATCTCGGTGTCGGATGGCAAAGGCAGGCTCACAGTTTTGAGCAGAGCATTTATGATGTAGGGAAGCAACCTCCTCTAAAAGAATCATAATATACAGATTATCAATTTAATTAAATACAAATAACATTAAGCTACAATATGCAATAATTAAAGAAATTATACTCCGTACATTAATGTTAGACTTTTCACTTGATACTACAGCAAGGCAAAGCGATGGTAAGCCAGCAGATCTTCTGGTCACTGAGGTTGATGAAGCACCAGATAAAGATTCAAATACCTAAATAGTAATAATTTCATTACATCAATTTTAATTTCAATATAATATTAAAAAAGAATGACAGTTTCTCTTTTGAAATTATGCTAATTGGTGGTCTTTAAAACTATATCTAAGTCATTAAAAAAAGAAAGAAAAATGCAATTGTTAAACTGCCCTTTGTTCACAGTTCTAGAATTGTAGCTTCCACTCAGCTATAGACAAAGTCAAATACATATTGAAGTTTGTAGAGTAAGTATAAATTCATTGTGCAATTGTCGGTATTAATCTTTATTATGAATCAATAAAAATTCATTTTCAACTCTTCACGAATGAAATGGAGCATGTTTTAACTGCACAAAAGCTAAAATTGTACAGTTAAATACTGTGATAAATAAAAATATCAGATACCCATTATTATAAAATGAAATTGATGTTGCTAAGTATGAAGAAAAACTAAATTAATTTAAAATTATATAAACTTTTAAGCAAAAAAAAAACCTAACTCAATAGTGTATGATTTAAATTAAAGTAAGATAAACTAAATCAAATACTACGCAGATTATTTGTCTATATTTACTTTTATAGTAAAAATTCATGTTTGAATACAGGATCTCACGCATTGCTTCTGGGTGGTATCCCTGTTTGATGGGCCCGAGCCAATGGACAATCTTTAGTGCAGGAATGTTAATTTAAGGTGGGGGATACGAAAAGCTGTAAGCTCGCTTCTTGGATAGACTGGCAAACTGCGGTGACCATACACTTAAGAGCACAAAGATCAATTATTGGGGCTATATCAAAAATGAGTTTTATTATATGTCAAGCCAATCGACAATAAAAAACTATTCAGCCATTTTAAATTTAGGTAAAACCAAAATGCCAAAAAAGTTCAATAATAAATTGTAGTACACCTGTTATTATATTAGTGTACAAATGGCTGAAGAGAGAAAGATTATAAATAGAATTTTCTTATATCAAGTTGTTGTGATATTAAATAATAATTAATTGTGTATTTTTATTAAAATAATACTTTACATTAAGAAAGATAATAAAAATGAATATAGACTTCAGAAATAAAAAAAAAACTAAAAAGCTATGGAGTATGTAATGCCTGTATTAGCATGAAAATAATTAATATGAATATAAAAGAAAAAAATTATATTTTATCGATTTTTTATTAACAATTAAATTTTGTTGCTTTTAGTTTCAAATTTATCTTAAGAAATTGTGATATTAAAAACTCAGACACACGAAGTTCACATTATACACGGGTCATGGGTTTGTTTAGGTTGAAGACAAAAATCGGCTTAAGACTTCTAAATTTTATTTGTAGAAACTTCTAGATGATAAGAGATCAACACTCTAATTTGATAATTGCAGTTAAAATAACAGTGTAATACAGCAGAAAGGATAGCAAGAATCTATCCGCAAACTTCAGATGGTTCAACAAATGGCGTCGCAATCTCAGTGAACTAGATCTAGGTCAGTGAACTAATTCATTTACAGCTCGAAGGTCAAAACACTTTTGTAGTCACAAATAGAATTCCCTCATATTGGGAGACACACTCCAATTTATATAGGCTTGATGATAAAATCACCGGATTTTCACCATGATTCTAGATTATTCTCGCATAACTCCATTAACATTGGTCCTATCAGTTTGAAACTCTCCAGTTTCCAGAGCTATAATTTTGTCACCAAGTCAATAAAGTTTCCATGGGTAATACATCAGGTGTTAATTTCTTTCTAAATTCTGTGATTTTCTTTATAATGCTGATTATTCAGAGTTCATCTGAGATATTTAGCCAAACACCATAATATTTAGCCATAAACAAAGAATGTTCATTAAATCACATAAATAGAATTCATAATATAATAAAAAAGAATTTTTCTCAACATAATTTTTTTAATTTGTATAATAAAATCAATAAAAAATATTACCATACTAAGTAAGTATTTGCAGATTTCATCATGAAGTTTCTCTTCTTTTAGCAGTTGTACACAGAATTTATTCAATGCTAAACTACAAGCATCCACAACACCCTGAAAAAAGCAACTCAAGCTATTAAACTAAAATAATTAAACAAGGTATGTAACTGTAGTAAGTAACTCAAAACTGACATTGGTCAGTTTTAAGAATTTAATTTTCATACATTTTAAACTAATGAAAGCCGACTTAGATGGTGCTGAACAATTCTTATGACTTAAATTGCACAAAGTTATTTAAAAGAAATTTAAAAACAGACAACTGTATACTACTTAACATGCAGAATTGTATCAGCATAATTTTGTCAGAAAAAATTAATGGAGAATTTAAAATACCCAAAGCTTTATATCTCAAATTCTGATAGGGTAATGCCTTGCATTTTACATGCATCAAAATATATTACCAAATAGATTAAATATCAGCTAATAAATAGGATTAAAAACATATTTAAAATCTTCAACTACGGCTCCACATCTTTGATAATTGGGTTTGAATCTAAGATCATAAAGTCTGTATTTGAAACCCCTGAATGATTTTTCTCAATTTCAAATTCGCTTTATTCAACGAAAATAACTATTATTGGCTTATTTATATGAAGGAAAAGTTAAGTTAATGTTACAAGTGAATGAAGCTTAACATAAATAAAAGCCTATCAAAACTTGTTGGTTCATGCAGTATTATTTCTACTTTTATTCATGTTGTTTTGTTTTATCCAAATCAATTCATTTAATAATAACTTTTTAATATTTTTTTTAAAAAAAGATCTAATACCAAATTCATAAATTTTCAACTTAGCATAATGATTTTTTCCCTTTCTATTGACTTCATTCAGAGTATAATTTGCTTTCTAGAAAACAAGTAAAAACTGTGAGACAAAAAAAATTTTATAAAGCAAAAAAGGAACTAAATTCTATTCTAAGCTAAGTTTATGGTCAATAGTTAAAAGTAACATGCATAAATGAATCAATAAAAAAAACTTTCTTTCTTGATGATACTATGTTTTGCTGTTGATGATTTTGAATTAAAACTCTGATTTAAAATAAAAATATATTTCTTTGGAGCAAAATTTTTGAAATTTTATTTTAATAAAAAATAAGGAATAATTTTATTTCACGATACATTTCCTACAATCTTGTTAATTTAAATCGAAGTAACGGTTATACTTTTATAAGTCATTATTTACTGTTAAAATTTAGTTTTCATTTTCTTAAAACTTGTATGGTGAAGTAGCTAAAAGCAAGCATAGATAACCTACTCTGTGTCGACTTGATATTAATATGGAAGAGAAAATCTCGGCAATTCTTTTCAAATGATTCAATTTCTGGAACGTCTCTAGTTCGAGACAACAAAAGTATGTAGACACTTCACATAACAGAGAGCAACTATTCTAAAATGAAAGAATATTGAATCTTGTCAATAATTCAGTGCATTTTAACATTTATTACTTTTCATAAAGTATATTGAACATTAAGGAAATTTAAATAATTAAAATTGCTTATTATAACAAAACAAGAAAATTTGATAGTAATAAAAATAAAATGTATAAATTATACTATAGAAATAAAACAAAGAACATGCATAAAAAATTTATAACACAACTAAATAGTTAAAAGAAAATATATAGTAAAAGTTTAATATAGCGAGCATGGTATGTTGTGAGGAGTCTGTTCTAATGATTGGTTTTAGAGTCACTATCAAAGATTATGCAGATAAATAAATTATTAGCCTTCCACCATTGTAGCAATTTTTTTAGACGGATATAACATTTTCCCGCCGTCTAAAGGAGCAATTCTGTATTCTGTAAGGAAAAGACCAAAAGTGGAGAAATTTTTATTTCTTTCAGGTATCAATGTTACCGTGAATTAACAAAATCAAGAGAATGTCGACTTTCATGGATGAATGTCAACAATCACAGTCATTTTGGTGAATGTTGAATATCCGATTTGACATTAATTTATTTGTTGATATTATTATATTTATTCGATATTTTAATATCAGCTGAGAATAGATTAGGAAAAACATCAGTGTTCGGAGTACCAGTTGAATGCATACCAGGCAGTAGCACTGACCCTTAAAAAAACAGTGATCTAGGGCAAACCGGGTAGTGGCACTTAACTAGTCCCAACATATATTTCGGCCATTTACCAAAGCCAGCATTCGGTCATTGAAAGTATTCACCAGTGGAAGTCAACAACCACCAATTTCGTTCATTCACAATAACTCAATACAGAAAAGTGAAAAACAAACATTATTTCTCCTTACTCCCCACAATCTTAATCCTTTAAGTTTCTAAAGAAACTTGTGTGAGCAATTACTAGCCAATTTATCTTCCACCTTACAAAAGAAAAAATTTTCTGCCATTTTTTAAGCATCTTGTTCAATTTAAAAGAATACTCCTTTTTAGACCACATACCACAGATATGCCCCCTTTTTTCTATTAGTGGCAGCTTACTGCTGAAATCAACACTCAGTGTTATCAGGAATGTCAAAAGCTATTGCACTTTTATTGCTATTTTAACATTAAATATGTGTCTACGCTAAAAACAACAAGCCAGCTATAACAATAATTTCCTTTGTTATTGTGAATGGGTGTTATATTGTACTGTGTGTAAAAGAAATGATAAAAAATATAATTAGAAAGAAAGAAATATAAAAAGAGAATACCAAAAAAACATATTGAGACATAATAATTAATTATATATGTATATAATTTTTTTCTTAAGTTAATCACGAATTGGTATTACTTTAATGCTATGCCAACAGCATGACAAAACAAGTTCTACTTCTGCAGTGGTTGGCTTCTCTAAAATTTCTTCTTGATCTACTATTGCAAGATTAGATTGAGTTTTGTCCCTTTGTAAAATAATTACATTTTCAAGAGCTTGACCAATGTCCAAAAATGATGGACCTACAATAACAAAACAACACAAAAAAATATTAAAAAGAAATAATTTTGAGAAATATTCAAATGTAAAGGAGAGAACAAATAAGTTTTATGGATCTTACAATTTTCTTTATCATCACCACGTTTCATAACAAGTAACATGGACTGCATGATGTCATCACACAAATTCAGAATGTCATAAAGAAAATTTAGGGTTCTGTTCTTTTCAGATTGGAAGAGCTTGAACACAACTCTGTTAAAACTAGACAAACAGTACTCTAATGCCAATAATAAGCCTAAAATAAAAGGTTTTTGACTTATGTCAGTAGCATTCTAAGTTAGAATAACTGAATAATATTTTATAACTATGTAATAAAACAAATCTCAGCAATTTACAGTTTATAATACAGAATCCTGCTTAACACTGAAAATAAGAATAAATGTTTTTAAATGATAATTTAATACTAAATAGTTAACTTTATTGATAGCACTGTCTAATTTAATAATACAAAAACTAAAAAAATGTTTTTTATTTATACAGTCAGCGCTCTTTAGTACAACCACCATTAGTGTGACCCTTCCATTGTAATGACTGCTACATGAAGCTTCATTTGCTGTTCCATAAACACAATGCGAATTTAACATCCATTAGAACATCTCGACTAAACCATTCATTTAAATATAGTGATTGACATTTTGTTTCCTTTTTTTTAATTCTTCGAAAATCACTTCAAAAACAGTTGTTACACATTTTTGCACTTTCAAATCTAACATTTTCCCATTGTGAATCAATCAATAACATAAATCAACAGAAAACTATTTAAACCCTTATTTCTTTTGATGTTACTGCTTAATTAACATGATATATCTTGAACTGTCTATGAATGAAAACAGATTGACAGGAGAACCTATTCTTAAACCAGGAGGATATATATATATATTAATTTTGANTGTCATCGCACAAATTTAGAATGTCACAAAGAAAATTCAGGGTTCTGTTCTTTTCAGATTGGAAGAGCTTGAACACAACTCTGTTAAAACTAGACAAACAGTACTCCAATGCCAATAATAAGCCTAAAATGAAAGGTTTTTGACTTATGTCAGTAGCATTCTAAGGTAGAATAACTGAATAGTATTTTATAACTATGTAATAAAACAAATCTTAGCAATTTGCAGTTTATAATACAGAATCCTGCTTAACACAGAAGTTCATTCAATCAAAAACATAAATCCTCTGAATACTATTCAAACCCATTTTTCCTTTGATGTTACTGTTCAATAATCTGATATATCTTGAACTGTTTATGAATGAAAACAGAGTGACAGAACCACCTATTCTCAATCCAGGAGGTCCTGGGTGCATTCTATGGATAAAAGAATTGTGAAATACGGATTACTTACCATTATTGAGAAATCGAAGTGTACATCGCACCTTCATTTAGAAATCAAAGTTTTTTTTGTATAATCATAACATTCAATATTTCTTTTCATAGGGTCCAATTTATTAATCAAACATGTTTTTCTAGTTCGAAAATTGTATTTACTCTTTTTGTGATGTGTTGTAAGAGGTGAAAACAACATGATAGTAATAATAATAAATGGTAATAATAATAAATGGTAATAATAATAAATACATGTAATAATAATAAATGGTAGAGATTGTCTTACCATGAATTGGTTTTGAAGCAGCAGCATCTAAAAAGTTTTCTTTTGAATATTTCAATTGCTCTTTGGTCGATTCTATAATTTCATTCAGAAAATCCAAAGCTGAACAATATTCATTAGAATTGACAACATTTTCATCATTCACATAAAACCTAAATTTAAAACAAAGTAAGCTGAGACTCTCAGCATAAAGTAACTATCAATTATTGAAATGACATTTAATCATTTTATCTACTCAAAATAGCTTTCACCAAAGAAAATAAAAATTAGACTAAAACTGTGAAAACTTATTCAATGTTAAATAATAATCTGTCTGCAAAAGTTAGATTTCTGCAATGCAATTCTGTAATGCTTAATAATCAATAAAGTTAACACTTTGCTGACCAGCAATTGTACACAAAAACTGTGTCATATTACCAGCTACTATTTTTTATGCACAATGAACAGAGCTTTTGCAATATTCTGTATTGCTCTGGGTTTCATAAATTGAAACTGATATTGCATGCATACGAATATTTTTTTAATTACCACCTTTAATATACAATTTTAAACCATTGTAAAAAAAGTTCAGTTTCTATTGACAACTAAACTGGTTTTGATGCTTTAAATTTTATCTTCATTTTAAAAATCAATTCAATAAAATCAATTTTAAAAATGATTCATCATTTTTCAACTGCATCTTTGAAAATGTTGTTATAATATATATATATTAAGGGTGGTAATTCTTGAACATCGATAAAAGTCAAATATATTTTGAATATAAATTTACATCAATGCAACAAAATAAAAAAAGCATACTTTTTAAAATAAAGGCAATAAAGATGAGACCCAGCATCATTATTTCGATAGTCAGGATGATTACACAAATCCCGTGCATGGTTTAGGATGAATTGCGGTTTAAAAATAGGGCTCTCATTTTCTACCAAGGGCCATTTAGTAAAGTTTACAAGGAGGTAAAAAGCAATGGTGCGAATCTTTAAAGAAAAAAAGAAGAAGAAAATCATTAAAAATATATGATTTAAGAATTGGGACATAATTCAGTGAAGAAAAAAAAAGAAATATATTACCTCATCAGTAAAATCTGTTAAACAGGGTAAAATATTCAAAAGTGAATCATCTTTAAGAAACAACCATAAATTGTGAGATTGGGCAATTTTCACAATATCTCCAAATTTTTCTGAAAAAGATAAATTTTATCAGTTAATAAGCAATTTTTACAGCAGACTTTTGAATATCCAATTTTCAACATAAACAATTTTCTATGCAAGACTCGCTAAGTTAGCCCGAAAACATAACTGATTGCTTTTTTATTTTAAAAAAAATGTAAGCAAATTCAATAAATTTTTCTTACAATGAAATATTCTAAAGTATAACTTAGTTATTCCACATTATCTTGCTAATTACATGCATTGCAAATAGTAGCAATTATTCAGGATGTTCCCTAATGGCATTTCTTAATATAAAGAGTCTTTTAAAATAGCAAAGAAAAAATAAAGAGTAAAGCAGACATACAAAAAAGAACAATCATACGGGTGACAAATGAACTACTCATAGCCTCCCCAATTTTTTAACCAATAGCATTATGATAGCAATTTAGTAAGTTTTACGTACTGTTGACCTTTTACTCACAAACTAGCCGATACCAATCCATTTGAAACTATGTAGGCTTCAAGCCACCTTCCCTCGATACATCACTATAACAGTTCAGTGTCTTAATCACTTTGCCATTGGACTCTTCATACTATTATCAGTGTTCAACCTAAGTGTTTTTGGAAGGGCGGCCCGCCCCACCTGCCCTTTCATCCTCATAAATGTACCCTCTTTGCCCTTTTCGAAAAAATAAACCGCCATCCCCTAAGAAAAATGCCTTTTTTATTTTTTCAGGAAAAAAAAAAATTTCCTAACCACCTGTTTCAATGAGAAGTCTATTTCTGATTTATTTTGTTATTGATAATTATTTACCTTTAATTTTTAATTTCATTCCTTCATTTTAGTAAGATTTTTTTAATGTTGTCTAGTTATATAGATAAAATTTACATGATATTTGGCCACAGAGAAGTTCATATCCTTTTTTTGGGAGGGGGGGGGTATATTGAATTTTTTAGTAATTTTAAATTCTACCATTAAATTTTTTTTTTTAATAAATACCTTTTATTTAAAAATGCACATTTAAATGCTTATTTTTCATAATTTTCTGCTTAAAATGAACAATTATTAAAATTGTTCATTAAATAATCCTTCTTTTTTTTTTTTTTTTTTTAATTCGTTNGGATTTTTTTTTTTTTTTTTGAAGAAAATATATACACAAAGATTGTCTTTTAGTTTATATCTTTAATTATTTTTTAAAAGCTTCGGCTTTTTCTGTTAGTGTGGGAATTACTGTGTGAGAATTACTTTATAAAATATACTCTTTGATCCTCAATTACACTTTTATACTAGTGAAAAAGCGTAATTGAGGATCAAATTCAGTTATTACATAATATTACATATATTGAAAAATTTTAATGGTGTTAAGTGAGAGCCCTATTCTCAACTCAAAGTTTCTTTTTCTGCGAGTAAGCACCCTGAACTTTTTTATTTCTAGGAAGAACTATGTATTATGTGATATACAACCATACCTTCCTAATAGGAAACTTTTGTTCCAGAATTTCCGACAGTTTGTTAAATGTTGTTTAGAGATTTTAATTCCATAATTGCAGATAAAAATGATCAAATTTTGATTTTTTCTTTCTTTCTAAATCATTTAAAAATAGATTTCATTATAATCGTTCTATAGGAATGTCAATAAATCATAACTAACTTGATGGTTTTTCCTTCCTTTTACCGCCAAGAACAGATACAACAAACACGTCAAAAATAGTATCGATCAGAAGAAGGGAGACACGCCGTCTCTGGAAGCAAGCACCAGGGTGTGTGTTTTTTACAGATGTCTTGAAAAGCCAGTCAACAAACTCTACAAAGAAAAGAAAATTTATAATTATTTTTTTTTAATAAAATGCTAAGAAGAAATACTTATAGTGTAATGCTATGTCTTAGATTTCCAATTTTTATAATATCAAATGCTACCAACACAAAATTGACAGAGCAAAAGTAAGATAAGATCCTAAACTTAAATAAAAATCATACTTTAATCATAAATCAAATAAACTTAACTTATAGATCAAAATTTTAAAATAATAAAAAATTTTAATTAGCCTTTTTTTCATGGGTTAATTTATAAATTAACTAAGGTTTTTATAATATAGGGTAAGGTTCACCAAAGGTAAAGTTTAAAACATTAAAAAACGTTGTTTAAAAGTTGTATTCAATAGTTATGACATGATAAATATTAACCGGTTTAGAACTTTTAATATTCTCCTAACAGGGTGTAAGCTTTAGTTAAAAGGACAGAATGAGAAAATAATTGTTCCAATTTATATCAAGAAGCAAAGAATTATTTTTATGAACCTATAAAAATATTGAGAAAATATTGTGAGATATTCTCATTTTCATTCAGATATTCTCATTCAATATTTTCTCAATATTGTAAAAATATTGAGAAAATATTATAAAAATATTATGAAAGAAATAATTTAATTTAACTAATCAATCAAAAGATATCATGTGAAAAGGAACTAATTAGAATAACATTAAAGCAACAAAATTTTGAATCGCCATAGCGGTTAAACTATAAAAGCCAGCTTTTTAAAATTTCGTCCACCCTTTCCCCTGTTCTGGGGATGCACAGTGCTGACGTATACTCAGTTGTAGATGGAACATGGCTTAGAATCCTCTATCTGCCAGGCTTACCGTAGGAGGTTTTCCTCTCCATGTAAAGCAAAATTTGGGTTAGCTCCATCAAAAAGTTCTCCACAAAGGCAAATTTCTTCCAATACTCGATCCAGGAGTACCCTTGTCTTCTGGATTGGGTTCAAAATTACAAAGCTATGGAGTTGAACATTAGTAGGTAGTCAAAAATCCATAAAATTGGGTCGGCTGTTCAACGACGGTTATAAAATGAAATAAAATAGTTAAGCATAGGCCGAGATAGCCTGGTTGGTAAGGCACTAGGCCCATGTCCAAGAGATCATGGGTTCGATCCCTGTTGGCTGAAAACTCCCTGTGTAGTAAATGGCGACTGATTCACGTTAAATCTGTCGAGGTCAGAAAGTCCACCAAGTTCCCATAACAAATCAATACCTCAGGGGATACTGATCCAGAAGCTTCCTTGTCTTCTGGATCAAAATTACAAGGATACAGAGTCGAACATTGGTAGTCGTAAACCCAGAATTAGGTCAGCTGCTGATCGATGGTTATAAAAAAATTAAATAAAAATTTTTAAGCATAGACATTTGACTTTTGTAATAAATTATGCTAAACTTACCAAGAAAGAGCATAATTCTCTTTATATTTTTCTTAATATACTTCCATGCTGATACTTAATTATTAGACTCGGAAATTAAGAGTTAGCATCAGCATGATATTATAGGAAATCAAAGTTAGATTTCTTTATTTAATATCAAAGTTCTTTTGAAAAAAATAAATAAATAAACGAGAACCTGTTGCACTTTTTTTTTTACTGTTTTGCTACTCCAAAACGTATTGCATATTCCATATTTCTTGCATTTGTATTTTAAATTAATCATACAAAAATAGTTTTTATGTCATCTTTATAGAATTAATGATGATAATGTCATAGTCATTTAAAAGTGTCCATAAAATATGAAATTACGTTTTAATTTCTTTAGCATTTTCTTTCACCTACAAAATGTCCTCCATTTTAATGAATTTGGGACATCATTGCCACCGGAACAAAAACCAGCATTCTATTTGAGGTCTCATAAGAGATTTGCAGATATAGATTATATAATGTTACAATATTTTCCCCCTTTAGGAGGGAGAGTTATAAAAATGATTAGTTCCAAATATTAACATAAAATTCAAAACCTATTTCAGAATGTCCAAAACAAATGCCAGGATTGTCTTTCGGCATCAAACGGTATTGTTGCACTAAACTGTCTCTTATTCTGACCAACAGTGTTCTCATTTGAGCAAGAAGAAGTTGTTGAAATGAAGTTGAATCTATGTTAAGATTAACCAGAATGAAGTCTTTCAAAATGTTCAATTCCTCTTCAGAAACGGCCTCTAAAATAAAGGAATGTTGGAATTTATTAGCAAATCACAATTGCTATGAAATAAACTGAAATATGTTCTAATCTAAACAATGATCAACAATGCATATTGTTTAAAAAAAAATTTCTCAAAAATATAATTAAATTACGAGCATGGTCTAATTCAAAATTATTGAATATTCTAATTCAAAATTATTCTTCACCGGTATTCTACAGTAATTTTCCTTCATAAGACCCTTTCATCTGAACATGGATTTGTAAGGAGCCATTCATATGAGAGAAAAAAAATATATTAGATGCCATCATTTAATTTTACCATATAAGAGGTTGCTTTTTGAAACTATACTATGCCAACCTGTGCTATATTTTAGCAAAATTTTTTGTGCTAAATTTTTTTAAAAACTTTTTAAATCAATAATTGTATTATTTAGAAAATAATTTGTTAAGCGCCAGTCATAATATATTAATCAATACATTGCTTCAGTTTAATTTGTTTTAAATTTTTTTCATTATCTTGTAAATTTTAAAATAATTGTAACTTGCTAAGGGCATTTCAAACATTAAATATACATACAAATTTAAGGATTTTTTTGCTTTTTTTGTAGCTGGAGTAGTAAATAAAAACTGCGTTCAAATAAATACATTTTCATTCTCATTCTTTTATGTGTATAATTGGAGGTTCAGTTATTTTGTTACCTGGCATTAAGAATTAAAAATTAATAAATAAAATAAATACATTTAAAATGTGTTAAACATGTAAAATATTTTAAAAATTTATTTTTATTTGTTTTCCTATCATTAATATTAAAGAAAACTAATTTATCTTCAAATAATCATGTAGTGGTATTTGGATGAAACATGTTAAAAGCATTTCAAGCACCATTTAGATAAAATCTGTTTATTTGTTTAAATTATGAAAATTATAAAAAAAAAATTTATTTAGGAGCCTAAGAATCCTAGGAAAATATCTTAACTATTAGGGGAATTAAAGGGACAATTTATAACAAAACATGCAAGTAAAAAACAGACATTTAAAAAAAAACATAAAAAAGGATTTACAGATTAAGAATCTCAATTTGTATTATTCAAACATCATAAATCAATAAGCAGATTTTATAAACAGCAATAAAAGACATACCTTTAACAGCTCATAATCATGGTAGGTTACTTATGTAACAAACATTATAAAAAAATATTTCTAATAGCAATTAATATGTAAAGTAAAAAAATGTTTCAAGAATTAGATTTACAGAGTAAAAATTTTTTTTAGTATCATTAAAAAATACCGATCGTAAATTCAACAAACAGTTTTAAAAAATAAAACTAAAAATTCTACGAATAAAAAAAATACAGTTCAAAATAACAATAGCAGGATATCGTTTAAATAGATAATGCTATAAAAATAACTCAACTTTCACAACTTTTGTTAAACTTTCTCAAAGTTTAACAAAGAATAACACACAGCTTAATTGTATTGATAGTCTTATGTAAACTGATTTAAAGTGGATTAAATTATTAAAATCTGCACAGCATACTTTGTTAAAACAAAAATAATAATTACAAGTTGTACACTAGTTAAAAAAAAAACATATTGCTTAAAGACATATTCAATTCAATAAGAGTATTGCATAAGAAATATGGTAATCAAACTAAGTTTAAAAAAACACACACCTGATTTTTTCGAAGAACAACATAAAGTAGAGAGTATTTCTGCACGGATACGAATTTCGTAATGATGCAAATGTGTCATAAGTATTTTGATTTCCTGTGAATTAAAATACAAACAATTAATGTTTTGCAAATAACTAAACAGGAAATTTTAGCAATTAAAATTACCTTTTCTTGAAGAGAATGGACACCAGATTCCTTTGCTACCCTCTGTAATATCAACTGAGCAAAAACTTGTGTTTCACTTTCCAAGAGGAATTCATATGATTTAGGTATTGCTTTCATGGTCCAAGGTAGAATGAGATTAACAACGTTTTGAACAAGGGATCTGTTTAAAAAAAAGAAACTTTTTTGAAAAAATCCCTTGAAAATCAGCTTTTACACTGCAATCTTTAAATGAACTAAAACTACGAAATCTAAATACTGCATAAGTTATTTTTAGACAACATTTTTGTAAAATATAAATAAAATTAAGAAACGAATGCTTGGTTACGGATTCAGATTTGAATCTTTTCCATTTAAAATGTTTCAAAATTTCCTGAAGAATAATGCAATAGTAAAATCTTTATGCAAACAGGGATAAATTTTTTTACAACTCTTTTTTGTTTTTAGCAACTATTAACATTAAAATTTTTTTATTAGAAAATACAATATAGTCAACCCCGCTTAAAGGAATACCATTGGTTCCAGTCTATTCAATTAAGTAGGTTATTTGATTAAAAGGTGAGTGCATTATTCAATATTTATGCTAAAATTTTTAAAAAATATAATATAGGAATCATAGCATTTTATTTCTTCTAAAAAGCATTGTACATGAATGCAATTTTTTTTTTTAAAGAATATTACATCTAATTATGCACAAATTGTGTGTATTTGTATATGAGACATCTTTCGAAGTTTAAAGCACTTTTTATATTTTTTACATTTATCAACCCTATATAAAGTTCAATTTACACTTCAATATTTCCAATTGCTTAATTAATAATAATCTTACTTACAAAAATTCTTACTTATTCTCACTATTTAAAGAATCCAAAATAGGTTTTTTCCACCATCTACCCCATTCATTCAGAATAACATCTTCAGAAGGATTAGTATTTCTAAAATGTGAAGAAAAAAAAGACATTTTAAATGCATAAATAATAAATATAATGAACAATATTTTTAATTTTAACTAAGAATTATGAACTTCTTGAGTTATTAAAATTGTTATGCAGAAATTTACCTGATAACAGAGACAATAGACTTATAAACCTCAGAAACAGCTGAAGAAGCATAACCAGCTTTCATATTAATAACAACTGCCATAGGCACTTCAGGATAATTAGTAAGGTACTAAAAATAAAATTTTAATTTAAGATAAGTTTTAAAAATACAATATGGTTAGACTAAATGATTGATCTAGTTTCAAAGAACTGTTTATTTACAAGTATATGACATAGAAAAACAAGAATGCACGATCAGATACACATTAAATTTCAGTTATACATACTATAAATGTCTAATGGCTGCAATCTTCATTAGTGGCACACATCTAAATAATGTTCTTGAAGCATTATAGGACTATTCTTTTAAAAGGTAAAGTTTATATAAATTTGTACTGAGAAATTAAGACATTTTATCTTTCCTAGACTGATGAAATTGGAATTAAAATGCTAAATGAATTGAAAATGAATCATAAAGATCTAATGGTCCATTTAAAACAAGCTTTAAATAAATCTTTTTCTTGTTGGAACACTGTAACTTATAGTGAGTTTAGTAAGCAATACATTATTCATTATAACTCTCTGAATAGGTAAACTGGAAGTCAAATTTATGAGGGTTTAGATGCATAAAAAAATAAACTAAAATAAAATGCTGTTGACGTAGTCCATCAAGGTAATGGGGGTGCAATTGTTCTTGTTTTCAAGTGGCGCCATCTACGGCTTCTGCCACACCTATACATCACACCCAAACATAGGGCAGACACATTCGTACATCCATAGATCATAATTTTGACCTAAACTAAAGAAAGATCAATCTCCAATTCAGCATCCTCAGAGGTATTGATTTGTTATGGGAACATGGAGGTTTTTGTGACCCGACAGATTTAACATGCACCAGTCACGATTTACTACACGGCAGTCTTTGGCCAGCGGGATTCGAACTAACATTCTTACGAATTGAAGTCCAGAGCCAGGCTATTCTGGCCCCACAAAAATGAAATAATGAGATTTTATCAAAAAAAAAGTTGTGGGTGTGTGACATGCAATATCATAACATGCAAAAATTATAGTCCAGTTGATTGTTTTTTATCAAATTGAAACTTAGTTATTTTCAGTACTACTTTCTCACTGAAGATAAATTTTTATTAAAATGCTTGGTTACATAAAAGTCTCACTTGGGCATGAATTCCGCAAACTAACAGGATTGTCAGGATAAGTAAAAATTTTAAGATTCTTAGAGTTCTGCCACTAATGATAGAAGATTATATAGAAGTAATCTAAAACAGACAACTAAGAAGGCATTTCAGTTAACTTATTTGTCACATAAAAAATTAAAGCATATTCAATATTTCACATGTAAAAAACAATGTAAAAGGTAATAAGAAAAAAATATTACTTTTTTATAGTCAACAAATTGGAGAAGCACAGAGAGAATAACATATTTTCCTTTGATTTGCCAACTTAACTTCATAGTTTGGTCTAACAAAAAATTGACCATATCAAAATCTTGTCTGTTCAACAATTCTCCTTCAGATTGGGACAAATGAATAAGTAATCTATAACATTCTTTGACAAATGTTGTAACGCCCTTCACTGGGCTTTCCAAATTGGATTCTAATAAACAGAGGGTTTTTGTTACCACAAAAGACGTGCCTGAAGAAAATATTGCTTCTGGTTTGCTATGAAGTACTTTTGGAAGGTACTTTTCACATGTCTTGAGCCAACTTAGCAAGACACTGAATGCATGATATTGTGAACAGCATGGCGATGAACACATTGAACAAATGTATTCAAACAATGATATAAGAAATGGTATATCCTTATGCAGCTTGGAACTGAATAAAAAAATATCAGAATTTTGATAGGACAACATGCCATGTAACACGGCTATTTGTGAGAATGAAGGAGCCATTCCATGCATAGAATCATTCAAATTGTTTATAAAATCTTCATCTTCAACCAGATTTAGGGAAAGAACTTTATGCAACTGTATCTCATCCTTCTCCAGCAGAAAGTCTGAAATGCACAAATAATGAGTTACTTTTAGTCCAAAATACATAAATTATCAGGGGTCTGTCTAGGTTTTCCTGAGAGGTACCTATTTTGTGAAAATTTAGATATTATTTGTGAAAATTTAGATATTATTTGTGAAAATTTAGGCATAATTTGTAAAAATTAAACATTATATTTAAAAAATCAACACAAAAATATGGTAAAAATATGGATTTTTAATTTCTTAAGGAAAACAAAAATAAAATTTCAAGAAAAAGTATTTTGTAAAACTACCGCTTTTCCTAAAGTTGAATTTGTGAAGGTACCGCTAAACGGTAGTCAATTTGGCCTAGACAGACCCCTGATTATGTTTTCTGAAATACATAAATAATGAGTTTTGATATTCTAATATCTTTCTTTCTTAATTAAATGAATAACAAGGTATGTATGTATTAAAACAAACAGTAAATAAATACATTACTATTCTTGTTATATTTTGACATAAGAATAAGATTTTTTGGAAAAACAACAGTCAAAGTCCTTAACAGTTACAATATATATAAAGCCCACTAACATCCATGACCATAGTCTCTTAACTTTATAAAATTTTAAGAAACTTCAAAATAATTTCTTTTTCCCTTTTTTTTCATTTTTAGTAAAAACAGGACTTTTTAGGAATTTATCTAATTAGAACTATGGATAAATCTCAGTAAAAATTTTCAATTTTAAAAAAGAAAATAACTGAAAATTTTGAAAATATGAATTTTTTTTATCTTAATATAGAATCCCTTCAATAGTAACTATAGTTTAACAATAGTAACTACCGCTTACTTTCTTGGATTGTTTCAGTTATATTATTTTTTAGTTTAAGACTTTGCAAAATTTCAACAGCTCTGAAAATCTTTGCATCACACGAAGGGAGAAATTTTTTTTCTCACCTCTTTACTGGTCTTCATTTATTTTAATTAAGTTCATATAAACATTATTCGTTCTTATCTTTCTTCACAGAGCTCCAACAGTTCAGCTTAATATTTAAAGATGTTAAATAAGACAAATAGCTGAATACAATAACAAAGTCATTAGTAGGAAAGAATGATTTATAATTAGGGAGAACTTATAGAAGTTAATAATGAATTTCAATAAAATTAAGAAGAAATTATTAGGATTGTGTTATAGGGTAATTTGATTTATATTCATTTAAATTTTTTTTTTTTTAAATTAAACTTAATACCCAGTTCCAGAAAAATTAACAACAGCATGAATAATGAATAAAATCGATTAAATGCAGAAAATTTTTTTCTTCTCTTTCACTTTGGAAATGCAATCCTCGAAACTTTTGACTTTACAGGATTGAGATTTACAATGCTGCAGGATTGACAGATCTCAGTTAAGCATTTCATTTATAATTAGAATTAATTTACTAAGTTACAATCGACAATGGGAAGTATATATTTAAAAAAAAACTTGTAAACAAAATTTAATCTTTTGCAAAAACTATACCAATAAAACAATTAAAATTATAATCCTAAAACCAGTTTTACAGCAAAAAAAAAAAAAAAAAAAAAAAAAATGCGCCCAATGAGTCGTCTATTAGTTGGGTTCAAATTTCAGTGTTGAATTAAGCACTTGATGAAAAAGCTTTTTTTTTGTCACTGTTATTGATTTCATTGATTTATGGTTTCATAGATCCAGACATCAGTGAAAAATCTTAAACATTTTTATAAAAAAAAATTCTTTTAGTTCAGAATTCTTTAGTCTTTAAATAAGTTTTGCATTCCTTAGTTTTACTGGTATTTTCTTCCATTTTTGCAATTTCAGCTCTTATTTATTTATTTATTTTTTATAATTATCATTCGGTTCTTTATTTATACCTATTTTTTATTTATTTATTTTTTTTTAAACTGAAGTACTTTTTTTTCTTTTTATTATTTACTGTAAGAATAATTTTTTTTTTTATCCAAATTTATATTTTGGCAAGGCACTTTTTCTAAAATTAGAGTAATATAGAAAACCAATAATTTCAGAGCTTAAAAAAATAAAAGAGTTAGAACTCGAAAAAAATGTTTCTTTCCTTTTGTTTAGCTCACATTTTTTTTCCGTACTTACTTCTAAAATTTTATCTATATTTAAAATTTTATCGATATTTAATATTTTATTGATATTTAATATTTTTAGTGACAAGTAATATCGTTTTTTTTTAATTTACTATTATTATTTTCCTATTAAAATGGATTTTGATGCCAAAATAGGCATTACATATTCACTAGCTTTTAAATTTCTTTTATTTTAAAAATTTAATCATCCCTTATCCCTTTTTAAATTAATAAAACAGTTAATTAATTTTAACTCAATTTGATAAAGAGCAAATTAAAATATTTCTATTCTCAATATATGTAAGATCTAACTTTTTATTTCAATACAAGTGCATAGCTTAGTAATTCATTGTCATGACAATTCGAATGTCAAAATCTATTTTTAACTTTATTTTCCTTAAGCTGCTTTATTTTTTAAACCGCAAAAATGCTATGATTATAGGGTAATATTTTGGTGATTAATTTGTAGCCAGATTTAAAATTTAATGACAATAATGCAGAGTTGGCTTTATTTTTGGTTGTACTATTTTGCGATAACTTGCCAATTTTTGGATCTCTTCCCAATCTCCAGAGCATCGGTCAGCAAGTACGCATTCACTGGTAATTACAACTTTTGGGGTATTGGGTTTTCTCAGTTCTGTCCTCACTCGATATTTAGGAAACAGAATTTGAGAAAAGTCTAAATTAGATGTAGTTAAAGGGTAAGTAAATGGTTAATTTTTCACTTTAATAATATTTCCATCTTCAAGAATAATAGAGAGTAATTACACTTTTGACACTAAATATTTCTAAATATCTATTTTAAAGTTAATAGCAGAGCAAATAATAATGAAATATTAAAAATTCAATTACATAATAAACAAGTATTTTAATAGCTGAAAGATCCAACAAAAGAAAACTCTTACCTGGTGTTGGCTTTCCAAAAGAACAGTATAAGAATATAAAAAGGGATGAAGCATAATAAGGATGAAATAGACCAGCTATTAAAACAGAAACACAAGTACCACATAACAGTAACAAGTCCACAGGGTAAACCTACATGACAAAAGATTATATTTTACTCAAAAATATACATACATGCAAATAAAAAAAAGAATAGTAAAAGTATATTCACACAACTACAAATAAAAAGCAGAAATATTTTTCTATATGAAACTTTTTTTTTTACTTCATTAATTCCCCATTTCCATACATCATCATACCTGCCAACTCTTCCGGATTTTCCGGAAGATTTTATTTCCATATATAAAGTGGTAGCAATACTCATGTTATTCCAATTAACTTTTTGAATTATAATGATAGTTTGACCACCACTACATATGAATAATTACAATAAATATATAAAAGCATAATAATCATTACACAAGCGAATTTCATCAGGATCAAAATATAAATATATTTTTGATTCAGATTGTTTTTCGTTTATTCTCTTACAACCACTCTGAAAATCCAGTCTCGGAAAGAGTGAAAGTTGGCAGGTATGCATCATTCCATTTCCATTTGTCATCAAAAAAAAAATCTTAAAAAATAAAATTCATTAAAAAAAACAATAAAACATTTTATTTATAATTTTTGTATATTATTCTTTAAAAGAACATTTCAAAAGTGTACCACATACTTCCTTATATCAGATTTAAAAAAAAAAAAAAAAAAAAAAAAAAAAAAAAAAAAAAAAAAAAAAAAANAAAAAAAAAAAGAAACTCATATTAAATGGTCCAAATTAAAAGTTATTGACATAAAAATAACATAAATTATTTATTAAAACTAAGCTTAGAGAAATTTATGTCTTATAAGCTAAAGAAACACTTCAACGCTCTTTAAAGATGAAGAAATGCACGATATTCAAGACGTTCATAATTGGAGGAGAGATGATGAAGTTTGCATAGAGAAATAAATGCGGCGAAGAGTGATTCTTTTACTAAATTAATCAATGACTTTGATTACCGGAAAGACAGTGAGAGAATTTTTAATTTTATAAACAAATTAAAAGGTGACATTCCAGGAAGAACTAAAGAATGTAGCCGGAAGGATTTTATATTATGACAAAGATATTTCAATACTTTCATTAAGCTTCACACAAAATATCAACACCTGGACTTAGACCTCCGAAGAAAACAGAAGAATATGAGAAGAGATATTAAAATGAATGATAAGGCAACCACAATATAGTCTAATAAAAAAATGTTGATTATTCTGAATAATATACACCTGTGGTAAATATAGAATCATTCAGATTATTAATTGCTTAGGCAGCAAAATTGGATTAATTTGTTAAATTTTTTGATATTTACAACTGCTCATTCATAGGGTGATATTGATAAAACTGCACAAGGTTTTGAAGATAAAAAGGGTAAAAATAAAGTATGCAAATTAAATGTAAAAGTATTTATGGTCTACCTTAATCTGGTAGAAATTGGCATATAAAGGTTAAAAGCGAACTTCAAAAGATAGGTCTCACTCAACTTGTATCTGATAATTGCCTATTTACTAAAATTAATTATAATGATTTTTTTGTAATTTGTGTATATGTAGATGATGTAATAATATTTTCTAGCAATTTAAAATTATACAAGGATATCATTTCAAAACTTAATCAAATATTTGAATTAAAAGAAACAACCAATGCTTAAAAAGTTTTAGGCATTGAGATGTAAAAAAAAAGAAAATGGAATTGGTTTATCTCAAACTCAATACATAGAATCTTTAATGAAAAAATATGGTTTGGAAAAATGTAAGAAAACAAATAATCTCATAACTAAAGGGAAAGATAGATGTTTTAATCCTACTGATGATTTAATAAATCAGACTGATTATCAGGAAATTGTCAGTGAACTTTTATAATTAGCAAATAGAACTCACCCTGATATTGCTTAACTAATTATTTCTCACAATTTCATAAATGTCTTGAAAAAGGGCATTATGTTTCAGCTAAAAGAGTTTTGAAATATTTGAACGGTTCAAAAGATAGAGTCATGTTTTATAGTAAAGAATTCGGTTTTTTAAACTATAGTGGGGGTGCAAGTTGGGGCAACACAGAAGGAGGAAAATCTTTTTCAGGTTGTGTAATTATGATAGGTAATTCTCTTATAACATGGAAAAGTAGAAAACACAGATGTGTAAGATTTTCAATGTGTGAAGTCAAATTATTTGCTGCAGCTGACACAACTCGAGAACTTACTTAAATAATAAATATGTAAAATGAAATGAACTGAAAAAATTTAATTAATGTTCCTGTTACTATATTTTTTTATAGTCAAGCTGCTATTGAATAGTTGAACAATGGTAAGTCTTCTAACAAAACCAGGCACGTAAATCTTAAATTTCATTTTGAGAGAGATTAATGAAGATAAAACATTAAAAACTGTTTGCAACAATACTAAAAATAACATTTATAATTTCTTAACTAAAACTGCAATTTTTGATAAGTTAATTTTCTCTTTGGAAAATATAAGTTTAATTTGAAATTATATTGAGAGAATTAATACTTTTATATGTAGTTTTATTTGTATCAAAAATTAAAATTCTTCTCCCAGGGAGAGATTGTTATCATTCCCAGGGAAGGATTGCTACAAAGTCTTTTTCTTTTTATTACCGCCAGATGGCATTCTTCTTAAATTTGCATGTATTTGTGAGCTTAATATCAATAAACTTTACCTTTCTGTCTGAATCTCGCTCTCCAAGGACTATAAAATTTAATATGTGATTTTAAAATGTTTCAGAGAATTCTTAACTTACTTGAACAAAGAGGATGTTAAAACTAGTAGAAAATAACAGTTAAGTGATGTTTCAGAGAATTCTTAACTTACTTGAACAAAGAGGATGTTAAAACTAGTAGAAAATAACAGTTAAGTGATTATATAAATATAAAAATCATAAAAAAATCACACAGCAACAAAAAATTAAGAAAAAGAAAAATGAAGCTTTTGCGGATAAAATACTCACAGAATTGCATAAAATACAGCTAAGATGTTGCAGAAGAGAAATTAATGCATTCTGCTGTTCTTGTACTAAGTCACCAAAGCTAATTTTGTACTTCAAGTTGCATTGAGAAATTCTGCTGTACAACACCTAAGTCAATAAAAGTATGCAACAAAATTAAATTTTTGAAATAAATAATATGAAACATAAATTAAAAGGAGAAATTAAAAAAAAACTCTCAAAAAGAAATAAGTAAGAAGTTTTTTATACAAAAAACATAAAAAAGAAATAGCAATCTTCTCATTAACATAGCTTGTCTTCAACAAAAAAAAATCATTCTGTATTGTATTGCATTTAAAAGATTTTATTGTGAAAAATATAAATAGAAATATCTGTTTAAATACTTAAATTTGATATAAGAGCAGAATGCTAAGTTTATAATATTTTTAAAAAAAATAATAAACTTACAGAAGTGATTTTTTTTTCTTTGTCTAAATATACAATGGCATTTTAGTTTTAAGATAAATGTAATTGACATAAAAATAGTTAATAAACAATCAATAATTTATAAAATAATCAATGAACAAAGATATTGTTTTGTATTGTTTGTAAGTCAATGCCTACATATTAATTACAAATATTAGACAGTTCTTTTTTCAAAAACTAAAATAAAATCTCTTTAAAGCATCCAGAATCAATTAAAATTCTGTAACAAAAATAAAGTGCACAGTTTTTAATTTATTCATTTTTTATATTTTGAGAGGAACAGAGTACAATTTGTGTTTATTAAGAAAGGATATTTTTTCCTGTTCTCTTTATCAACAGTTTTTCATTTTGTACAAATGACTGTTTATGATCAGACAACCTATCATGAAAAATACATTTCTTCTTGGTTTGAAGAAAAACTCACAACAAACCAATCAAATGCTTAAAATAAGGAATATAAAAGTTGATTGTCTGTATAAGTTTACTTGTCAAATAGGTGTGAGGTATCTATAATACGTAATATTAAGCTAAAAAACCTTTCCATCACAAACAAGTATTTAACACTATTTGTTACAGAGGGGGTGAATAACGTTGATAAACGTTGAGAAGGGAAAATTTTTGTTGTTGTTGTTTCTTATCCTCTAATTGTCTGACGAAGTCAAACAAGATCCAGTAGGTTGTTGACCCTCAAAAAGTCAATTACAAGAAGTGGAGAAGCATATAAGTCCTCCTTGGAAAGGTGTGAACATTTTCATGGTTCCTTGGCCGCATACCAATGATGAGAGGGGGGGATCCTCCACTTTCTTGATAGATGGCTTTTGATTTTGGACTGATACTCTGAAAAGGTAAGGGCTGAGGACGAAGATGTTAAATGACTACAGCCCTCCTTGGCCAAGCGACTTGCTTGCTCATTTCCAAAGATGTCAACGTGTGATGGTATCCACTGAAGATGAACATCGTGGTGCTTTGAAATAAGTTGAAGTTTAAGAAGGATGGAGATGCTTGCTTTGTCTCCAACTTTAGTCTAGTTGAGTAGGTGTTGAAGGGAGCTGCGACTGTCCGACAGGATCCAAAGATCTCCAAAGTCACTCTCGTTGATTATAGCATCGATGCTCTGTTCAATTGCGATTAATTCAGTTCGAAAGACTGAAGTGAATTCAAGATTACGGAGACATATGGAGTAATTTTGCCCAGATTTTTCAATGAAGACGCCGCTACCAGCTAGGTTTCCCAGTTCACTACTGTCTGTGTAAATTTTTACGGCGTCACTGGGAATCTCGCCTAAAATTTCCAAAGCTAGCTGCCTAAGCTCAGCAGGAATATGATCTTTCTTTGTGACCGGAGCAGAAAAGCCGAAGTGGAAATCAACTCGGGGGGATTCCCTCTGAAGGATTCAGACTTTAAGGAGTGGGGCTCAACAAAATTTTTGTTTTACATCACATTGGTACGATTCTAATTGCTAATAATAAAATAGAGTATAAAAAAAAAGAAAGTGCGATTGGGAGGTGTGATAAATTTAATACTAATGATACTTTCAAAGAATACAGATGATTTTTTGGTACAAGTATCTCCTCTCCGAAAAAATATAAGTACGCGGAGCCCCTGTAAGCACTTATTAACAAATAAGGACAAACATAAGTTAATATTATGAATAAAAATACAATTTTAAAACTATTATAATACATTATGTTAATCTCTAAAACATACTTTCAATGTATTATGAATTTCCGATGTGAGTTTCTTGGTTGAAAATTCCTTCAAAAGACTATCAATTGATTTAAAAAAATTAGACACCGTTTCCGCTTCTAACATTATAATAAATAGGTAAAGGATTTTAAGTTAATAATGGCTTTCAATTATTGGCGGGGGAAAAAAGTGTTTAAAAGTAGTTATTCTAATCAACCCGCCGGAACACCATATACACATACCACGATATATTTGACTTGTTTGTAAATATATTACTAACTATGCCAGATATGCAATTTCAGTTTTTGTCGGATAGCTTTTTTAACTTTGTTTAGTTTCATTGATATTTTTTTCTTAGCTAGTTCATACTTTTATATCATTTTATGTTATTAAAACAGCCATATATATTAATAATATAGGTAATAAAGACGAATTATCTGAATTTTTTTTCTTGCAAAACTGTTCTCTAAAAAACAAGAACAACCATAACATTGGTGATGAATTGAGCTTATAGACAGTGTTATTCTTTAAGTTTTTACAGCAACCATATAATAAAAGTTGCCAACAGTTTTATTGGCTTAACTTTTCTTGGGATTCTTGGCATTAAATTAAATGTTTTTATTGTTTTAGAGCCAAATAAAGTAAGCTGACAGATCTGTATTGTCCAATTAAAATCGCTTTATTTGGGAAAATATAAAGAGAGTATTTCTGTTCGCAGTTATTCGTTAGAGGTGGGAATGCAATGGGATGCCTCCAGGGAAGTGTCAGGAATCTTTAAAAATTTTCTATGACGTTTGAAGGATGTTTAGTAAAAAGCCTCATTCAGATGTCAAAAAATCTTCTCTGAAAGTTTTAGACCTGAAAAAAGATAGTTTGGGCCGTTTGAAACATTTGAAAGTTGTTTTAGGTAAGTTTATTTCTGGTACAAGTTAAGTGGGTAACATAAATAGACCCAAATTTAAAGTTAGATTTTTAGTTATTTATTACTTTAAACTGAGATTTAATTCTTAAATCAACATTTTACTTAGTTTCGTTTTAAATTGGTTGTCATCCTCCTTTAATGTCCATGATCTTTTAAAACTGAATTCGAGTTCCTATTATTCAGGGCACTTCAATTTCGTAATTTCTGTCTTATTAACAATTAATTCCATATTTATTGATACATATCTTCGATTTTTTTCTCCTATATTTTAATCTTGCATTTTCAGAGATAGCTTAATTTTTAGTTGTCATGCATAGTTTGTTGAGTGCATCTTACGAAATGAATTAAAAAAGATTTATTATTAGATTATGAAATGTAATTGAAACTGTTGGCTTGCCTGAAATACGAAAACAAATAAAAACTTTCGTTAATTTTCTTTAAATTGTGTTTTGTATTTCTTTTAATCTATGAATATATATTTATTTATTATTATGATTTAATTATTTTTCTTAATTGCCAACTTTTATACCTAAATTTGCAACTGAAATTACTTTTCTTTGGGTATTTCCTTATAGTAATATGTCAACTACAATCCCTAATGCACCAAATGGATTTTTAACTTGCAATTTAAAAAAAAAAAAAAAGGTATGTAGATTTTTAGGAAGTAGCTGCGAGTTATATCCTTATCTCTTTGAGTTGGTGGTTTTTTATAGTTCCTCGCTGGCCTGTGTGCAGAAGTTGCCAAGACGTAGCAATTATTCTGTTGCAAATCATAATGCTCAAGCCTTCCCGCTTTACTCATAACCTCAAGTGGAAACTTATTTTTTATGTTTGATTATTAGGTATTTGGATAAGTTATTCTGCTTATTTACTCAGGGGTCTGTCTAGGTTTTTCTGAGAGATATCTATTTTGGGAAAATTTTGACATAATTTGTGAAAATTGAAAATTATATTAAAAAATCAACGCAAAAATATGGATTTATCGTTTCTTACGGGATACGAAAATTAAATTTAAGAAAAAGTATTTTGTGAAACCACCATTTTTCCTAAAGTTGAATTTGTGAAGGTACTGCTAAACGGTACTAAATTTGGCCATGGTACTGCAGTGTGTGACACACCCCAAAATCATAGCTGGAAAGTACAAATAAAAGTATGAAATGTCCTCTTTAAATTTCATTCATGATATTAAAGAAACACCCATAGATTTAGCTCAACAGGATAATTTTGGGATATTTCATGATCTGTCACACCAATTGTAATTGCCAAGATCCCAAATAGATTTTTAACTTGAAAATTTTTCCAAGAAGAAAAAAAAAAACATGTGGATGAAAGGATGTTACTAGTAATACCTTTCAAGTTTGTCTTCTGTGATGTGTTTTTTAGTTTCTCACAGTCTGCTGCCCAGAAGTTTACAATGAATTACAATTATTCACCCGTGGATCACGAGATGAAAATCTTTTGTTTATTTTTACTCTGTAGCCAAAACCGAACCAATTTTCTTTTCTGCTGCAGTGGAAAAAAATCAAATAACATTGCCGTTGTTTCTTAACGCAAATGTTTGATAAGTTGTTATTAAAAGCCTTGATTGCCCAAATATATTTCTTTTCTTGTCTTGATTACATTTGTTTTGTTAGTCAATGGAAAAGTTATGAAGAATAATAATTATTGATGTATACAGAAATAGCTAAAGAAATTACAGTCTGCTCAATGTCAATATTTTGTTTTTTCTTTGTTATCTTGGAGTCCTTTTTCTCTGTTTTATTATGTTTTATTTTAATTTTTAAAACATCTTTTAAAGTGCAAGTGATTTATATTTCCGCAGAATTTTGTAATTTCTAAAAATTTAGACTGTTATAAACTAGTTTAGATTTTTAGTTTATCCACTGATTATTTAACTACTTTATTTTTAATGTTCAGTCATTCTTAAAAAACAATTTTGCTTTTTTAGCATTTTAATGCTATTAACATCAGGAATATATATATATATATATATTTTTTTATTATTTTAGAATATTTTTTAGAGGAATATTTTTCTAATTAATAAATTTAATAATAAATACTATAGGTATATTTGTTTTTTGACAATAAATTATTTTGACTTATGTGTTAAAAAAAGTAATTCTCTTATCACTTAGAATTTCTTTAGAATATATTAGTAATTTCACTTAAGATTATAACCAAAGAGGAAAAAGTTGCTAGCATCAATGCACCTTACTGAATGGTAATATTTTTAATAAGAAATATGTCTTAACTCGAGCTTTGGTTATGAAATATGTTCAATTTTTTTATACATGTGCTTGTTAGAAATTAATTAAAATTTCCATTATTATTTTATATTTCTTTATGGGAACACAATCGTTTCAAACTAATTATTGTCAATTTGAAATTATGCTACATAGCTGCTTAGTGTTATTTGCATGTTTTACATACATTCTATTCACCTTTTTTTTTTAATTCTTCCTTTATCGAAGTTTTTTTAATAGATATAAATGTGTGCTAATGAAAAATATATTTTCTCTTATTCACTTTAGAAAAGATCACCTCATTTTGATATTTATGGTTATCTTTTATATAATCCTTTGTCATATTAAGTCAAATGCTAATAGTATGTATTTTCATTATTTTTTTGCATAATAAAACATTTACTTTTCATGTAAATCGTTATTAAAAAGGTTTTAAATTAGAATCTGCTTTAAAAAAGGATCTAGAAATTTAAATTTAAATATTTGTAGCACTATAAATATGCAAAAATTTTAAAGTTGACTAAACATTTAAATGAATTTGAGATAATTTTATGTTCAAGCATTAATGTGACTGAGAAATTCATTAATTTCTTAACACTGACTATAAAAAGAAGAGTTTTTAGGAGTGATAGACATGCCTAGAATTTGGAAAATTATATTAAAATAATTATATATTGATGATAAGGGACTTTTTTTTGTTAACGTTTTTAAATAAACTAATCAACAAATCATAGTCATAAAATGACATTAGTACTGATAAACTATTTAATGTATTTTTCTAAATTAATTTAATTTGCTTTTGAATTTTCTTTCACTTACTGTTAAAAGGTTAATTTCCTTAATATTTCATCTAATCTTATTGAATGTATTTTAAATTTTCATTTTCATAAATTCATTTTGTTTTTTCTTTCAGAAAACTCTGACATTCATGAAGCAAAAATCTTCTTCGAGTCCAATTACAGTCACATTTTTTATGTGTTTTATGATGTTTTTATATCTGCAGAAAATAATTTGAAACAACGAGGTAAATGTTTTTTTTTAATGATTGTTATTCATATTTATCTGCTATACTAATGCAATAAGTACAGTTATGTTCCTGAAATTTAAAATTTTGTAAGTTATAATCAAATGCTCCATAGCAAACTATTTTTGAAAACTATGTTTAAATTATAAATTCTAATTCTAATATTGTAATTTTCTAATAAAACATATTTAATTACAACCTGAATTCACATTTATGTGCTATGCCAGCCATTTTTTTTATGCAAACTTGTAAAAATTTGACGCAACTTTGTCAGTCCACAGCACCCAAAAAAAAATTGTATTGTTCCAGGTGGAAGTTATTTCCATGATTGAAAGAATGTCTTGTATTTCCATTTTTAATATTAAAAATTCAGCTTTTTCTATGAGAATTCAATTTCTCTTATCTACATATCATATTCACGTGAATTATAAAATATCTACTGTGATTTGTATAAATGCTTAAAGATTTGCATTCATGCTTAATTAAATATGTTTAAAGATGAATTCAGTGAAATAGTTTGCCTTTTTAATATTTTGTTGTGTTTATATGTATGTTTTTGTAGGTCATGAAATTCAATGTCATTTTTGTGAAAAAGCTTTATATCATACCGACTGTACTATGTTTGAAGTGTTGAAATTAAATATTCTAGGCATTTTTTTTTTTTTTTTTTGAAAATGTATTATTATAATAAAAGAAAATAATTTATCTGTTGAAAATTAACTGTATTTAAGAGTTACATAAGCTTTTTATAATAAAGAACCTGTATTAGTTATTTATATCATGCTCATTTATAATTTATTTGATGTCTAAATTTATAATTTGTTATTAATTTTAGCTCATCATCGAACAGGTAGAGACTTTATTTTTACTCTGTAGCCAA
>NC_092204.1:27622432-27692021 GCF_043381705.1 Parasteatoda tepidariorum
TTCAAATAGATTAACGTGACCTTTCATTTTTTGTTTGAGAAGTTTAAGAAACATTACCTACCACATCTCTTTCCAGGATTTTCTTGCATCTCAAATTTGTTTTCACCATCATTAGGTAAATATGCCAGAGTTTTTATTAATTTATGATTTTTTTTTGTGTTACTCTCTGTTTTTTGCTTGTAGTGTTTTGTGTTAAAAGAATTTTTTTGTGTTACTTAGATTTACCAGTGCTGCGAACTGAAAATGATATTAAGTTAGACCACGATAGTACAAGGTTTTCACAAAAAGAGACTTTGTATCTCTGTCAGTCAACAGTTATTCGATGGATTACTCATTTTACTCAATTAGTGAAAAAGACCACTGTTACTTTTCAACAGGCTGCAATAAGCGAGTCGTAAGTTATTTTTATTGTATGTTACAAAATTTATTTGAATTGAAAAGCTAACTTACATAATTTTAAGATTATTTGTTTACTTTTAATTATGAATTTTAGCTTTGTAATACTTTTTCATTTTAATTAGAAATGCATTTTAGTTTGATTGTAATATTTTTTGTAATTAGATTTTCGTTTGTTTATATAACCATACATTAAAATATTTTTTAATTTATTAATGAAAAATAGGTGCTCAATATAGAACATGTTTAGTTTAATTACTATTATATGAAGAAATACCTTTATTTTTAAAGGAAAATTTTAATTCTTTTTTTAAATTCAATGTAAAATTTAATAGATATTATTATTTAATTAATAATTTTTAATCATAATTTTTTTTGTGTCAATCTGATGATGAAAAAAGTTATTATGATGTTAACTTTATTTAAGTAGAAAAGTATATTGCATAAGTATGGATTATAATATAAATAACAATAGAATTCAAAATTAGCTACTGTTAATGTTATGGCCTAGCTTATGAGAAGTGTAAAATTTATTAACTTGGAGATTGTTAAAATTGAGATGTCATGATGTCTTGTTTTTCTCATTTAGGAAAGAACAGAATGAAACAAACCGTCCATCTGCAACTGCAGAATCTGAAGGGAATCATCATTCTTCATCTCACAACAACAACAACCTCCTCACAACATCTTCATTTGGGATGGAAAGGGACCCCAGTAGTACATCTCTAGGAAACGATGACCTTTCCCTCCACGATTATGCGATAGTTCGCAGTACTCTTTATTCTAGTCGTGAGAACATCAACATGGTGAACGAGATATTTCGCAGGGTGAGGTCTTAACCTAGTATTGAATGCAGAAATATAAAAAACTATCTCTGCGTGATTAAATCTTTTATACTTTAAAGAAATACTAGCATCTTAACAGTAATGACTATTTAACAACAATATATTACTAATGCATCAATGTATTGCCTAGTCCTAATAAGTATACATGCTGTTATTTTTAAAAGTGGAGTAAGTCAATTCGGAAAGTGGTACAAGTCTGAAGCTTTTAAGAGTTAATGTTTGAATGAATTTAAAAATGTTGGCAAAGATTAATTAATATGAGTAATTGAGACATTATAATAAGAGAAAACATAAAATGCTACAATGATTATTAAAATTGTTAAAAAAAATTAATGCCTTTTTAGCTCTAAAAGAACTTTTTCACTTTCAGAAATAATGGCTTATGTCTTTGTTCATAATAAAAAATTATGTGTCCCAAAGAACCATAACAACTGGAGCCTGGATTTTGATTTACTAAAAATCTCTAGAAGTGCCTTTAAAAATATCAACAACAAAAAATGCCTTTAAGAACATTTTAAAATAAAAAATAAATTAGCAAATTTTTTTTTTTATTTCTATTGGTAATCAATAATTTTGTTCATAAATTTAATATAACAATCATTAATGTAGTTTTGTGCAGTGTGGATTTGTCAGGCATAACATGACCAGTGCGTTTTCCTATAAATAGGCATAATTAGAATCATTCAGGTGTTTGTAAAGGAACATTTGCAGACTTAAAAATTTTATATTATTCTTGTAAAATTGTGACATCCTTAATATTGCTGATGAATTGCAAACATAAACATGCTTGCTTTCTTGTTTCAGCAAGTTGAACAAATCTTGTCTTTTTCTACTTTCTAATTTACCTCAGTAAATTGCTCTTCAACTCCATCTTTTTTTGTTTTCAAAATAAAGTTATTTTAAACTTAGTTACTTTTTCTAAATTGGAAGTCATATTTATATGGAAACAGTAAAGCATTATATAATGTAACTCAGTTAGAATGTGTGAAAGTTGTAAAAATTAGCTAGTATTTCTAAAAATTTCCTAAAATCTCTAAAAATGTTCAAAAATTAAAAGAAAAATGCTCCCAAAAATCAAAAAATATATCCAAAAAATAGGCAAATGTTATCAAATTCCAGTTCTTAATCATAACCTTTTGTACATCCTGTGTACAATTTTTTGTGTACTTGGTGCACGTAAGTAGTATCACAGAATTTTCTTCTTGAAACGTCCGAGCAAAGCATCAGAATTGTGATTATGATGGCCTAAAATGTTATGTATCAATAAAAGAACGGGAAAAAATTTATGGTTCCACAGTAAAATTAAGCATTTATAGCAAAACCTTATTTGTATCATAATATAGTAGACTTGTGTATGTAATTCTAAAATAACTACTGGATTTATGGTCTTTCTGTTGTTCTTTTTCCATGGCAGCCTAGAATTGAGAACAATTTATTGTAACAAATTTCTGTTTATAATAGGGAAAATTTAAATTGACCCAATAATATAACTTCAAATCTGATTGTTGTTTCTTCGATCTAAAAAAATAACTTTCTTTTCAGATGGTCCATCTTTCAAATAGATTAACGTGACCATTTTTGTCCAATAAACAACCAATTTTCACAAAAGAAAGGAGAGAAAAAAAGTTTAATTGCACATTTAAGTTTAGAAAATCTTCAAAGGAAATCTTCTTGACCATGTCATGTCTTTGAAACCATTGCAAATAGACAATAAAAGTTTAAGTGCAAAAAGATTTACAACCCATTGTTTTTTGTTTGTTTGTTTTTCCTCTTTTAATTGTAATGTGAAGGTTTGACTGTAGCCTGTGAATGTATTGAAATTCTAAGTATTTTTTTATGTAGAAAGCTCTTTAGATTATTGAAAACAAAATAAAAAAAAATTTTTGCTTTTTTAATTTAAATGATAGTTAAAAGATTTGTTAGCTTTAAGCATTCAAATATTTGAATCTAGCTTTTTGCATTTTTTGGAAAAAACAATTATTTTTAAATTTTTATTTAAAGAGGAAGATTTAGACTAATAATTTTAAAAAATTGAGTTTAAAAAAATAAAAAAAACTTTTAAGAAAGATAAGTTGTAGGGTTAAAAAATTGTTTTTCTGAAAATAATAAACTTTTATTTCTGCATTTTGCTATGATTCTATCTAATTAATGTCGGCAATTCTTCCATTAAATATTATTAATTTGTATTGATGTATGTTTTAAGTTTCTTAAAATTTTATAAAATTAACCTTTTTTTTAGGCATTTTTAATGCACTTCAAGTTTTCCTCCACTATGAGAAAGGTAGTTGCTGTTTATAGAGAATGGATTCATAAAAATGTAAGTACAGCACATTTGTTTTAAAAACATATAACATATATAAACAACATCATCTAAATGGAAAGCATTTAATAATTTTAAATTTTCCTTTACAATTTCTTTTCACTTATTCATACTTTTTTTAAAGAAATATATCAAGTTTTCTTCTATTGCAAAAAGATTAAAGGGCTGCCATTGGCAACTTAAGTGACTATTTTGAAAAAAAAAGTTACTAATCTATGGTTACTAATTTCACCAAAATATAGGCAAAAATGACTAGGTTCAGTTGGGGTAAAGTGGGTATAAAATCAAGCTTTTTTTAAAGAAGGCTCTAAAACCAACCCATTAAATATACTTTTTGGTATACTTGAAATGTAAATGAGAGCCTTTAATATAAACCTTTTACTCTAAAGTTTTTCAAATTCAAACTTGTAAAAGTGTTATCAGTAATCAAAACACAGCATTTCTTCTTCTCAGCTTAAAAAAATGTCTTAAAACTTATAAAATCGAGCAATTATTAACTTCAACCTATAGACCGGAAAATAACGGAAAAATTGAACTATTAGGGAAAATTATTGTAACACATTTGATTTATAAAATTAATGATACATCTGAGTGTGAAGTAAAATTATATTTCTGAAGAATATAATTTTATTTCACACTCTGTAACTAAATTTCCACCATCTTATTTTATGTTTGTTAATGTCCCATTTATACTTCCTTTATCAAGAGAAATTTATCCATCTGTGCAAAAGCTAGAAAAATAAGTGTTAACAGAACAATAATTCTGAAAATTTTAAGTACCCTAATACTAGAAAACTTAACCCAAATATTAATTATTAGATCAATAAAAATAATATTCATATTAAAGAAACAACTAAAATAATTCATGTATCAAGTATGAAATGGTAGTACCCACCATATAAATTAAAATTATCTCATGAATAATAATGAATGTTATCATTTAAATATTAATGTTGTTTAATAACATTAATACTAGAATTAAAAAACTAAAAAAAATTCTGAGTATGACCTATCATAACATGGTTAATCCCCTTTGGTTGTCTTCTTTTTCTGAAAGATCCCACCTTTCAGTTTCTGACAAGTTAAGTGTTTGCCCTTATCTGACACTGATATGTAGTATAAAATACATTTTTTCTTTCTCTGTGGTCAACACCATAAACATATAACATGTTTATAATATGTCTGGTCTTTGAAACTAGAATCTTCCAGCACACAATTGTTGAGATTCAAGACTGTTTTTTTCTTTTTGTTGATAACAGCATTACAGATTTTGTTGATTAAAGACCTTTGTGCCATTTTTTTTTTTAATTAAGTAAATGATACTTAAGTTCTGAACTTTAGAATAAACAATGCAGAAAAATGTAGAGTTTATAATTATTTAGCACCTAAATTCATTATTGGTATTTGTTTCTGAAAAAAACTGCAAGTGTTCATTATTATTTTTTCAGAGCAATGAAAAACCAATTTTTTTAGAAGAACCTGTTTTAACACTTGAATCAAAAGAAGACAAAGTGGATGGTCCTTTTTTATCAAAAGTTAGTTTATATTTTCTTTCAATTGTTTGCAACTACCATATCTCCTTGCAATTTATTTAAAGATTAATTAATATTTAGTTATTAGTAATTTCATTAGTTTTTTTTTTATGGTATGTATAAGTTTAACGTGTCTTGTTATTTTGCTCAAACAACTTATCTTATATTTGCTGCATTAAATTTTTTTTGCATAAATTATTGAATTAAAAATTTCTAGTTAATATTGATATACAGTAGGGAACCGATTATCCGGAACGATCGGGACCATCGATATTCCGGATAACTGATTTTTCCGGTTTTCTGAATCGCTACAAAAAGCCGTTTTTTTTCATAGTTAAACCCAACTAAAAAAAAAAAAAAATTGGAAATAATCTTAAAAATAAGAAAAAACGATGAAGTAATACACTAATGATTATTTCCAAAATGATGGTAAGGTAAACCACGTTAAAAAAAGAAAGAAAAATCGTAAAATCTTACGATGAAAAAAAAATTTTTTATNTTTTCTGTATTCTTACGCCTCATCAAATTTATTTATTACTCAAAGCAAATCGTTTAATCTTTCCTTATATGGAAGTGAAAGATCTTAAAATAACTTCTCTTTTGAAGTATAAATCTAATTATTATTCATTGGCATGTTTTTAGCCTTGAAGTCCCAAAATAGAATTTCTACCCTTATCCTTTACTAAAGATATTTTATGAAAAGGAATGAAGTTTTAATGCTTTTATTAATACAAAAGTATTTAATTTTTGTATTACATATATATATATATATATATATGTTTAAAAAGCAGAACCAATGACTTCTATTTTTTCTTGACTAGGAAGCAGGAGGGGAAGAGTATCCATCAGAGCTTTCAGGCATGCGCCTGAGAAAAGATTCCTACATAAAAGCAATACACAGTGATAACAATCATTTGAGAGCTGGTCTCCAAAATATGCTCATAGTCTTCCTGACAAATGCAGCAAATGTATTTTTATTAGATTTATCTCACGATAGCTTGCATTTCTTGGAAGAACAGGTAACTATTTTTTATTTCTATTGAAATATTCAATTTTGAAGTTTATTTTGAAATCCTGCGGTTAATTTCTGTTTAGCTTTTAATAGTAATTTTGTGCTATTTCTCACCAACAATGTCATGGGCCTTGGGAAGATTGCTTACCACCTATACAATCTTGCAAAATACCTTTGTCGGAAGGGGAAAAACATAATATATTGGCCTTGCTTTAATTTTTTTATAACCGTCTGTAAGCGGCCAACCTAATTTTGGGCTTACAAATACTAATATTCAACTCTGTAGCCTTGTAATTTTTAGCCCAATCCAGAAGGCAAAGCAAGTCCTGGATCAAGTATTGGGAGAAATTTTCCTTCGTGTAGGAGTTTTTGATCGACTTAACCCACATTTGAGTTACATGGAGATTAAAAACACATAAACCTCCCATGATTATCCTGACGCTAGGCCACTCTAACTCATGATCTGTCTAGCACTGAGGATATTTTACATCGGTACTGTGTTCAGTGCTAGCCGTACGTGGAATTCGTATCGACCTGTCATTCCTGATATTCGAACCCAGTTCACCTCATTGGAAGGGGAATGCTCTATCCCCTGAGCTGCCATTTCAATGAATCCCATCACATGTTGGTATAGATGGTAAAGAGAAAGCCGACTCTTTAGCAAAGGTTGGTGCACAGGAAGAACAGCTAACTGTTCCACTCTCTACAAGTTCTTTAAAGTAGCACATTTGCTCTAAAATTAATACAGCACACAGAACAGATCCAAGAGAGTTGGAAAGACTATAGTCATATATATCTCGTATGGAATCCATTGCTAATTTCAGACTTAAAGCAGGTCATGATTGTTTAGCAGAACATCTGAACGGCATTGGTTTCCTTCCAGTAAATAAATGTCAAATCTGCAGAGCAGGTAAAATGAACCCTGAACACTTACTATCATGCCTAGAACTCTATAAAGATCTCAAAGAAATGGCTATATTCTCATGTTATATTGGAATGCTGGAAGCATAATAAGTTCTCCGTAAGACTTTTGGGACCTGCATTTGGGTGACACTTTTTATTGAAGTTCATTTTAATTTTGTTATCATTATTCATATTCACTGTTACTGTTTATTTTTCACGATTTTTAATTGTTGTGTATTGTTATTGATCACGTATTGATACAGGGTGCGTTCTGAAAGTAATGCGTATGATTTTATTGTGATGCTACTATCAATTTCAGCGCACTCAGATTGGTCTAAAAATGTGGTGGGGGATTTGTCCTTCCAAATACGCCTGGTCTCAGGTCGCTCCGAGTAGTAGGAGCGGTAGGACGTGTCTTTGCGCAAAGTCTTTTTTTCGATTGAGTCACAGCGTGATCGAGTGTTCGCTGGAAAGCTATAAAGTTTTGTTTGGGAAGAATTCGACAGAAACTCATCACGTGCTTCATGACGCCTTCAAGGTGAAATGCATTTCGAGATCTCAGTGTGGAAGGTGGCACAAGGCCTTCAAGGAGGGTCGGGAGAAGGTCACCGACGCCCAACAGCAGCCCGAACAGATGAAAACGTTCAGCGTAAAGTTTTGAAGTCAGGCCGTCGGTTAAGCATTCAGGCAATCACCAACACCCTGAACTTGTTAAAATGTGTGATACATGGGATTGTGACGGAGGATTTGCAAATGAGAAAGATTTGTGCAAAGCTTATGCAGAAGGTGTTGACGGAGGAGCAAAAACTACCTGACCCAAAGTGAGACCCCCTTGGTGCCCCAGCCTCCCTATTGCCCTGACTTGGCACCGTGTGACTTTTTTTTGTTCCTTCGACTGAAAAGAGAGCTGAAAGGAAGGCACTGGGAGTCGGTGGAGAACATCCAAGCTCATGTTACAAGGCTCCTGAGAGGCATTCCTGTTGAGGAGCTCCTGGGTGCCTTCCAGGCGTGGCAGAATCATCTTCGCAAGTGTATTGGTGCACAAGGGAACTATTTTGAAGAATTTTAACCATTTGTACCCATAGGATCAATAAATCTATTTTTCCCAGAAAATGCGCATGATATTCTCGCTTTTTGTACATGTTGTCTATATTAAGTGGATTGACTTCCAATAAAGCTGTATGTTAAAAAATCTATATATATTGTTATCTATTTAATAACGAATTAAATTGAATTAATATTTGATCTTTTAGGTGGATATGTGTAAACGTGTGTTAAATATATATCGATATATGGTTATGAATATTCAGATGGAAAGAAGAGTATGGTATGATTTTTCCCTGAAGATTTTCTATTTGAAGAATTTTTTAGTTTTTCTTTTTTAATGTTTAGTTTTTGTTATGTAGGCAACAGTTGTTGTTAGTTTTGCTTCAAATAACTTCATTAGTTCTTAAAGAAGTGCCTCCTGTTAGAAAGGAAGATGTACTGGGTGGTCGATTAGCTCCTGCTTTGTTTCAGGTAAATTAAGTATTATTTGAAAAACTTTGTAGTTTTAAATTTTTAGCGTTTGATTTATTTAAGCATTTTAATTATTTTTCTTTATGTATGAGCACTCTCATTTGAAGTTTTTTTAAAACACTTCTGCAGATTTCCAGGGTTTTTGACGAGAACAAGTTTTTCATAGGGTCAATAAATTGTTGTTAAACCCCTCAACTTAATTGTCTTGGGCTCTTAAGGAGCTTACAACTATTTGATAAATTATGTTTAGTAAGATATTAATTATTCACTATATTTGTTTCTTAAATTTTTTTTAAAAAATGAATATCAGTCATGTCACATTTTTTTCAGCTTAAATTTTATTTTTCAAATTTTGATTGTAATTAAAAATTCTGCTATTTAAATTAAAATCCCTATTTTCCTCGACTAACTGAGTGTTAAAGAGAAGGAAAAAAAGGATGTTTGTTGTTGGTATATTGCTCTTAAGTATACAGAATGTGTACCTAAATTATTGCCAGATTTTTGTTTTGGAAGACTCTCTACAAGCTAGAATAATTTGGTTGAATTGATGAGTGGTTAAATTTTAGAAATTTTTTCTCTCAGAAGAAAGTTATGATAATGTCCAACTTACAGAAAAATCCAAATTAGTTTTTTTTTTTTTAAATATTTTTTAAACAATTTTATATTAATTTAAAAATATATATATACTGACTTCACTTTTTTTAAAATCAATAACAGGCATAAAACGGAACATAATAATAAAAAAATATTTCTGACTCGCCTTGCCTGAATTGAGAATTTTCAGTGGATTTAAGTTGTTGTTGATTAACTGGATCTAAAACATTTGCTTGCATTTGTGTGTAAAATGAAATATGATTTGCAAATAGTATTGAATGCGCACAAAAAAATATCTGAATGACACACTTTTTCTTAATGTTGCAAATTAGCATGTTGAAATACTAAAATTACTCTTGTTACTTCTAACATGTATCAAATTTTAAAAAAATTGTTTTTTTCAGACTTTGATTGTAACTTGGATCAAAGCAAATCTAAATGTTGTCATATCAACAAGCCTTTGGGATAAGTTTCTCTCTGTCTTATCGTCTCTGACTCTTTGGGAAGAATTGATCAAAGAGTGGGCTGTAAGTTTCTTTTCTTTCTCTTTTTTATATTTTATTGTTAAAAAACTAGTTTTTCTGTATGACTTATAGTACCTGCTGTTAGTACATTTGTTCTGGGAGCATTTGATGGTATAAGGCATCTGATTTTATAAATTGCTATATAAAAGGTTTCTAAATTAAACTTTATAAAAGCATTAAATTTAGATTCATTGCTATGTTTTTATTTTATTATAGCTGCTTTATTTTCATTTGAATTTACTACAAGGTCTTAAAATATTAGCTTATTGCCGTTTGATGCACTGTTAGTAGCAATGTTTATGTGTCAGTTACTTAAAGCTAATATTAAGTTTAAAAAAAGCAAGTAGGTTAATTTTTATAAGGATCATTATTCAGTTTTTGTGTATGGTACATTTCATAGTCAAGTTATCATATAATTGTATTTTTTCACTAAGAAAAAATACTATACAAATAATTTTTTTTCTAATAATTTTACTGCACCCTTTTCGGTATGTGAACTAAAATGTGGAATTAAGAAATCAACTCCGAATTAAAATGCTGAACCAGATGGCATTTTGCTAAATTTCTGGTTCATCTCGGAATTAAATCCAAATGTACTTTACTAAGACTTATTAATCTCACTTGGACTTCAGTTATCCATAGTGTCAGGTTTCCATCCAAATGAAAAAAAAGTCTTGCTTTGGTATGAGCTTGAAAAGTATGAATATAAGTCAAGCACTATGGATTGTAGATTTACCCATAAGATGTGAAATTTATTTGTTGTGAAAAGTATAGTAAATGATGTTGAGCTTGAAATAAAAGTTTAGTTTAAACAATTTTAGAAAGCAATTTTATTCAGCATTTACAGTTCGAAATGTAAAAAATAAACTTATATTTCCCTTTATCATATTTTGAATGTAAGAAAGAAATTGTCTAGAAAATGAATAATGCCTTTTATTGCTTAAAATTCTTTTATAAATTTATTAAATTCCTATAAATAATTATTATTTTTAGTTTTTTCTCTATTAAAGTTTTAAGGCAAATGTTAAACACAAAAACAATGGCAAAAAACTGCTGTTAGTAGCAAAAATTTTGATTTTTAAGATATTTATTTTTGTGAATATAACCTTCATTATATCCTTTTGCAGAAAACAATGGAAACTTTGACCAGAGTTTTAGCCAAACAAGTGTATTCTCTAGATTTAAATGACTTGCCTCTGGATAGATTAAGTGAGCAAAAAATGAAGAAAAACAGAGGTATGCGGAAAACTGTTATCGGAAACCTGGATGAAAAATTCGAAAAATGCAAATCGCAAAGCACTTCTGTTGTAAGAGCTGGAAATATTTATGATGATGCATCTTTACAAGGAACTGGTAATATTAAGTTATACAATTTATAATCTATGGAATGTATAAACAAACAATTGTTTATTGTCTCATTATTATATGGATAAACAACTCTGTCTTCTGCTATGGTTATTGCCAATGCTCATCGTATTTGTATTTAACAAATTATTTTTAATGTATTTTTCACCACAAGCAAAGACTTTTTTAAACCACACCTCATGGTGATAATTTGTGTATTAAGCAATAATCCTTGAGGAGCTAAAAGACAATAAGAAAAAAATTAGACTAGCACAATTAATTAAATCTTAAAATTATAATCAATTAAAAAAATAGCTCACTACAAAGTTATGCTGAAATTAACATTCACATATCTGATTTCTATCGGAAAACTCAAAATATCATCATCAATGAAATGGTACTTGTGGTCTTTAATAAATTAAAAAATAACGCAAAATTGTCTGTAATAACATAGTGGTTGGAAGTTTTTGGACTTTATAGATTAGATTTATTAACTTAAACATAAATAGCACACTTATCACATGCACATCTTTTAAATAATTTGTGTCCTTCATTTATCTAAATAGCCATTTCAGTGGTATAAAATGAAAAGATTTGTAAAACCGAATTCAAAAAGACAGCAAAAACTATAACTCCTGAACAAACTTGATTTTTCTATTAGCTGATGTAAATAATATTGTTTGACCTGAAATGTTCTGTACATCCAATGATTTGCCCAGAACATTAGATTTTCTATGACATATTTGTTCTGATATATACTATCAGAAGTGTCTAATTAGTGAGCAGCAAGTCCTACAATTTCCTACCAATTTGGCAGGGTGACACAAAACAGAGTGTAAGGTTGTAAATAGTAACTTCTCGGACAATGGGCAATGCACGAAGCAGCCTGGAGGCAATCCACATGCTTCATCTAATTCATTTAGATAAAATAAATTTTACCATTATAAACTGATTTATTTAATGGCTTGACCAAAAAAAAAAATACTGCAGTACAAAATCCTACATCTGGATGTCTATTTTCCAGTGATGTTTATTTTGTGTGCAATTTTTTAACAATCATTTTTCAAAAAGAAAACACTATTTTTTATAATGTTCATAAATCCATATCCATATGTAAAAAAATTTTTTTTATAATTTTCTGGCACAAAGAAAGCATTGTCCATTAGCCCTGTTGAAAACTGCAAGCTGTACATCTTTATTTGATAATAATCCTTTCCAGTAATAATCCGTGCTGTGTTTTGGGGATAAGACTTGCGTCTAATCCCCAAAAGTGCTGCAGGCAGTAATCTTATGCAGGTTGGATAAAGATGTGTATTATTACATACCTCTCGTTAAGATTTTAAATGTTAACAATTTTCTTTTGCAGTGAGGACTGATGCTGCCCCTGTCATGAGGGCACGGTCTGGCAGTGGGAGTGGTGAACATATGCATAAACATCATTCTGGAAATATGCGGAGGAGCAACAGTGATACGAATCTATTAAGGAAAAGTATGTTTCAATTTCCATGCTTTTCTTTTAAATTGGATAGTAATATATCGTCTGTTGTAACTTATTTAATGGAAAAAGTTCTATACTGAGATTTGAATTTGTTAGAATTCTAACCTTTTTGTTTCTTTAAGCAATATAGAATAAAAATTATAGTTAAAGTTTTAATAACTTACTATTTTAAGAATATTTTTGTTTAGAAAAAATAATAAATTTGATTATTTATAATTACCTTAGTCCTGAAATAAAAGTTGATTTTTATTTACAAAGTACATTGTCATAGAAATATGGCAAGTAATATGGTATAGAAATATGGTTAAACAAACTGGTCATAGGTTAGATATTTTAAAATTATGCTCGAAATTTTTTTAAGTATTTTTAACATTATTATAATAATAAAGCACTAAAAAAGTTATTGGTATGGTTTAGCTTTATAAAAAATGGATTCATAGTCGTAAAATTACAGTTGGGCAACTAATAAAAATAATGTTTTACCAGATTATATCTAACTTTTTTCTGTTATCTATTTTATTTTTTACGGGGGCTTATTTTAAAAACTCGTTTTAGATCATTCGCATCGTTTGAAGGATTTTTCTGCAATCGATGTTTCTAGTCAAAAGCAAGTTTTTGTTACAGGTTAGTTTATTATTTTTAATTTTAGTTTATTATTTGTCATTTGATCTACTATTCCCTGGTGGATGTTTAAATCAAGATGTAAGTACTAACAACTATTAAAATATCACGTATAAGAGCTTAATTCACTCTAATAGCAGAAAAATGCCAAATATCTTTCAAAAGAATATGAGCGAAGTTTAATGGAAAATATGTTTGTTTAAAAACAAAAATTTGTAAATCGATATAATCATAGAAATTGAGATACAGAAAGGTATTTAAAAAAATGCAATTTAACAAGCTTCAATGTGGACTTAAGTACTCTTGTACCATAGAGGAATGCCATGGCCCGGTGCATCATCCAATAAGTAGTTAAATAAAAACTTTATCAAACTTGCATTGTTGATTACTTCATCCGTGTTAGTAGTAAGTGGAAAAAACACAGAAAATTTTTTTTTTGTTTATTTACCTTATAGTTAATATATATTATTTGAAATTTAAATAAATGAAAAGAAATCCCAAAGGTGCCAAAACAAAAATCACCTTGTATCTTATATATATGTTACTTATCTAATGTTAGTAATCTTGAATCAATAAATTTTTATTAACTTTAAAATTACTTATTTTGCATGATTTTCCAGAAACACCTCTACTGTATGATCTTGTAAGAATTTTGTACTCAGTATATGTTTTGTTCATAAATATCTTTGTGTTCTTTGGTTTTCTAAGGTTATTTTTTTACAATTTCCTCAGGTGCTTCTCCAATGGCTGATGATGAATTCTCTAAAGGCATTCATTCTTTTGATGAAGCAAAGGATTTCAAAAAAATAAGTTATAAACACAAAAGTAAATCACTGGACTTTTTGGCACATCGAGGTATAAACTTTAATTATCTTGATATCCTTTTAAAACCTGTGATATTACCTTACCTGCCTGCTTATATGGTTTGGTCGTGCTATGTACAGCATTTTACCCAATTGTACGGTCGTAAAGTACAGCACGAAAAACATACAGTTTTTTGTGTATTTCTTTCTCAAATAAAATCTAAGTATTTTTCTTTCTATTGTAATGTAAACCAAATATTAGCTAAAAGTCTAACTAAATGGTACAGTACAGAACCCATTATCCGGAAACCAGAAAACCGGAAGAAAATTCAATAAATTTTCCCTCCATTTTTTTTAAAAAAAATTTTTTTCCTCATCAGATTTTAGGATTTTCCTTTCTTTTTTTAAAGATGTTTACCTTACCATCATTTTGGAAATAATCATTAGTGTATTACTTCATCGTTTTTTCTTCTTTTTAAGATTATTTCCAAATATTTTATTTTTTTTTTAGTTGGGTTTAACAATAAATAAATAAAAAACGGCTTTTTGTAGCGATTCAGAAAACCGGAAAAATCAGTTATCTTGAATAGCGAAGGTCCTGATCGTTCCGGATAATCGGATCCCTACCAGTACAGAACCCGTTATCCAGGAAACCGGGACGAAATTCAATACATTTTCCTCCCTTTTTTTTTTTTTTTTTAAATTTTTTTCCTCATAAGATTTTAGGATTTTTCATTCTTTTTTTAAAGATGTTTACCTTACCATTTTGAAAATAATCATTAGTGTATTACTTCATCGTTTTTTCTTCTTTTTAATATTATTTCCAAATATTTATTTTTCTTTAGTTGGTTTTAACAATTAAAAAAAAACTGCTTTTTGTAACGATTCAGAAATCCGGAAAAATCAGTTATCCGGAATATTGATGGTCCCGATCGTTCCAGATAATCGGTTCCCTACTGTATAATCTTAAATTTTATGGGCTGATGGCTAAACGAATGAATCAAATTTCAGTCTATACACTAGCTAAAGTTGGCCATATGCGTGAACTTTAGTAGTAAGTTCTACTTGTTACAATGTTTGAAGCTTAATGCTAAATTCTAGAGAGCAATATTTGCAATTGCGCTTACTGCATGGCAACTAAATAAAATAAAGTGGCCACCAAAAAAATTACCATCATTCACTACTCACTTTCCACCATCTCTTGTTGTCATTTGATACCCCATCCTCACCATTCCTTGGTTTCTGGAAATATGTCTACGTAATGCACATAAAAATGATTATTTTTACTAATTCCAGTTCATTTTTTAATTAAATGTTTTACAGGCTGCATGGTAATGGATTTCTTATTAGGATTCTTTAAATAAACTAAACATAAGCACAATAAAATTCAATCCTAACTTTTTTTTTCAATCTCTTTAAATTATAAGATTTTATTTCTTTATAATGATCTGATATGTTTTCTAGTGACTTTTTTTTGTTGCCCCTCTTTGATTGACAGTTTGTTTCAACATCTTTTCTGATGTGACAAACTTATTGAAGCCATAAATTAGAATTAATTATTGGTGAAAAGAAACTCTCTAAAGAGTAGGCTGATGTTTGATTTTGTTCCCTTGCTGAAAGATGGATTGGAAATAAAAGGCTGGTGTAATGTTACGTCTTCTGGCGCCCCTTGACCAAATCACAATGGAGCGGGAAGGGGAAAGACAAAAATAGTATTGCAAAAAAAAAAAAAAAAAACTACGGCAATGATTGAATGATGAGATTCATTTGAGAAAATCGAAAAAGAAAATAACATTAAAAAACAATGAAAAAGTATAGAAATAAAAACAGCAGTTGCAGAAATTCTCATCTTAATATTTTATGTTTAATTAAGAGGCTTAATATTTCAGAATTATTATATTTCATTCTGATACAGAAGTTTAAAATTGATTATGAAAAAGGCTTGTTTAAAATCGAATCTATCATATATTCTTTTTCTTTTTTTTAATAATTACTTTTTCTTGAAAGATATTTTACAATAATAACAGATATAATATTTTTTTATAATAATATCTTATAATATTAATAATATTTCTTTAAACTAAGAAAAATATTTTTTATAACAATTTTAAGCAAAGCAAAAACATTATTAAGGTACTTTTAATGCAAAAGTGGCCACCAGATAAATTTCCTAGTCTTGCTCTCTTTACTAAGTTCTTTAAAATATTTCTTTTAAATATTACTTGGCTTTTATTTGTAGTATTGTATTTGTAATGATCAACTTAAAAAAATGAGATTTCTGCCGTTTTAAAAGCTGTGAGTCCACATATTTTTATAGACAGTCTTTGCCCTTTGATACCCTTTGCTAAGAAAGAGACTGATCGTCTACCAATTTCCAATTTCAGTTAGTGATGTTTGAATTGATGTTGTTGTTTTTTTTAATTATTTAGTGAAAAATCTGAATTAGAATTAGTACACAGTGGCTTTCTTTAAAATGATTAAAGAGGGTCTTGGCTCAGTAGGATACCCTTTCCAGTTTTTAAGAATTAAATAAATCAGATAATATATTTTTTGTGTGCTTATAGTAACCTGAAAAATACTTTTAAAACTGATAAATGTTTTATTTTTCGAAGGTTTTATCAATTAAATTTGAAAGTGAATTTGATTTATTTTATCAATTAAATTTGAAATTCCTTTTTTTTAAATGTCTAAAAAGGTTATAAATGATTTACTTTTATAACGCTTCATTGAGTATCAAAGCGTAGGTTCAGAATTGTAAAACTAAGCAGATTACAATGTCTGTACTGCTTTTAAACTTTTTGAAAGCTGTCAGTTTGTGCAAGCTGTTGGCGATTTCAATTACCCTTTTTCTTTGCATAGATTTATTCAAAAGTATTTTTTTTTATTTTGAATCTAGCTGAATCACCTTGTTTCTCAGAATCATCTGAGTGCCATAGTCGATCTCCTTCTCCAACGCCATCTAGTGGCTTGGAAAATACTAGCATTAAGGATTCTCCTATGCAGATTGACACTGTTGCTTCAAGTGCTGACAACTCTTGCAATAATTCTGGTATGTATTAATTAATTTATTTAGTCAGATTTTGTAAGTTTAAAGTTACACCACGTTAATTTGAATTTAGTAACGCTTAATTGAATGAGACGCTGTGATTACTTTTCTATAAATTTAATGACAATAAGTGTGCCTTTGCTAGAAATTAAATTGAAAAGGGTATATTCGAAATCTTTATAGTCTTCACTTCTTAAGTAAGAAGTAACTCAATTTAATCAGCGATGACTCAGGGGATTGATCGTCCAGTGAGGCGAACCAGGTTTGAATCCCAGTCGATACAAATTCCGCATCCGGCTTGCACCAACCACAGTGCTGACATGAAATATCCTCAGTGGTAGACGAATCATGGGTTAGAGTCCCCTTACCACCAGGCTAACCGTGGAGGGTTCTTGTGGTGTTCCTCTCCATGTAACGCAAATTTCTCCCAATGCTCGATCCAGGAGTTCCCTTGTCTTCTGAATTGGGTTTAAATTACAAGGCTAGGGATTTGAACATTAGTAGTCGTAAACCCATAAAATTGGGTGGGCTATTCAACGATAGTTATAATATAATAAGATACAGTGATTACCTTTCAATAATCTTAATGTCTCAAAGATCTTTATAGGTTCAATTAAAAAAATTTTTTAATTTCTTTCATTATTTGTGCAGTTTTCTCATTTCAAAATGTACTAAAGATATCTTTTGCCATCTCAAAAGCTAAAAATAAATTTTATGAAATTAGTAGAAAATATTCAGAATATATTAGTAAATACTTTTTTCACTGTTGAAAATAAGCTTCTTTTTTTTTAACGTTTTATTAAACTTAAATCAACTTTCTTAGAAAATATCAAATACAAAACATGTAATTTTGCCTTGTGTACTTGTAATTTAATGGCATTCAAATTTTAATCATACCTCTTCATGTTATTCAATGATGCTATTGTGCATGGCAAGAAAATAATGTAAATTTGCACTAAGTAATACAATAGTTAATTAGTTAAATTGGCTTGTTTTATTATGTTTTCAATTAATAGAGTAGTTAATTGCCATCTCTCAAATGAACACTATTTTAATAATTCCGATTTTTTGTTTCTTTATTTTATCATTTTAGTTATATTATTGTTTTAGTTACATTTTCTCACCTTTTGTTTTGCACTTATTTTATTCCATCAGACAACTTTGGAACCCGGAAAATTTCATTGGATCATTTTGGCATCTTGATTTCTAGAAGAGGTTAAGCAGATTTCATTAAAAAAACTTTTTCCCCTTTGTTGCACATTTCAACTATGCCGCAAATCCCCACTTTCAAAAACACTTGCTTTTTTTTGTTCATTTTTGTCATAAATGTGAGTGATTTGTTTGCTTGGTCTAGAATTGTGTTGTAAAATGTGCTGCCAGATGATTTCTCTTGCTTTTTCATTACATATGCTCTTTTTTTAAATGTGCTCATTCTTTTGTTGTTAAAAAAACAGGTCTTTCTGAGAAGAAAAGGAAAGGTATGTTTATTTACCTGCTTTAGCAGAAATGTTAGAAATATTTATCAAAAATCTTTTATTACTATTTTTTAAGTGAAACTTGTTTTTAATTCAACAAAATATTGTTTATTGTTTTTCTAGATTAATGACTTTCAGTTCTGTAGTGTTATTGCAAATCATAATCTCTGTTTTTAAACATGTTTCATAAAATTTCAAAAGTCTTTTTTTTTTTTAAAAAAAAACAATTTAAAAACAATGCTTTAAAAACAATGAGATAAATATGAATAAATCTGTATTAAATTACTCCTTTCGGAAATTATTTTTCGTATGTTAAATACAGTGTAGCTTCCAAGAAAAACCTCCTTTAGCAATCTCCTTTATTTACAACCACTTTTGGGAGGCATAGAATTTTTTCCTTAGACTTTGTGTTGCAGAAAATCTTTAGGAGAGACCATCAAAACCTCTCCCAGCGACCGGGCAAACTTCCACACCAAATGCGGAAAATATCAAATAAAGAAACACAAAAAAATATTAACAACACAACTAAGTAGATTCAAATGTATTTAAAATATTTCTGAGTGGTTCTTATTTAAAGAGCTCTTTTCGATGATCTGTGAAAGAGTTTGACAACTTTATGCTACGGTCAACGCGCATAAAAATTTTACTTACAAGGGAAACTTCCCTTGGAATTACTTACAAGGGAAACTAGGGAAGTGTGACTCACCAATTTTAAAATAAACTAGTGGGATGTATGCCTTATGAGGAATAATTTTAAGGGGCAACATTCGTTTCGGCCCGTAGAAGGTCCTGTAAGAGATAAAAAATAATTCAATATATAGAAAAATCGATCTTTTATTACTTCAATGCAGGCTATTAGTTATTGTAATTGTCTCATACTCTAATTAATTGGATAATTAATTAATTTTCTAATTAATAAATCAATTAGCAAATTAATTATTAATTAAACATTAATTAATTATTAATTAATTGATTGATTTGCAATTACATACTCCAATTAATTTGGAAAATTTTTGAAAAAAAAAAGTAAAAAAATTTGATGTCAATTTTTTTTTTAAATTAACCTAACAGGTTTCTCTGAAAAACTACAGATATATGNAAAATATTTCTGAGTGGTTCTTATTTAAGGAGCTCTTTTTGATGATCTGTGAAAGAGTTTGACAACTTCATGCTTCGGTCAATGGGCATAAAAATTTTGCTATCACAATGACTTAGTTATAAAGTTAAATTAAGAAAAAAACTAAGCATCGAAAAGAAAAGAAAAAACTCATATTTTTTTAAGTAAACCAATTTTTATAATAAAAATTAAAAGCAAACTGAAACAGAGAACATTGTTTATCCATTTAAAATAGTTTTAAAAAAATAGTTTTAAAATTCATAATTCAAATAGTTCGAAATTCATAATAGATTAAAAATTCGTAATAGATTAAAAATTCATAATTTGTAGGAGTCATATTTATTAAGTTTAAATTTTACTCATCGATCCGGTTTTTACGACGCCAATGTAATGCATTTCCGCACCAAGAAAATGACACTGAATAAAATTTAAATTGTTCGCGATAACTCATGTCCGACGATAACATTTTAAAGTCAATGAAGGTAACCCGTTTGAATGACCAACCTCCATTTTTGAGAAATTAAAATGTCTTTGAAATTGTTACATGATTTAATATCAAATTTGCGCATAATATTATTGATATTATATACCTATATGGAATTGAGTAATACAGACTCCTTAAAATTGTGTTTATTTAAATATCGCAAATGCTAACTGGATAAATGTCTGTGTTATTGTACTTATTACTGATGGCTAGTTTGAAAAGATGGAAACTTTACTGCAAACAAACACTTCCCAAAACAGATTACAGATCTAAAAATATTTCCTTATTTGTTCATTGATTTAAATATGATCTAGAAGTGAAAAAATAGTTAAAAACTGTAAAGCCTGGTATATTGTATTAAATATTGATAATATTCAACATAAAGTTAAAAAATATGTATCCCCTGACTATATATATATCCATCAGTGATTTGTAACAAGCGTTCATCAAATTTACTACTTAAAAATGTAGCAGTGTGTATATTATTAATGTGACATAGAATTTTTTTTAATGTGTTTACCGTTTTATAATAATGAAATAATAAATCTTGACTTCAAAAGAATTGTCAACCAATGTGTTGCCATTTTTAAAAAAATAAAATAACACTACCAACCACAAAAATTACATCAAAAATGCATTGCTTATTAAATTTTCAAATAAATTAAATGAGAATTGAAAAAAAAATTAAAATCTTACAAATTGTCAATGTTTTCAGAGGGGAGTTGTGTTATTTATTTTTCTTAAAACTCAAAATATATTTTTAAAAAATATTGTAAAACTGTGTAGTTTGTTTCATTGCTTTTTAGCTGCTTAAAAATTTTACCTAAATGCATTCAATTTTTTTTCTTCTTTCTGCAGAAATAGGCACTTCTAGCCACATTGAGGCTCGCAGCATCATGTCTGGTGGTACAACCAACGGATGGCTGCCTGATGTGGCTGTTGTGCTGTGGAAGCGGATGTTGGGTGCGCTGGGTGATATAAATAAAATTAAAGATGCCTCTGTTCATGCTCAAGTTCTCAAGTACCTGGTTGATCTCTCAGAGCTTTTTGTAAAAGTGAGAATTTCTTTCAATACTTAAAAGAATTTAAAAATTTCTCTTGAGCTTACCTCGTCGACATAGCTATATTTTCTTCTGATTTTACAACATCTCCAGAAAGTGTTCACCAAACTGGAAAAACTCAAATTTACCATTGAAATATTTTACATTTTTTTTTCCATGATCTATTTTACATTCCTGGTAACGTTTGTAATTTTGATTTTAAATAGTTTTATTATATCAACTAAATTAATGGCAGTTTAAGTTTGTTCCTGTTCTTTGAATATATCAATCTATATGTAATATTTTTTAAGAATGTCTTAAATTTGCCAAAACATATTTTATTGTAAGACTACGGGACATGGCTATTGCTGAAAACTCTGATAAGAGGTTGGTGTTTCTACTATTGTATAATTGGTCTGTCAGTTAATAAAACTAATAAAAATAGTTATTATTGTTTAAAAATATTTCAAGACAATATGTAACTATCAAAATTTGAATTATGCGTATTAAAGCACTGTAAAAAAAATTTATACAATTTAAAATAAAATTTCCCCTTATTTATCAATATCTTTACTATCCTTCATAGATTAATTGTTAAGTTTGTCAAGATAGGTACCAAGTTCATTTCTTCAGATTATTCTAAAGCAAAAGTGTTTGTTTCTGCTGCTTTAAAATAAATGTGTCCTCAATGATGAAATGTTGTGTAAATATTTCCTATTAGTAGAATATTTTTTACGGCTATTTTTCTTGTTATTTTAAGAAGTATTACAGTTTAGTCAGACTTCTTACTGTAGTGACCCTTCCATTGTAATGACTGATACTCTAAGTCCCATTTACTATTCGATAAGTATAAATATAACAACAACTCCCTCTAAATGAAATAGACACTAGACCCATATCCTAAATGATCAAGGCATTACTTATAGTTAAAAAAATGGTTCAATATTATTTAAAAGACATCGCATTGTTATAAAAATATTAGCATGATATTTCTTCTGCATTCATTCAGTTTCAGTTCGGAATAACATTGCGTATTTTTGTTAATTTTCCTTTTCAATAAACTTATCAGTGATATTTTTCTTAAATTAATAAATAAAGTATCTAATAGTTTTGTCAAAATTAGTGCAGAAAATATTAATTAAAATATAAATATTTGCAATATTTTTATGTTTCTTGGAATAGTTCGTTATCATATTCTGACATCCACTTTTCTCTGGTGATATAGAATGTCGTCTGTATTTGGCAAAGATTTGTTTTGTGGATGATTAATAAGTGTTATATTTTAGCAATTTATATGCTGGGTTTTTTGTAAATATCTAGAGTGATATTGATCTTGTAGGTTTTGCATTTGTCTTATGCTTTGAGGGGAAAAAAGTGGGGATATGAAATTATTTTTGTTTTAAAAGTAGATAATGAATGTGTCATTTGTGTTCTATTTAGTAAAAATTATTTCGAACAGTTTTGCTCTTTTAACGAAAAATTGAGAGAAAATTGGTAACAACTGTTCATTAGTCATACTCATTAAGCTAATGTAAAACCCTTAACTTTCTCTGTGTGGAAATTCAGAAACTTTTTTTCTTAACTAATTGATTTAAGTTTTTTATTTTGTTTTCAGATTCGTGACAACTTAGGTGTTACTTTAGATAATTTATCAACTCCAGTCCCTCCTGATTATGTGCCACCTTTATTACTTGTTACTCCCTGGCTGTTTGAAGTGAGTGTCATTTTATTTTCATTTTTTTTTTCAAAAATAAGGTGAATTGTTTGCTTTAGGTATCTTTCATTGTTTATTTAATTCCAAAACAGGCTTTAAATCTACCTGAAAAGTACAAACAGGGAAAGTTGACAGCATTTAAACTTCTCTGCATATTGATGGTTAGAAGACATGACATACCTCTAGCAAATGAATATCTTGCTCACTTCTACTATTCATTGCACTATGGTCTCATGGCCAATGATCAAGTAAGTTATATTCATTGTTCTTCCATTGTTCACTATTTTAAGTTAACATTGTTGTGCATTAAAATATTTTATATTTCATGAACTTCAATAATCAGATTAACTGTGAAGCAAAAAATCAGAATTTTAAAAAAAATTCGAAAATAACTTTAAGAATTTCTTTTTATTAAAATCAAACATTGTAAAAGTTTGATTTAAAAATATATAGATGCTGAGTTGTTAAGTAAGAACAGAGGGGAAGTTTTTTTAAATTGATTTACTTTCTATTAAATTTTACTGGAAACATAATTTATGTATGGGCTTTGCTATGGTACTGTGGTTAAAGCATTGGATCGCTATTGTTAGTGATCAGGATTTTATATCTAGTGCTGGCTTGAAGCCCACCCAGCTTCATATCGATGGATGCCAGCTCGGTGGGAAGCAAAAGCAGCTGGTACAGAGTAGGACTGGGCGATGCATCATAAAATATTGATGTTATGTAATCATCGCTGATTGAATGTTTGGAACGGCAATTTGTTGAAGCAGGGGGAAATCACGATTTACCGTGATGTTGAAAATGTTTCCTGATACATCAATGGTCTTAAATCGTGCGAAGAACACCTTTCCCGATCATAACTGAACTGTGATAGTTATGCCGATGGTGGTTATCTTTCTCTGTGTTTCTTTTATCATGACTCATTGCTCTGTTGACACAATGAATCTCGATGTGATAGAGAACCAATCCTCTGGTGTTGATTTTTTATTTTTAGGTGGCGATTTTTTTATGTTTGGAAATATGAAGAATGCAGCTTTATTTTTTTAAATAAAATGCCATTTACTAAATATGAAGTTTTAATTTATTTTTATTCACTGATCCGTTTTACTTTCTAACACATTCTCCTTTTTCTTTAATAATAATTGATGGCAATTAGTTAAATTTAAAATAGGTAGGGGTTGACTCTGAAGTTGCATGCTTTTTGGCGTCAGGTTTTTAGTTTTTGCTTATAACGATTTTCATAAATGCTGGCTCAATGTGGATTTCAATTTTGATTTTATATTTATAATTACGTATTCAATAACATATGCTGCAGCTGTCTCATTTCTGTGGCATGCCCCCTCCTGTGCAAGTTTTTCCCTCTTTTTTCTAATTTTTATTTTCAATGTGTTAAGTCACTAATGAGATTTATGGATATTTTTTTTTAAAAAAATACAGTTTAATGTCAAATAATGTATTAATCAAAAAGTGCAAAAGTTCAAAATTACACTATACCAAATATGGCACATTGATGTTACGAAACATCGCAATATATCAAAATTTCGAAATGTTAGAGTGACGATACATTGCCATGCCAAAATCTTAAAATTGGCCAGTCCTATTACATAGTGCACAATTCTAATTGCATTGCTGTTGTGTCAATTGTGGAATCTTAACCTCCACGACACTGGAAAACTAGCTGCAATTGGAGTACTTTAATTTATGCACCTTGAAGTGTAAATTCATAAATTAATATTATTTTTTTTATCTTACTTGTAACAAGATGGTCTAAATTGAATACCTGTTTCCTTATAATTTCTGCTTCAAGTCAGTTGAAGAATATATGAATTTGAACTCCTAAATATAATTTGTATTTTACCAAAAATAACTAATTAAATTCATAACATTAATAGCATTTAAGCCCTAAAGTCTGAAAAACAAGAAACAGAAAAATCAACTGTTTATAAAAGTGTATTCTGATAGTAAATACAAATATACGATAATATGTAAGGTATTGAGTGTGAGTCATTTTTGAAATCTACTTTGCATCGATTAAAAAAAAGTTTGCAGATTTTTGTTTACTTATAAGTAGCCAGTGATAATAAAATTATACCTGAATTTGTTTTTTTAAAAATAAATTTTTTAATAAATTACTTTGGAGTGTTATTTATTTATTTTTGTTCTCAATGCTATAAATCAAGAAAAAAATAAGCTAAATCTTCTTAACCATTACAAAAACAAAAAAAGTCTTTTTTTTTTTAAAAAAAAAAAGGAAGACAAAATTCTTATTAACTGCTGATTCCAATTGTTGTGTAATTAAACAATTTATTTTCTGTTTGTAATTTACTTTCATCGAGAAATCTGTGTTTTGCAGGATATGATAAACACAATAGTCAAATACTGTGGACCAAATTTTTTCTCTATCGGGCTGCCAGGTAGCACACTTTTAGTAATGGACTTCATTTATGCAGCCGACACAGTTATATCTTCAAGTGACATTAAAGGAGTAAGTAAAGTCCTTTAAAAGTATTTTTCACTTGTGTGTGTGTGTCAATACTTCATACTTATTCATTGAAACAGGTTCCTAGGACGGAAGCAATATCAATATTAGGTGCTCTGCTTTCACTCACCAACGTGTACAAAGAAATACCCACTCTTCAACCCTCATCAACAGAACTATTCACAATAGCATGCAAAGATGCTAAAGTAAGCAAATTTTTAATAACAAAATTATATTATTTTGTAAATTATTTTAAAGTTAAAAAAAAAAAAAACTAGTATTTATTTTGCCTGATGTTTCTTCTCTTAGGATCACATCATTAGTATTTTATTCAAAGCCGGTAAACGAGAGCCAGCGGGTCTGGCACGGTGAGTGAAATCTTTTGCTTCATAACAGTTATTCTCTTTATAAAATCGTTTAGGTGTGTTTTCAATAGTTTGCTAAAAATTATTTGTTAGCAAAAATAATCTGTATTTACTCAAAGTGACCTTATTATTATTATTTCAGCAATCATTAAAGTTCTATTAAAAATCTGTTTTAAACTATTTATTTCTATCCTGAATCTTAACCCTGACAAATTATTTTCTTCTTAATTTTTTATATCATTTTACATAGATGTATGAATATACAGTGAAAAAGTCCCTTATCCAGAATCAACAGATCTTCAGCAAGTCTGGAAAATAGATTTTTCGGATAATAGGTCTTAAAATAACAAACATCTTAACATGGGTTATTCAATAAAAAAGTAACAAACTGACAATAATTACACTTCAATATAACAGTTGTTAAAGAAATAATTTGTTTATTATCAAAAGAAAGGTGAAGATATAAGAATAATAATTAAAGGAAATTATAAAAAATAATGAAAACGGAGTGTGATGTAGAGTGTACTAATGTTCAACTCCGTAGCCTTGCAATTTTAAACCCAATCCAGAAAGCAAGAGAACTCCTAGATCAAATATAGGGAGAAATTAGCCTTCATGGACGACTTTTTGATGGAACTAACCCTCATTTGCGTTACATGTGGAGAGGAAAACCTCCCACTGTTAGCTTGACAGCAAGGGGACTCTAACCCATGATACGTCTACCACTGAAGATATTTTACGTCGGCAATGTGGTCGGTGTAAGCCAGGTCCGGTACCGATCAGCCATCACCAGAATTCGAACTCAGTTCGCCTCATTGAAAGCAAATGCTCTATCCCCTGAGTTAAATGATTGTAGTTTTTAAAGGAACTTTCTGTTTTGTCCTAAAACAAGAATGATTGTGCATTCATCTTGTAGGTTCGTGAGCAAGAGACTGAACTTCCAATTTTAAAATATAGTTTTTAAAAAAAATTTTAACTTTTTTTTCTACCATAAACTAATTTTATCTTATAATTGTGTAAGATGTGTAAAACTTTTATTTGTGACCATTATATATTAACACTAAGCATACCATAACCAGCTAAAAGACTGTTTATTGTTTGTTGTATTGTATTGTAAAGTGTTGGTATGTTTGGTGTTTATAATGACTGCTTTTTTCTATCAGATGCATNTTCATCTTGTAGGTTCATTAGCAAGAGACTGAACTTCCAATTTTAAAATATAGTTTTTAAAAAAAAATTTAACTTTTTTTTCTACCATAAACTAATTTTATCTTATAATTGTGTAAGATGTGTAAAACTTTTATTTGTGACCATTATATATTAACACTAAGCATACCATAACCAGCTAAAAGACTGTTTATTGTTTGTTGTATTCTATTGTAAAGTGTTGGTATGTTTAGTGTTTATAATGACTGCTTTTTTCTATCAGATGCATTGCAATCAACAGTATTGGTATTTATTTATATGAAGAATTAACGAATAAAACCAGTCACTATCGCATTAAAGAAGCAGTTACAGTCTTACTTATTGCTGTTAGGGTGAGTCTTCAATCCAACATTTTTTTACATATTTTTGTGCCTCCTTCCCCTTGTATTTACTAACTTACACTAAGCAATTTTTAGATAGTTTTATTTTCCATAGATTTTACTTTATTTTCTTATTTCCATTTTATTTTCATCTTTGGTGATTGGGCTCTGCATGTCTTTCAATAACACATTTTTGCTTTGAAGTCTGCTTTATCCACTCAAAAACCCAGGGATGTAGAGGTATTTTGGTTTTATTGTTTATTTTATTATTGTTTGTGGTTGAATTATTTTTGTTAATATATTTTAAGATTTTTTAAAAAAAAATTTAACTGCCATGCTTGTTAAAAACTCATGATTTTTTTTAATTGTTATTTTAAACTTTTAATTTTTTTGTTTTGAATTGTGCATTAAAATTATCTTACTGAATAATTTAATAATTTGGCCTCTTACTTTTTACTTATTTATTGAGTTTATACTTTTCCCAATCATTATGTTCATTTAGCTCATAACACCACTTTTCCAGATTTATCGCACTTTTTTTAGATTTTTCTGAAAATACAAGTACAATAACTTAAAGGATTTCCACTTCTCAGAATTCCAGTAGAATGGATTAATCTTTTCGGGAAAAATTATTAGTATTTTCTTTGAATTGATTGCAATTTAAGCTATATAAAAATCCATATCAAATTAAAAATATTATTAATTAAAATATAATTCTGTGCAAAAAAAAAATTTTGCTAGAAAATATAACCAAAATAAAACTATTTAGAACCAGCCATATAATTTTTAAGGAAATCTCTGTCATTCCATCATCCTGCTTAAAAGTGCTTGTATTTTGATACGGTAGAGTGGCATGCACAATTAACAGATTAAAATAAATAAAAAATTTATTTATAATAAATCAAATTAAGTAAATTTTCAGTAATTACTTTAGCCAATGTTAAATTTATTATTATAAGTTTGTCTTTCAACAAACTTTTAATTGAATATAGAGAATTCAAGGGGGTTGACTTCTATAACTTGAAGTTTAAAATATCGGTTGACTTTTACGAGCAAAATACAATAATCAAACAATATTCCTGATTTGCCTGATTAAAAGCATGGATTGCCAAAACCCAATAACGTCATTGACCTAAAACTACTTATTCATCCTGCTGGTGACCTTCTGTAATTTTATACAAGATAATGTGTCCTGACTTGAAAGTGTGACGCACCTGATGTAGGGCAAAATTAATTTCTACTGGTCAATCGTGTAGCCTTTTTCAAAAATTGAATTTTTATTATCTATTAAAACTTACTTGAAAATCATAATAAATTTAAATTCTTACTTATGACAATTAAAGTGGCAGCTCTGCTGCTTCGAGAGCCAGTGTGGACTAATTGTAAACAAAGCTTTAGTTTAACTAGTAACTTGAATGGATTGGCGCATTTGAAGTCATCGACCTACATGAGGTTGCTAAAGATAATTAAAACAGTTAAAGATCCTATAAAAGTAAAGAGCCTAATATATTTTTCTTTACAGTTTAACTGTAAAGCTGTGGCTCGTGTTGCTTCAGACATGCTGCTTCTGCTGTGCGATCATGGGGAGGAACTGGAGAGAATGCATTCTGATCTATGCAGGACAGTAATTGAGGTAAGTGCCCACTTCCAGTTATGTAGTAGGAAGATTTATAGGTGCTTCCTTGTCGGTGCCTTTATCCGCACATAAAGTAAACACCTAACTATCCTCAGGTGAATTACTTGATTTACAATTTTTCTGAGGGCAAAATCTCTTGTTTGGAAGATTGAAAAGTACAATTTTTAAACACTATTTTAATGATGAAACCTACACTATGAATGAGGATATGCTCTACTATATTTGTTCCCATTAGATCACTATTTGTTTGGTCCTTTGAAGGAATACTTCTATGGGCATGCTTTGGATAAAAACAGCATATTCTAGACTTTCTTGTTTGAGTGAAAAATTGAGCAAGATTTCTTTCAAAAAAGACTTGGCTGATTTGGTAATTTCATTAGAATAATTATTTAAATCATAATAATTCTTTTTTCGAATGATACCGTGATAGGATTTGTCAAATGTCATAAAATACAATCTATTTATGTCTGTAAGTTTTTCTGTCACAATAGTTGGCCTAATATTTGCATTTTTGAAATATTTGTATTATGTACAGTGTGTCAATAAAAACCTGGATCACCTTGAATAACTTTTGATCTATTTATTGGATCTTCACATTCCAGAACTTAATCTCAAATATGCTTATTAATTGGTGTGGACGGTACTTTTAAGTTACAAAATCACTACTTTTTCTGAATAAATATGCCTTTTTTCCACGGATTCAGATTTCTAACCTCAAAAATAAAGGAGGTAGCCGCAATCTTAGAAATATGGTTCAAATAGTTAAATTTGAAGAGCAATGCATAGTTTGGACCCCTTAATGTTAATTTTACTTTTTCCGTATTCCACCATGTCTCAAACCTTTTATGTGAATTGAAAAATTTTTGCATTTTTTATAAAATTCGTTTATCCAAAGATAATTTCATGCAAAAAATACATTTTAGCAAGCATTTATTATTTTATTAAATTATAATCAAAACAATTTTGAATTTTAAGATATTCAATTTTTTACATCATTTTAAAGTATGTAATTTTACATGGCAAAATACAAAATTTGAGGAAAACCGGTTGAATATTTCCTGAGAAATTGAATTTTAAAGAAGTCTTATGTTTAAATTTCGATTTCTCAGGAACTATTCACCTGATTTCGCACAAATTTTGAATTTTGCCATGTAAAATTACATAAAAAATTGCATACCTTACTATTCAAATTTTTTCAGCTATTATTAAATAAAATAATAAATCTTTACTAACATTTATTTTTTGTATGGAAGTATCTTCGGATAAACGAATTTTATAATTGTGTGCAAGAAATTTTTCAATTCGCTTACAAGTTCTACGAAATATAAAAAAGTTAAACTAGCATTAAGGGGTTGAAATTATAGATTACTGTCTTAACCAAACTATGTGAACCATATTTCCCAGATTGAGGCTATCCCTATATTTCAGGGATTAGAAATCGGAATCCATTGGGAAAAAAGTAGGTTTATTCAGGGAAAGTACGTTTTAGTGTCTAATTTCGTAACTTAAAATACAGTGTGCACTAATTAATTAGCATATTTGAGGTCACCTTCTCAAATCGTTAAGAATAGGTCCTAGAATATGATAATCCCATCATTAAATCAAAAGTTATTCAGGGTGGTCTTTTCTTTTCTTTGGCGCTCTGTTTACTTTTCTTTTTTTTAGCGCACTGTACATTATTTATTTATTTTCTTTCTAGGTTCTTTCATCCACATTAGAAAATCTACTTCCTTCATCTGATGCTATTTTATTAGAAGATGATAAAAAAGTAATGTATTGACGTTTAATTAGTATGTTTGCCTAAAAGAAATAATAATTGTTAGGAATGTTCAAATATAAATGTTTTTTTTAGCTCATTTTGTCACTAATTCATTGTATTGGAGAATGGTGTTTCGTCACTAAAATTGGTTCACCCTCAATAAATGAGCAGGACTTTGTTCCACTTCTTGCTGTATTTAAGGTAAATTTTCTTTTTATTCACAATGTGTAATATCGATTTTTTTTGTTAAATATTTTTTAACAAGTTATTGGGCATTTTCTTTATCATAAAAATGTAATATCAATTTGATTTATATAAAAATATGACTAAGTAAATGAGGAGTTATTTTAGTTATGGTTATTATTTAAACTAAGTAAAAAAGATGTTTATTTTATTAAAAAGGAAAACAAGTTTTCAACGTTTCTAATTGTCTATATTATATAATGAGACTAATAAATAGGCATGTAGTCATGAAACCAATGGAATTTCTTTTCTCTTGGTGGTGGTACGGCTAAAAAATAAAGCTAGGCAAACGTTGGAAGGTAAAACTAAATTGTTCATATAAACAACAAAAATAAATTTTTGTTTTAAGTATGCTTGTTATTTTATGCCAGTTAATTATTTATTTAGATCTATATTTTAGTTTGTTTTATTGATGTTTAACAATTTACTCAAAAGGAGAAAAAAAACAATTTAATGATAAAGCGGAACTAATTCAATGAATATCCGCTTACTGCTTGTGCTGAATGATGTTACTGATTATTTAACCTAAATTTTTGTTTTAGCACTGGACCTTAAGCTTCATTTTTACCCACTTGGAAATTATGGTTGTATTTCTAACCTTTTTCTTTGGTTTTTAAACATTTTAAAAGCGAATAGAAAATTTAAAATTGTTGTGTAAACTGTAAAATTGAGAATAGGACTTTTAGGGAAATTCTTTAAACAATTTTTATTTCCTAAAAACATATTTTAATGTATATAATTTTCTAACTGGCGTTGAATAACCGAACCATTTTTGGGTTTACGACTACTAATGTTCAACTCCATAGCCTTGTAATTCTGAAACCAATCCCGAAGACAAGGGAACTCCTAGATCAAGTATTAGGAGATAGTTGCCTTCATGGAGGACATTTTGATGAAACTAACCTGCATTTGCGTTACATGGAGAGTAAAACCTCAAAAAAACCTCCCGTAGTTAGCCTGATGGCAAGAACTGAATGTATGTAATTTAAAAGTTTCATTGGAGGTATTTGTTTTCTATTAAAACCTAATTTTAAAAAAGAGTACAAATACATAATTATCCAATGTGCAAGCAAGGCCATCCAGAATTAGTTGCAAGAGAAGTTCTGGCTGTTGAGACGTGTTGTTAGTAAAGGATGCAAGCTCATAATAATTTAGGCAAATTCAAATATATGTTTGCTTGAACACAATAAAATTTATGTAATTATCTACCAGTTCAAAGAAGAAGATTAGTCTTATTGCTTGACTCAACACTCAAACCATTTTAATCGTAAACTATTGAGCAATTTTGAAAGGTTGCTTATGAAACTATTGTATTTATGTCAAAGTTAATCAAATACTTTTTATCATGATAGCCAAAAACTGAGTCATCATTTAAATAAACTCTCTTGTGTTCTTTTAAATTTTAAAACGTTGAAATAAGTATTTAATTAACTGTGGAAACTAAACTAACTAGTGAATTCAATTGTGTATTATGTTTGATAGGTTCTTAATGCTGCTGCAAATGGTAAGAAAGTGGATGCCCCCCAAAGTACCCAGTCCTTAACTGAACTCTCTACTCCAGATGTCGATCCTAATGTCCAAGTAGAAAATTTTCAAGAAGGCACTACCCCTACCCCATCAGTACCACCACGAACACTCCAAAGTCCAGAAAAGGCCAGGTCAGCCGACAGCTCTTTTTTTAAGACTATACAGAATCAAGACCATAACATAGCTATTAAATTGGCTGCCAAAAGTGTAAGAATTTAAAATTTATTTTGATTTCAACTTATTGTCCATTGACCATTTATTGTACTGTAAATAAGCTAATTTTTGTACCTCAGTTGCTTATATTTTTAAAGACCGCATACTAACCAAGATTTATTGTTTTCGTGCTATTTCCAATGTTTACCATGCCATTAAATTTCAGAATATCAGTATCCAGAACTTGCTTTGAAGTCGATATGATTTCTATTGATACAGGGAAAAATTCTAAATTAATAATTAAATAAACATAAAATCTAAATCTAATTAAATAAACGTAGAACTAAATGGGTATAATTTAAATGTGAAAGCTAATGAAAAATTATAATTTAAGAGTTTCATGCCCCTCTTATCTACTTTGTCTCAAGTTAATTTTTAAATTTAATAATTTAGATGCTCCCTCTTTCCATTATTTCGTTTAAAAAAACCATAATTATCAATGAAATGAGACTTTTACAAAAATAACACCCTAAAAAACATATTTATTTATAATGTTCAAAAAATATTTAGATTTGAATTTTTAAAAAAAAAAAAAATTAAAAATCGGTTGGTTTTAATCATTGATTTTTTTTTTATGTAGAATTACAGCTGATTTATATTAATGATTTTTTTTCTGGAAAATCTAGTGATTTGAGTCATCCCAAACCTGCATTGCAGTTAACAAAAATATTTGAACAAATCATTTTTTATTGATCATTAATCATTTTGATCTCTTTTTCAGCTCTTATGTCAACTCACCTGATTAATCATTAATCATTTTGGTTGTATAAATACCATAACTATCAATGAAATAAGACTTTTTAAAAAATAACACCCTAAAAAACATATTTATTTATAATATTGTTCAAAAAATATTTTAAATTTAAATTAATAATTTTTTTGAAAAATCAGTTGGTTTAAATCATTGATTTTTTTAAGAGTAGAATTACAGTTTTATTAATGATTTTTTTTCTAGAAAATCGATGAATTTGAATCATTCTAAACCTGCATTGCAGTAAACAGAAATATTTTAACAAATCATTTTTTATTGACATGTAATGAACTCTTTTTTAGCTCTTATGTCACCTAATTAATCATCTTGGTCACTTTCCCATGGGCATTGGAGCATCACGCCTTACTAGTCTTGTGCATGAGCATGATGATGTCCCTACATTGACTGGTGATGAGTTGTCTGCAGAAGTGTTTCATGCTCCGAACGTTCAATTTTTCATACTTAACAACTGCTCCATTGTTTCATTTGTAGAAATACCAGCTCTTGTAAGTTTTCTTTACATACTTTAAATCTTTTAAGTGGAACTTAATTACTATTGCTTTTTAATGCTTCTGAAATGTGCACTGTGTTTTTTATTATTATTATTGTTTTTTCTTCCTACTTTTGATTAAGTAGCGATTTTTAAGAAAACTTTCCTCCATTACATCCACTGCTAAAAACTGTCTCACATAATCACCAAATGAGTAGAGTTGAATCTTGTTTAGTTGATTTTGTGTTAATTTTTTTTACATTAAGCTTTTTTTTAAGTTTTTTTTAATAAAATTATAGAACCCTCACTAAAAATAATTAAGATTATTAGTGATAAACACCATTTCCTTCAGATATTGTGAAGAGTTAACCTTTTCTTTAAAATGTATGCTACATTTTCCTAGTCATTTTAAATTTTCTTTTTTAAATGCTTACGCAATCCTCACCTTACCCTTTTTTCAGATAATTTGGATTAATTTCAGAAGCATTTTAAAGAAAATGATTTCTGAAAAAAATCTGAAAGTATTTGTCCTAGTATTTGCTAAAACCTTTTCTAAACTTATTCTGAACATTTTCGCCAAATTTTCTGTTATAAATAAATTAGTAGATAATTAGAAATCTGTTAATTCAAATTAAAAAATGGGCCTTGTGGCAGAATTGTTTCGGGCTTTACCTCTCTAATACTAATATCTTTCTGCAAGATACTTTTGAAAATAACAAATATACATATTACTAATTTAAAGTAACAGAAGCATCAACTTCGAAAAAAGAAGAAAAAAAACCTTTTTTAATTGAATATGTAATATTTTTTTAATTCTAATATTATGTCGATATTCTTGCACTATGTAGGGGGAAAAGACACTTATTAGTTTTTTTTTTTCGTCTTTTGTAAATTATCGTAACATTTTAAAAAAAACTGTGAAATCTGTAGTAGTAACTATCGAAAAAAAGATATACTGCAAAATCTTGGACTCTTCAAAAAGAGGTTACTAAATGCGTATTTTCATTTTGAGATACAGTTGTTGTAATAAATAATACAGTATTAAAAATATTTGATTTTAAAAGCTATGTCTAAATCAATAGTAATAATTGCATAAAAAATAGAACGAACATTTCTGCAAAAAAGAGAACAAATTTTTAATTCATTACTCTATTTTTTATTATCCTCAAATGAGAACCGAAAAATCATAAGCATTTTTTTTTTCACTCCCATGCGCAAGAAAAGCATCTTCCGAATATAATACTGAAGAAAAGAGAAAATCTTTCGAAAATTTCTGCAGAAAAGAAAACCAAAGTTTTTTTCTTCTCAAGGGAAAAATCTTTCTGCAAAAACTCCGTAACATTCTGTGACAATGTCGCCGTGTCGCCACGATTCTGCCGCAGGAAAAATGGGAAAACTTAAAGAAATGTTTAGTGCAAAAGGTTATTTGTGCTTAATTTCTCTATCTTACTTTTGTTTAATTTTTTGTGCAAAAATTAAAATTAGTAGAAATTTGACAAAATAGTAAAAGCTTGATTTTTTTTAAAAAAATTCTCATTTTGAAAAAGTTTATTGCTAGTTTAGGCATCTCAAGATTTTATTTTAGAACAGTTTACCCTAGTTACTTGTAACGCTATAGATTCAAGAAATTGTAAACCTGTTCTTAAATATGCATTGTCTCTGAATCTGTAAAATAATATATAACTGAAAACTTTCACACAGATTCTTAAAAGTTCTTAGTTCCTAAAATGTTTTTAATGGTGTTCAAAAAATTAGTTTTCATGTTTAGTTCTAAAGTTTTCTTACTGACATTTAGGTTTTGAAATGTTCTAATTTAAGTCCTTAATTTTTTCTTGACTTTGAAGGTCTTAAAATGTCTTCATTTTTGGCAATATGCAAAAGAATTTTTTTGAATTTCTCTTTATTTAATGCTGTTCTTTGAAACCTCTTGAAATCTAGAGCAGCCTAAAGGTAAACCTGTTATATTCACCTTTAGGCTGTGTTAAATTATTGTACTGTAAATTGCATTTTTTTTTTTTTTTTTTTTTTTTTTTTTTTTTTTTTTTTTTTTTTTTTTTTTNAATTTTTTGACATGTATCAGTTTTTAATAGTTTTAACCAAGATATAACCGCCATGTCAAAAAAGCAAAAAATTGCATTTATGTATAAGTATGATTATTATTATTCATTTTTTATATGGGTCATTCATTACTGGTAGTGTCTTAATGTTAAATATTAAATGTTACTTTTCTTATACAATTTAGTGTATGTCGAAAAGAAATGTCTGGAGAAAACCTTTTTATAACATAAACTTAATGGGTACTACCTTCCAACAAAAAATCTGTTGAAAACTCTATACTTGCAAAGTTACACATTTCAATAATAGAAAAGAACTTTATACAATTTAATAATTATTCATGTCATTACACTAATATACAAAATGGAAATTTTATGTTTAAACAGATTATTGCAGATTGATCAGAATTCTTTATTTTATTAAAATTTATGTTTGTAATAGCTATTTTTTTCTGTCAATTATGTTATTCCTCCAAAATTATTATTTATATTTAATACATTTCTATTGTTTTAAAATTTACTTTAAAAAAAATGCTAAGTATAAAATATTTTCAATCCATTAACGTAAAAACTAAAATAATTACATAATACTTTTGATTTCATTAAATATATTTAAAAATTCATTAAAAAAGATAAGACCATTCTAATAAAATAAGACAGAAGAATATAAGAAATGTGAAATCGTTATTCTTCTGATCAAAATCATAATTTCTATTTTAATATAACTATTATTAAAAATTTATATATCAACATGCATTCATAAACTCAATTTTTTTTTATTTACTATTAAATAAAACTTCACACCCATTATGATTTCCTTTGTTTTTGACATTTACTATGTCAAAAACCCCAAAACTTATTACTAAAGTATTAATGTTTTTGCTTTCAAAAATTACTACCCGAAACATATTATTCTATACAAGGGAATGTGAATTATTTTACCATATTTAATTTGCGATCCTGTTTATCATATAAAGATCATATAAGTAAGTTCTTCTGCTAGTACATTAGAGTAGAAGATCAAAATGACTTATATTTCATTGACTTTACCTGCTGCTGATATGTGACAACCTCCACCATGCTAGTGTGAGATGCTACTTCTGCTTCAGAGGAAGTTTTATAGTCTGTTAATGAATAGATTGGGCATTTCCTACCTGAACTTGGAAAACTAGAGACTTTGTCAAAAGTACAGATTTCTTGGAAACTTGCCATATGTAGTTTAAATTTTTGTGTTGTTGTTGTTTCTAATACCACTTGCCACACGGGCAAGCCTGCTTGGTGAAACCGAGCAAATTTAAGGCAGAGTGTGTGTTACTTATTTTTCAGTGGCGCCATCTATGGCCAAGAATTCGACTTCTGCCACACCATGCGTCGCACCCGTTTATAGGGCGGACCCATTCATACATCCATTCATTCATCCACAGATCATAATTTTGACCTGAATCAGAGAACGATCGATCTCCAATCCAGTACCCCCAGAGGTTTGATTTGCTGTGGGAACATGGAGGACTTCTGCNCTTTTTTTTTTTTTTTTTTTGTAGGACATGCCAGGTGGGGGTGCAACTGCTGGTCTCACCACTTCGAAATCTCAAGTACGAATAATTGTGCGAGACTTGGGTGGAAAATTCTCATGGGATTCTTCAATTCTGTATGGTCCTCCAGATTCATATTTTTGTTACCCTGAAACTGGTAATATGCTCTTATTTTCTTTGTGTATTAAATGTGAAGTATACAAATAAGGCTAACAATTTTTTGACATGTATCAGTTTTTAATAGTTTTAACCAAGATATAACCGCCATGTCAAAAAAGCAAAAAATTGCATTTATGTATAAGTATGATTATTATTATTCATTTTTTATATGGGTCATTCATTACTGGTAGTGTCTTAATGTTAAATATTAAATGTTACTTTTCTTATACAATTTAGTGTATGTCGAAAAGAAATGTCTGGAGAAAACCTTTTTATAACATAAACTTAATGGGTACTACCTTCCAACAAAAAATCTGTTGAAAACTCTATACTTGTGAAGTTACACATTTCAATAATAGAAAAGAACTTTAAACAATCTAATAATTATTCATGTCATTACACAGTTAATATACAAAACAAGGTATTGTGAAAATTTTATGTTTAAACAGATTGTTGCAGATTGATCAGAATTCTTTATTTTATTAAAATTTACGTTTGTAATAGCTATTTTTGTCTGTCAATTATATTATTCCTCCAAAATTGTTATTTAGATTTAATACATTTCTATTGTTTTAAAATGTACTTTTAAAAAAATGCTAAGTATGAAATATTTTCAATCCATTAACATAAAAACTAAAATAATTACATAATACTTTTGATTTCATTAAACATATTTAAAAATTCATTAAAAAATATGAGAGCATTCTAATAAAATAAGACAAAAGAATATAAGAAAGGTGAAATAGTTTTCTTCTGATTAAAATCATAATTTTTATTTTAATATAACTATTATTAAAAATTTATATATCAGCATGCATTCATAAACTAATTTTTTTTTTTTTTTTTACTATTAAATAAAACTTCACACCCATTATGATTTCCTTAGTCTTTGAAATTTGCTATGCCAAAACCCATAAACTTATTATTAAAGTATTAAATGTTTTTGCTTTCAAAAATTACTACCCGAAACATATTATTCTATAATACAATGCGAATGAGAATTATTTTACCATATTTAATTTGCAATCCTGTTTATCATATAAGGATACGTTCTTCTGCTTGTACATTAGAGTAGAAGATCAAAATGACTTATATTTCATTGGCTATACCTGCAGCTGATATGTGACAACCTCTACCCTGCTAGTGTGAGATGCTTACTTCTGTCTCAGAGGAAGTTTTATAGTCTGTTAGTGAATAGATTGGACATGTCCTACATGAACTTGGAAAACTAGAGACTTTGTCAAAAGTACAGATTTCATGGAAACTTGCCATATGTAGTTTCAATTTTTGTGTTGTTGTTTCTAATGCCACTTGCCACGGGCAAGCCTGCTTGGTGAAACCGAGCAAATTTAAGGCAGAGTGTGCGCTACTTGTTTTTCAGTGGCGCCATCTATGTCCAAGAATTCGACTTCTGCCACACCCGATTATAGGGCGGACCCATTCATTCATCCACAGATCGTAATTTTGACCAGAGTCAAAGAACGATCGATCTCCAATCCAGTACCCCCAGAGGTATTGATTTGTTATGGGAACATGGAGGACTTCTGCAACTCGACAGATTTAACGTACATCAGTCACTTTATTACGCGGGGAGTCTTTGGCCGGCGGGGTTCGAACTCTCGGACATGGGCCCAACGCCCTACCGACCAGGCTATCTCGGCAATTTTTGTGTTAATAATTCATATGTAATGTCAGCTTTTTCATGTGTCACGAATTCCAAATTGTAGATAGACTTGCACTGTAATTAATAAACAGCTTTTATTAGTTATATGCTGTTAAATAATGTCTGCGCGCTACTCTGCTACACCCTGTGGAAAGTTCCTACAAAATAAATAGTTCAGAATATCTTGATTCGGGGTATTTATTTTTGACAGGTTACATGAGGAGCGCCACCAGGTTTATTTAATTTTGTTTCTGCTTTATTTCATAATTTTTAAAGATGATCGAGGGCTTCATGAAAATGTAATGTTTATTATAGATCCATTTGAAGCACCACAGAGCTTAACTGTACCTCAGGATTTGCAGTCATCCAGCCTTAATGCCAGTGGCCTTTCGAGTTCCTCACTTAGTCAGAATAATTGCCTTCATCGTAGACAAAAAAACGAACTTCCCACTGCAGAAAACAGTTTTGACAATGTAGATAATTTAGACGAAGTAAGTACTTTATTTATAAACAGGCTTTAAACTGATTTGTGTTAATAAAGTTTGTTATGATTCTGAAATTGACAAAATTTAAACAGAAATATTAATTTGTGCGAATGTTAAGAACATAGCAATGTTTAATAGTCATTTTTGGCTAAATAAAGTTTTATATTGGTTTCAATTTTCTTATGGACTTTCTGCTGCATTGCTCAACTTTCCTTTGGAATTGTATTTAGCTGCTTTATACATGATTTTTGATTTCTCTTTTTATTACTATTTCTCTTTTATGAATAAACTTTCATTTGAATATCATAAGAAATTAATTATTGCATTTTGAAAATTCGTTAAATGATTTTGTTATTTTAAAGAAAAATATCACAGCTCTAAAATTTATATTGTTTTCTTTTCTTTCTTTCTTTAAGAAAAATTGATTAGCAGATAATATATCTCTGTCTTTGTTTAAAAAGTTGTATTTCATTTTTTTTTTAATATTTTTATTTAATTTTCAATTCTTCAAATTTGTCACTCATATTATTTTTAAGAGTTCATCAATTCAATCACTATGTACCATGAATCGGCCTGTTGGTTGTTATGGCCATAACTCTCTTGTCTAACTCTCATGACCACTTTACCATTCATTTTCAAAAATTAATAACTTCACATACTATTTGTTAATTACAACCTCTTATTAGTATTTATATCAGTTAGTAATTACGTTAATTTGTTATTTATTTATTATTAGTTATTTTATCTCTTTTTAATTATGAACTATTTCTTTCATTTAAATTGAGGTTCATCATAATAACTTAAATCCATAACATGTAAACCATTTTAAAAATTTCCTGATTTTTTTTTCTTTTGACCCTCTACGAGCCCTGAATTATAATTATACACAGATTTATTATGAACATGAATATTGTATTGAGTAAAATATTTTATCTATTTTCAAACTATTTTGGAGAAACATATTATTTAATTTCATGTGTGACGTTTGAGCAAAATCATGGAGAGACCTAATAAAATTTATTATTATAATGAAATCGTGCTTTTCAAATTTTGGCTTTAAGACTTTTAAATTTTAAGCATGAAATTTTTTTTGAGGTAGCATTGTATGTGAAATGACAATCTTTGTAAAAAAAAACATGATATATTCCATTTATTGTGGCATTTATGTTTTTTTTTCTTCTTTTTTTGCATTACAGCTGCTCCAGTACATAGGTTACACAAGCCATGAGTGTGTCTGTGAGAGTGTTCAAGTGTTGAACGTGCCTCCTTCTTTACAAAATAAAGAGGGTAGAGATAAAGAAAATGATATCATAAATAATATTCTCTCTCAAAGGAAACAAGAGCTTTCACAATTTGAAAAGTATTCCTTAAACAGTTGGTAAATATCTTTAAAATAAAACTATTTTTTCTGTATGTGTTGGATATAGAGGATGAAATGGAGGCTTTTTAGACTATATTAAATATTAATTGAATATAAATATGTTAAAATTTATAAGCATCAATTAAAAAAAGTTTATCGCTTATCTCTCTGAAACATATAGTAGGAATATATTGAGAAATTTTTTAAAACAGTAACTTATATTTTTTTTTAATCATAAATATTTTTTTTTGAAAAAACTGATGCCCAGTTGTTGTTAGATGTTTTAATCATACCTACCAGTTTCAGATTCATTTCCTTATGCTAAAGTGTCTGTCTGCACTTTCTTTAGAGTCGTCAGAATCCCAATCCAATGCTCTACCAGTTTCTTAGTCAGAAAAAGACCGTTCATGGTTAGGGATATCGAAATTGAAAGCTTGCCCATGCATCAGTACTGTCTTTAGATCTTCATTATAGAGGAATATAACCCAGCAGTAATAGTGTGTTTTTAGCAACTAAACCAGCAACAAAAATATTCTTTTGAACAATAATGAATAAATAATGTTAGAAGGTTAATTTTAAATTGAAAAGCTAAAAATAATGATAAAAGTTCAATTATCATTTTTTAAGAACTTTATATTTTTTGAAATTATATTTTAACCCACATATTCTGATACAAATTCTTTATGAACTTAAATTAATAGTGTTGTATTTTAGTTTTGGTTATATGCATGCTTAGGAAGATGCTACTTGTCATATTATTTTGTTTATTATGTAACACTGATTAATTTATTTTTAGTTTATTATTTTAATTTATTAAATTTAACTTGAATCCATAACGTTTTTCAGCATGGAAGCAAAAGGAATTCAACCGCCTCAACCTACTGAAGCGAGTTCTCCTTTCCAACACTGCAGGCTGTTACTCAATCAGTTGGGATTTACATTCTGGGATAAAAGGTACTTCTTATAAATATAGGTTTTTTGATTAGTGGAGCACACAAATGAAAAAATATCTTGTTAAGAGCCTGCATTAGCTTGTTCAGGATCGTGATAACATATAGTTGATGATGCAATTCTTTCTTTATGGTCCACGTTGTCATGTATGAGTAGAGCTTTTCTAAATGCAGAGGCTCGTTATCACAGGGATGTAATCTTAATTTGTAATTATTTTTTTTTAAATGACACTAGGTGGCAGTAAAGTCCATTATAATTTCGAATAATGTCGTATAGAGTATTGACCTTCAATGTGTGCAATATTTGATCCGATGTATTTAATCAGAAAAACAACTACGTGTGTTGTGTTCTTTTGAGAGGATTGGGTATGTCATTCTAGGCTTTTGTTTATATTGACTGAATGCAAAAATAAAAATAATGGAATACTTATTAGTTTACATAGATGTAGATTGAAAATTTAAAAATGAAGCTAGACAATGTAAATAAAACACAAATAATACCACTAAAGCACATGACTGTTTTTATCTCTTTATTTACATGTTATTCATGTTGTCTTTTTTTTTTTTTTTTCATATTTAGAACCAAGTATTCTCTTTCTTTTGGAGAAGTGTTACTTTGATTAATCAATCTTACTCTGAAAAAGACATTGAATGTGCATTTTTATAAAACATTTGCACATGAAAAATATTTTTATCCCAAGTTTTGAATAAAATATCAATTTAATTTTTTTACTTATTCTTAGATAAATCAAAATCTTATTAATTTTATAATCAAAATAAATCTATTTATATGTTTGTATTACAAATATTGCTATCATTAACTTGTGGGTGCATAAAATGTTTTTGAGGAGAAGCAGAGGAAATAAAAGTTTCATTGAGCCACAATAATAATTTACTTATTCTTTAGTATAAGACAGCGAATTATGTATAATAATTAAGAAGTATGTCTTTAAGAAGAAAATTTGCATTTTATTATTTTCTGTTTTTAATAAAATTTTTCTTTAGGAATGAACTTTTAAAAGTTTATCTTGGATCCATTAAAAAAAAAAATTGCAATTGATAAATTACTCTTATACGAGGGTTGCTATTTATATTTCTGGCCTAATAATGAAAAAACAAATATGTAGGATCAAAATTGGTTTTATTGTTTTTCAAAATATTCTCCATGATGATCAATACACTCTTGCATGCATTTGAGCCAATTTTCAAAGCACTTTTTCCAGTTCGATTGAGGTAACTCCAAAACATTCATTTTGAATGCATCAACCGCTTCTTCAGGGGTCGAAAATCGTTGTCCAAGTAATTTATTTTTGATGTGTGGGAATAAGAAGTCATTTGGTGCCAAATCAGGGCTGTACGGCGGATGACCCATCAGTTCAATCTTTCACTCCATCAGAAATGCCTTTGTTTGAGTCGATGTGTGAGAGCTCGCATTGTCATGATGAAGAATGATTCGCCTGTTCTGTTTTTTTCGAATTTTTCCGATGACTTCTGGCAAACAAATGGTCGTGTACCATTCAGAATTGACCGTCCTGTGTTGCTCTAACGCCACTGTTGCCACATGACCGTTAATGCCGAAGAAACAGGCAATCATTTGTTTCGATGTGCTTCTTCCTCGAACAACTTTTGTTGGTTTTGCCTCGTCTTGGAAGACCCATACAGTTGATTGCTGTTTTGTTTCCGGCTCATATGCATAGATCCATGATTCGTCACCTGTGTAGATGTTATACACAGCCTTTGATGTACCTTGAACGTATTTTTCCAACATTTCCTTGCACCAATCGACACGAGCCTTTTTTTGAGCGTTTGTCAGATTATGCGGGATCCAACGCGAACAAATTTTTTTTACGCTCAAATGTTCATGCAATATTTTATTGATGCTAGTCATACTAATGTCCAAAGACGCCTCTATCTCACGGTATGTCACATGACGATCTTGCTTTATCAGTTCACGCACAGCATCGATCTTTTCTGGCACAACAACGGATTTTGGACGACCTGCACGGGATTCGTCCTGGATCGAACATCGACCACGATTAAATTCGTTATACCAATTTTTTACAGTGCTGTAGGATGGCGCTTTATCGCTGAATAAAGAATTAAGTTCATCGAAGCACTCTTGTCTTGACAATCCACGTCGAAAGTTATGAAAAATAATGGCACGAAAATGTTCACGATTCAATTCCATTTTTTGAAAGAGAAGAACTTTTCAATTTACTGTCAACAACACAAATGAAGCTATAATGGTAAATCGTCTGCTGAATTTATGTTTAAAAATATCAAACTTTCGATTAAAATCGTCTGCGGTCGCCTAGCAACACTTACTGTTGCCAAGGCCAGAAATATAAATAGCAACCCTCGTATTAAATTTTTAATCACATTGGTTGAAATATGTTTTGGATTAAGAATAATTTCTTAAAAAATATCCAAAATGTTAAAAATTTGATCTATAAAGTGATATTCCTACACTTTAAAACAAATACTTTTGTTATTTCGTCTGAATTTATTAAAACTAGTTTTAAAATTTTTAAAAATGTAAAATAGTTTGTATGTTATGCTGATTTTTCAAAATAGTTTTTGGTTAATAGTCCCTCATTGATCAATTTAAGGCTGCAGGTTATGCACACCTACATTAAATTGTTCAGATGATATGTATTAATTGGCAAGTAAAGAAACCCGTTTTTAAATTAATTGTAACTTTCTTTTTAGATCTCAGTTTGATTTATTGAAGAAAAATGAGCAGCTGCTGCGAGAATTGAGAAATCTTGACAAGCAAATGTGGTAAATTTTTACTTACCTGCATTTTATTTGCAAGTTCAAATTTTTTCTTTTCTTTATTATAATAAAATAAAGTTTTTATTAATTATTTGATTAATCTTAGTTAATTTTGTCTTTTATAATATGAAAAGAAATTCAAGTATTAAAATAATTTTCTTATGAATAAATATTTTTTTCTTATATAGCAAAAATGTTTAGTTAGCATAATAAATTTCACTTTAATAATTAGAATATTAAAAATAATTCATAAAAATTTGTAATATATTTATTATATATTTGTAAATAATACATTTCTGCTTGAAAGTTAATTGTTCACATTTTTTTTCTTTACAGTCGAGATACTCATAAAATTGCTGTTATATATGTTGCTGCTGGACAAGAAGATAAGAATTCCATTTTATCTAATCCAGGAGCTAGTCAAGAGTTTGAAGAATTCGTAGCTGGATTAGGCTGGGAAGTATGTAAAATATTAAAAAAAGAAAAACATTATTTAAGAAAATTTATGTTAAAGTAGCTATTATATTAAATATTATCAAGATTAAAATTCTCAACCAAAAGGTAAAAATATTTATTCCTTGTATGCTTTTAGTTAAATTCAACAAATAAAATATTAAAAAAGATAAACATCAAAATGTGTGCATTTTTTTTTATTTGCTTAAATTAGAAGCTGAAGCTACTCTTAATCTGAGGTTTCTCAATTTTTAGTTCAAGGGAAGTTTGAAACATTTCCAAGATGATTATCAACAAAGCAAGACAATTTTAAAAATATGGCCCTGTAGTAAGGGGCAAATATAATTTTCTGAAGTCAAAAGATTTGTTCATCTATATCTCTAGTTTGTTGGCAAATAAGCCTCACAAGTTTAAAAAAAAATAATAAAAAATACAGTACAAAATGCCTTATCAAAATGCCTATTTTCTGAACACTTTTTTGCAATCAAAATAAACAAATTTCAGTTTACATTTTTAATCAATTAAAAAAGATAATATAAGAGATAATGTAAGGAATATTTTTTCTTCTTTTCTGATAACTTAATTTTTATTCTGCTTCAATAGACAAAAAACAAATTTGTGTAAGAAGAATAAACTCAATATTAATGAAGCTTGATAATAATAGTGTTTGAAGAGAACAGTGTTAGTGTTTGGTTCCCTTTAAATTATAAATGTATTTATTAACAAAATCTATACTCAATTCTCTTCATTGTTTTATTTTATTTTTTTTTATTAAATGAGATTAATTTACTTTTGTAGTTTGAGGCCTTTTTGTTATTATATGATCATTTGCTCAGTTAATTTTTCATATCAAATAGAAAAAATATATAGAAAAATGTATCTTTATTCATGAAAAGAAAGTTCAAATTATCGTTTGCTCACTTTATTTATTTATTTTTTTAACCTATAAGAAATGTTGTATTTCGATTTCAGGTACTCAGTACTTTTCACTGTATGTAATTTAAAACTATCATTCATTACATAATAATATTAATACTCTCCTAGGATTCAGGGAAATTGTAAGTATATTATAAATCATTGCAGGAGTCAGTTTCAAGAGGGGGAAAAAAATTTCGATTTTATTTCCACTCTTACATTTAAAAATTATTCATGCAATGACCAACTTTAAAAAAGTTACTTCAATTTAACAACTACGTAATATACATGCCAGCAAACTTTTGAAATTTAGCAATGTATACAATGACAATTCAGAAATGAATGAAGAATGGTTGTTTCATACTTTTAATTAGTATGATTGCAATTAATTAATATTGTTTGGAAGTAATTTCTGAGCATGACAAGTATGTTTTTAAAGAACTTGGCAGAGACGTTTAGGCTATTGAATAATAATCCGTACACTGTTGTTTTCTATTCACTGAAGCCACTGTTCCATCATCTCTACATTGATGTTTTCCTTGCAAAATAAGCCATTTAATGTAAAATTTGTTTTCATAAAAAAATTAAGAAGAAATTTTGAAAATTTAAAGAATCTGACCCAATCTTCACTTTAAGAATCAGTTTCAGATCGTGCATAATCATAAACCAATTTTATCAATGGCTATTAAATTTTTTAAACAGATATATATTAGGAACATAAATTAGAGTAAAATTATTATTTATTTTTATTTATCTATAAGAGTCTATTTATCCATTATTTTGCTTTTATAGGTTGAATTAGAAACTCATCCAGGATTTTTAGGAGGATTACAAAGGAATAAGACGACTGGTGATACTGCTCCCTATTATGCCACACCCTTCACAGAAGTCATATTTCATGTCTCTACTAGAATGTCTGCTTCTATGGAACCAGATTCTATTCATAAAAAAGTATACTTTTTTATTAATAACCTCTTTTTGGTTTTAAAAATAGACCTAGTCCTTGAAACTTAGTTCCACCCCCTGGCAAATGCTGTAATTTCATTGGGTGGAATCGACTTTGGAGTTACTGGGTAGATTTTTTTAAAATATCAAGAGTGCCTGATTTTATGTATTTTTTCAATCTAACTTGTATTTCTTCAGATCTCCATTGTACCCTATTTTCATCTTTCACAGTGCCTCGTGAAAAACAGAAATGTAAAAACTTGAATTAATTGGAGTACGTCTTTCTGAAATCCAGATCTGCATTAAAATTGTTGTATAACACATTTAATTAAATAAAAGGTAGTAACATAAATAAATGCTCATCTTCTTGTGTGTCACTCACACTAGGAGGCAAATTCTGCAGTAGTGTGTGCATAAAGAAATCTAGACTTATTCACCTCACTCTATTAAAATCAAGATTACCTTTTAAAATTAAAGTTCATTGTTAAATAAACATAATTAACACATTAAGTGCTTATGACACATAGGGGACTGACGTTGAACTTTTCATTTACGTCACATCAGTCGCCGTGACTGACAATATGAAATAGTATATAAAACTAAAAAATTACATTGTTTTAAGTAATTACTAAATATTTTTTTTACATTTACTTAATTTTTATTTATTATAATTCAAAATTTCAAACTATAATACGTGATCTTCTACCCATCATGCCTGAAATAGATTTTGAAAAAAATAGTTGTGATGATGCTCAATAGTTAATATAAGTTGGGAAGCAAACGTTCTTGACAAGATGGAGATAAGAAGAGTAGTGAAAACTAGAACTTGAGATAAGCATTAAACAGTGTTATCCAGTGGAAAAAAATAATTAATTCTATCAGAATTTTTATTTGTAAAATATATGTGTTTTATAGTAAAAACATGGGAGCTTTTATTAAAAATTTTGAAGGTGCCCTCATCCCATCCACAGATGGTAAGAGATGGCGTTTCTCATATTTGTTCATTTCATAAACAAAAATGAGGAAACTTTATTTAAACGGTTACAGTGTTTTATCCCTAAATGCAAATAAAGTCTAAATAAAGCTCTCATTTTTTTAATATATATTTATTCATGTTTTTAAATTTTTTGTTTCGTCTATCACGAAAGAAAAACCTTATAATTTTATTTCGTCCAGATGAGACCCTATAAATGTACGTAAATTTAACGGCTATTTAATATCACAGATCATTTTTTATCTTTTATTTTTCAATCTTGGAGACTTTCCCCTCCTCTCACTATGTTTTCATTTTTGAAGAGTTAGATCATTTTAACAATTTCATTTGTTCAATTTTAAATTCTTTAAGATTCTGGTAACATATATATTATTTTGTTTTTAGTGATACGATTTTTATCTTACCTTTATCAAAGTGTTTTTCTAAATCATCTAATCTACATAATGAATTAATACATATCAAAAAAATTAAAACCTGTCATATCTTTTGAAAAGATTTACTAACTTTGCATTATTTAAAGATAATTAATGTATAAATTTTGGTTTAATTCCTATAGCGGGTTCCTATTTATTTATGTATTTATATTAATAAAATAATTACCTGGTTTTAGTAAAAAAGGACCCAGAAAATTATGAGTCTTTAAAGACACATAGCTTCTAATGTCTAGCGGAATCGCTGATCTCTCAAAGTTATTTGACTTTTTTTTAATTTGATTTTTTAGGTTTGCCATTTGGGAAATGATGAAGTGCATATTGTGTGGTCTGAACATTCCAGAGATTATAGAAAGGAAATAATTGCGACTGAGTTCTGTGATGTTCTCATTGTAATATATCCTGTTGGTGGAAGAATGTATCGAATACACATATCAAGGAAGCTGGGTGTAAGTTGTTCAAAATCATCATTGACATTTTATATTTTGTATTATTTTGAACTTTTTTTGAAATTACTATTTCAATATTGCTGTAGATTCCTTTTTTCGGACCTCTGTTTAATGGGGCTATTGTCGGTCATAAAGTGCTGCCTGGACTGGTTCGAGCAACAGCAATCAATGCTAACAGAGCTAAGCGATCTCTTATGTCTCTTTATATGAATTAGTATCCTTTTATATTGATTAGCTTAAAATGTCGTGATTGTTTTTCAGACGTTGTTCATATTGATTTGGGGAAATTCTGGGGTTTTCATATCATCCTTCCAGGTCTAAAAACTAAGAGAAAGGCATGTGATTTTTTTCCACGAACAAACGCTTATAATCCGACAAAATTTTCACGGAGTTCACGATATGAAATTTAAATTTTGAAACTTTCGCCAAATCCCGTTAGCAAGACGTTTGCAAACTTGTTATTTTTCCACCAATTTGATTCTTTTGATTTGGCAGTATTTCTGCAGTTTAAATATTTTGAAACTTTCAGAATCGGCTAATCTTTGCATGAATTAAACATTCATATTCGCATGAAATAAACATTCATATTCGCATGATTTAAACATCAAGCATTGTGATACATATTCATGCTATTTAAAAGGCCAATATCTTGGTTTGCATCTGCTAGTTTTAAATATCAATATTGTGATTTGTATTTGCACCTTTTCAAAGTCCGATATCAAGATGTGTATTCATGCGAGTTTAAAAAGCAATGTTGCGATTCATATTCTCAGTGTTTTTAATATTGAGATTTCTATTCACACATTTGTAATATCTAACATTGATTTTTTTTTTTTTATTTATACTTGATTTAAAAGTTAGATATTGTGATTTCTTATGTACACTACTTAAAAATCCATTATTCTTTTTAAATCCATTATTCTTCAATCTGATATTTTTATTTGATAGGTAATTTACTTATGAATCTTATTTCAAAAAATTATATTAAAAATGTATAGTATATGCATTGATATCAAGTTTTTGTATGTAAAATTTTCAGAATTTTTCTCTTTGTGTCCTAATCATCCTTGAACTTAATTTGGTAGCAGTTTAAAAAATTTAAGAATTTAGTTTGACTATTATAAATTAATAATGTATTCTATAATATATTTATCAAATATTATTTGAATATATTATTTACTATATATATTAGAATTTGTATTGATTCAAATGAAAAAAAATTCATTCAAATAATTGATATAAATGTTACAAAATATATTCTTCTTAATAATTTTTTAATTTATTTTTGTTTCTGAACTGTCACGGGCTGCACGTCATAGACGAATGGTCCTAGGTCTAGCATAGGATTTTAAAAAAATTTTGCTTTTCATATATGCTTGTTTTTGTATTGGCTACACAATGATTGTTCATTGAATGAAGCAAACTAGTTGGTTTTCCCTTTTTTTTCTTAAATTTTTTGTGGAGAACGAAATGTTTTCTTACATTATGCCAATTAGTTATGAAGAAAGAAACAAATCTTTGGAAGTGATTGTACAGAATCACAAAGACCAGACAACATTTGAGCAATTTGCTGCCTGTATATATTCACCTGCACCAGCAAAAACTAGTGTTCAGAGTCGATCATCAGGTAATTTAATTTTTTTCTCCTCTGTTGTATTTTGATTTTTTCTTCAGTTTTCTGCCAAGGCACTCTTAGACTTGTTAAGGACGCCTATGCCAATGTATAGTGTTTTGTAATGTTTTCTACCTGTTCAGGACCTCCTAGCCGTACAGACAGTGCCTGTTCCAGAGGTATGCCTAACTTAGCCGCAGCTCTCCTGGATGCACACGGTGGCAAAGGCGGATCATCGTACAGCCCCAGCATCAGGAGTCGGACTGCTAGTCAGTCCACAGTTGAAGACATTTCACCTCATAGCTCTCCACAAACTTCACTTCGAGGTATACAGCTTCTTTCTAACTATTATTTGTGAACAGTAGAATCTTGACTGTCATTTTATTTTAAGCATACAATAGGGGGAATGCCCCTTGCTTTGCTCTTATACCCCATAATTGCTAAGCAATCATCTTTGTTTTAAATTATTGGGGATGAGAGTTCTATGCCTTTTACCAAATTTTTGCATTTTCAACCAATTTTCTATCTTTACACATCGAGACTCATCTTCCGCATTTTGGAAATCTGTTCATTAAATATTTCTTTTCCGTTTTGAGACAAGTCAAATTGGATCATATCATATTAGAAAAATATCATATTAAAAAAAATTGTATTTGAAAGAAAAAAAATTGGGATTTTAAAGCCATATACAAATAACAAATCCAGAACACTGTCTTACTGGGAAAACGATCAAGATTAAGTGGATTTATGAGAAGATTCATGGATTGAATGAGTAAAGACTGAGGTGGATTTAAGATAGTCGACACCGATGGGTAATCTAATTAAAAATAATGGGATTTTAAAAACCGCTCAGAAATTTTTAGCAATAACTGTCAAAAAAGTGATGAACAAGATCATGTGGAATAAGTTAGAATCACCATGGATCAAACGTATAAAAATTATACTGAAATGCGCTATTTGAAATTCGCATGTCACTTTAAAATTGTATAAAAAAGCGGGATTTTAAAGACAGTGTAGAAATCAGTGAAGATAATTATCTAAAATATCAAACGCTTAACCGAAGCTTTTAAAAATGTTATTGAAAATTTATGTAAATCAAATGAAAAATTACTATTAGCAGATGTATCCACTTCATTGTAGAATTTTATTAATCATTTCTGATCCAAACAGTCACCCCAATTTTCTTTCAGTAGGATTTTTTTTTAAAAAAAATTTAGTTTTTAAGGAATCAAAAATTGAAAGATTTTATTTATAAAAGAGCGCAATAAATTTCCTGCGAACTGTATCTTGTAAAATATCTGTTTAATAGATAATTATATGATTTTTAGGTTTTTTGCATAAATTTTATAATACACATTCAGGTAATGAATCAAAATTTTACTAGCTGCTTAGTAGCAAATAAAATTTTTAAAAAGTACCCAGAACCAGCCAGGTAAAAGATTCAATTTTCATTAGATGCCCAGACTCTACAAAATTTTTGGACCTTGTACATCTCTACCTGATGCACATTTTAAACTGCATTAAAGCCTTTTTTTTTTTTACATCTTTTGGTGTACTAGTACTAAATTTTATTTTCAAAAGTTTTAAATTTCGTATTCTGGATATACATTATTTATGCAACATTGTTTAATTGCTTGAACACAGATTTGATTAAGATGAAATAACGATTTATTTCGATAAAATCATCTTATTAATATGCTCGGTTGCAATTTTTTTTTAATTTTTGTGTACCATAAGAAATTGATGATTTTTTTTAAAAAAATTTGCAGAGAGATTGTTTAGTAATAGTGCTAAAAGCAAAAAGTTAATTCTTAATAATATTTTTTTTAAAAAAATTTCGTTATTTTATATTGAGTGGACACAGTTTTACACAAAGTTTAGCTACTAATTAATATATGTTTATCATAAAATGTTGCTCAATAGGATAATATTATAGGATTATTTAATAATAAGGAAATAAAGCTTCTAGTTTTAAGTCTTTCATTTGAAATAATAATCAAAAATGAAATAATCACAGAGAATTCTTAGGAAGGATGATGAATATGACAGGTAAACAATACCTTTGTAACTTTTATTAATTTATGCTGATGAAAACCAAAGAAATGTTAATTTTTATGTGTGAAAACTGGATCATACAATGATTTATCTGTCCATTGAGNAGCTTTTGAAAATTTTATTGAAAATATATGTAAATCAAATGAAAAATTACTATTAGCAGATGTATCCACTTCATTGTAGAATTTTATTTATCATTTCTGATCCGAACAGTCACCCCAATTTTCTTTTAGTAGGTTTTTTTTTTAAAAAAATATTAGTTTTTAAAGAATCAAAAATTAAAAGATTTTATTTATAAAAGAGTGCAATAAATTTCCTTAGAACTGTATCTTGTAAAATATCTGTTTAATAGATAATTATATGTTTTTTTAGGTTTTTTGCATAATTTTTATGATACCCATTCAGGAAATGAATCAAAATTTTACTGGCTGCTTAGAGCAGGCCAGGGGCCCTATTACCAGCTTCACGGAATCTGATTCCGATCGAAATGAAGCTCTCGTGACGTCATAAATTTGTGAATGTTAGTTAAGCCGTATTACGAGCTCTTGATTCCACTCGGAACTAAATTCCGATGCGAAATTATTACGAATCCGATTCCGGCAGGTTTAGAGTAAGCGAAATCTAGATTCTGATAAGAGTTTGTTTATTTCAGTGAAAGTTATTAGAAATTATGGGTGCGCTTTATGCTCCGGAATATACGGTAGTTACAATTTTTTAAAATTTCCATTTTAATTTTTGTGTACCATAAGAAATTGATGATTTTTTTTTTATTTTGCAGAGAGATTGTTTAGTAATAGTGCCAAAAGCAAAAAGTTAATTCTTAATAATAATAATATTTTAACAGTTTTTTTTTCATTATTTTATATTGAGTGGACACAGTTTTACACAAAGTATAGCTACTAATTAATATGTGGTAATCATAACATGTTGCTCAATAGGATAATATTATAGGATTATTTAATAATAAGGAAATAAAGCTTGTAGTTTTAAATCTTTCATTTGAAATAACAATCAAAAACGAAATAATCACAGAGAATTCTTAGGAAGAATGATGAATATGACAGGTAAACAATACCTTTGTGACTTTTATTAATTTATGCTGATGAAAACCAAAGAAATGTTAATTTTTATGTGTGAAAACTGGATCATACAATGATTTATCTGTCCATTGAGAATGCATGGACCAATTAATATTTTGATTGCGCTAACTTGTGTGTTTTACTTATATTTAGATCGTCCATTATCTGTCTCTCAAAGTCAGACGTAGTGTGATTCCATATTCTGAGTGATATTGAAATTCCTGACAAATGTGTAAAGAAATAAAGATAGTTGAAGAAAAATAACTTCCTTATTTGTACAGTTGAGACAAAAGAAGTAAATCTAATAAAAGTGAAAATTGCCTTTGTGAAAGAAGATATTGATAGTGATCTGAAGTGCCATTTCTATGGTGGTGATAAATCTACTTGTTATAAATGATTATTAGCAATTGTATTCATTCCAAAGACTGTACAGTGTTAAATATTATATTGTAATATAAATATGGGTCTCTCCTTGCATTACTTCTCAAATGATTTTTTTTATTATTAAATTTAATTCATTTCTTTAATCAAAAAATCATTTCTTCATTCAAAGAAATCTTTTCTTATTGGCGTTATTGTTTAACTTAAAGAATTAATGTTATGTTGATATATTTATTTTTCTTAATTGTGTATAAAAAAAAGTACTTATCTAATATTAGTATTTTTGTACAATGAAATTATTCTTAAATTGTTCGAGAGTTTTACCTTAAATATGTACAAAATCGGGCACAAAAATGTAATGACTCTTACCAGACATACCTGTCTGGAATCATCCTTGTATAAATTAATTTGTTTTACAATTGTGTTTAAATTTACAATTGTGTACAAATGTGCTATTTTTGGTTCCCTTAAATAGTTCCTAAGTTATAGCGAAATTCAAGGTAACATTTTGTGTTTTTCTCTTGAATAAACGGTTGAGAATATATTTTCCTGATTATGGCTACCTACTCATATATTAAGAACAAGAAATACAAATTCATAAAGAAAGAATACTTATGGAAATAGCATTTTTCTTTCTAAATTTGTAATTATAGTAATGGGTTTCCATCATTGACTTGTAATAAAGATATATCCCCTAAGCTATCAAGATTGCATCATAGTTTGAGAAAATTTTATCCTTACATTGAAAGCCTATATTCACGATGTACCTTTTTTTGCGTACATAATACATTTTTAAAATTAAATATTTATTTTTAAAAATAGGAGTATCTTGCATTTAGAGCTTTTTCCTTGTAAGGGCAAACTGTGTGTAGCAAACTTAAAATTTTTGTTTCTTTTAAAGAGTTACACAAATTTCATAAGGTAAGGCCGTTTATGTCTAAACAGGTATATTTTTCTTTAAAATTATCTATATTTTAGTTTAAAATAATATCCAACATTAAATACCTATCTACAAGTTAAAAAAGTTAAAACATTCAAATCAATCAGTTTAAAGTAATGATGCATCTAGGCAATCTCGTGGCCAAAAAGAGAATTGTCCATACTATTCTTAAACATGAGTTCTGGCAAAAAACAATTTGTATGATTTTTTTTCTGTTTGTAAATTAAGTAATTTCTTTCCTTTTACTGTTGTTATTTCTGGTGTACTTTTTGGTATATTTCTGCTTACCACGCTAATTTAAACCTAATATCCTTCCAGTTTAATTTTTAAAAAACTTTTTTAATTGTTTAATTAATAATTCTATATTTTAGTTTATATTTCTTATTGTTATATAGTGCTTAAAATACATAACAGAGCACACTACTTTTAACTTAACAATTGGTTTTTTATGTTCAGGGACTCAATCTTACTGGTTCTTGGGTCAGATCTCAAATATACTAATTAGTTAATGTAGACAATATTTTAAATTATGAAATGCTCATATACCTGCACTCTCAGAATAAACATACCTCTTTTTTTGTGAGATTCAGATTCTTGACTGTCAAACTGATCCCAATAGTTGAGTAGAACGATCGTAAAATTGGACTCCTTTATGTATACTTAGTGCATATTTTGCTTATCTCGAGAATTTTTGAAGCTAATCAAAAAATATTTTACTCATGCAATTAGAAAGTGTATTTATCCAAAAACATTTCCATGCAATCTGTTGGGGGAGGGGGATATGTTTATGCATAGAAAGTAAGTTTTTTTGTCTGATTTAATAACGTAAAATATTTTCTGCATCAATTAATTAGCTTCTGTGAGATCAGGCCAGCCTTCAAACCATTAAGATTGAGAAATCTGATCATTAGATTAAAAGTTTATTTAAAAAGGGATCATTTACATGCTGTTAAAAGTGGTAAGTTACATGGAGTTATTTACGCGGCAATATATTTCAAAAGCGTGAGAAATAATTTAAAAAATTCACATTCAATATAAAATTCTAGCATATTTCATACCATTCTCAATATTATTATTTATTATTAGCAACATTTTTTTAAGCTTCAACTTTAGTCTGCAAACATATATATTTTTAAATTAATTAAAGTTACCATATTGTTTCAATTCTGTTTCTTTTGAACGAACAATATGTTGCTATTTAGTTTAGTATTTACAAATAAAGACCGTTGTCAATTATTAATTAATAAAATTATACATTAATCTTAAATGCTAACTTAGTTCCATGATCAAAAACTAGTTTTAAAAAACCACGCAAAATATTTCATATAATATTTTTCTTCTGATTTTTCTTGTGAAATAAAGTTTAAAACCATATTTATCATGATTTTATCCTCTTCCTACTATTAAATTGAAAAATAAGCATCTAATTCACTATTTTAGCAGTGAAAGATATGTAAATGAAAGAGATTTTGTATATTCTGAGAGCTAATTATTATAAGAGTATTTGTATATAGCTGTAAAGAAAGACTTGTTTTTCTTATGATTTTTCAGAGAATTGTTCTTTATTGCCCAACCTTGATAGAATTAAATTATTTTTGAAGGAAAAAAAATTATTATTTGTGGTTGAATTTAATGAAATTAAGAAGTATGATTTTTTTACTGTGATGTTCCATGTTACCTGTAAATATGTTATTTTTTTATCTTGTTGATTTCTTTACTTTTTGTATTATTTTGCTATGAAAATGTTTTATTCCGACTGCTAACACATAGAGTTGTTTTATATATGAGAATATAAAATAGTTTGTTGAATGGGGTATAACAGTTTCAAAAAAGAGAATATTTATTAGTATTTCATGTTATTAATATTTTCATTTGAGTTATTGAATTAAAGTATGCTGCATTTGAAATTATTTTTAACGTAACTTTAATAAAGAACTAACATGTATTTTAATGTATTCTGTGTTTATGAAGTACCTGAAGTGATATTTAGCGTTTATGATTCTTATGGAAAAAACACCCTTGCTAAATTCAGATTTTTACTTTAAAATGATTTGAAAATAATTTTTAAAAAGTGGTAAATATACTGAACTAATATAAGTATTGTGCTTCTAGTAGAATTTTATCATTTAGCTACTTAAAACATTCATGATCTCAGATATGTCCACAGTGCATGTTGAAACATGTAGTGATCCATGTAACTAATAAGGAAATTGCTCAAAGTATCCTTTAACATCAGGCTAATTTTTTTATACATAAGTTTTTAATTGGGTTGGAAGTAATATGTATATTTTTAATTTTATCTATTTTGATTTGTATGTGGAGATTTAAATTAAAAATCTAAGTAAAGTAGTACCTAAATTTTCTAAAGAATTGTAAAAATTTTGCCAAATGTGCTATAACAAATACGATGACAAAAACCACATTTAAGATACTTAAAATATATAAGTACTTTATTATTTGGAAATACTTTTAAATATTAAAAATATATGAATACTTTATTATTTGGAAATACTTTTAAGCATTAAAAATATTTCATGTTTGCATTTTTCATACTATTTCATCACAAATACATATTTACTTAATCTAATGAAATGGAATTTAAATAAATTTCTTTTTTAGGTTGCATGACAAAAATCATAAATGTGCATAAATACTATTTCAAAGATAATTAATATATTATAAAATTTATTTATGACATTTATCAATATTCTTTTAGCACATAAAGAAATAAATAGTTCTGACAACCACACTTGTTTTAATTGTTATTTCTGATTATGCAATACAAAGAACATAATTATTTAAAAAGTGATTAATTAAATTTGTCTACCTTTAATATTTTAGATAAAAGTTTGTATGAATGTGTGATTAGAAAATAAGTAATATTCCTAATGAATATTATCCTTATTACACTTCATTATTATGTGTTGTCAGTGCAATGACCTGAATAATTAAATGCACTGCAGAAATTTAATTTTTCCTTTTTTGCTGATGTTAGTAAAATAATTTAAAAGCAAAATAATAAGAATGAATAAATAAGTTAGAGTATCTAACAGGGCCCAACAAGCCTAGGGCATGTAAAAGTTTTTATCAGGCGTATTTTTCCCCCCTTTACTTGCATGCCCGGGCATGTAAGTATTTAAACTGAAATAAGAATGACGATAAGCGCCCTTAAGAATTTATAAAACAAAAAGCTAGTTTATTCCTTCTTTTTTTTTCTCTTCACCATGCATACTTTTATTACCTTTACTGTGCTGAAAAAGAAATGATAAAAGTTGAATTGAATTTGAAATCAAAAGCGATAATTTTATTGTTTTAATAATTCTAACTTATCATGTGTTTCAATACTTTAATGAAATTCAACAAATATCTCAGAGCCGGTAATTTTTATTTTTAATGCGAAGTTTTTATTCCCCCGATTCCGACTTATTTGTATTTTCATTTATTTATTTTTTTATCCTGCTAAAATTCTTTTTGGTCTTTTCATTAAACCTTTTCATTTATAGAGTTGTAGATTCCTGCTCGTGCATCCCTGGTGCCTTAGGCTATAATGCTTGCACTGAAATGTTAACTTTTCTTTCAAAATTATTTACTTTCATATATTTCAATATTTCTAAAAATTTTAACTGTGACATTCATTTCAACACAGAAAGAAAGTATACGACTGTAGTTTTATTTCTTTATGGTTCCAAATGTATTTTGTATCATAAATTCAGGCTAAATTTGATAGTTCATTTTTTTTAAAAGTTAATTTTTCATCTTGGTTAACAATTTCATGAACATAATAAAAGAAACATTGTTTTTCTTTAAATACAGTTTATTAATATTGCCGGAATTCAACTCAGTCGACATGTGTTGGATCCATTAATTTTAATTGTAAACATAATATTTATCTTTATATGAAAAAGTTCTTTTAAGAATTCCAATTCTGATCACTATATTGTATTTTCTCTAATACTCTTTAACTTCGTAGTCTATTGTATTGTGATAATAAATTATATATATATTATTTGTAACATATGTATATTTGTAATAAATAACAGAAAACTTGTATAAAATGGGAATATGTAATATGGTTCTAGTGGTTTTAATGCTACTAGTTACTCAGAAATAAAATTAAATTTACTAATTTACTCTTTTCCTTTTAATTTGTTGTGTCTGAACCAAAAAAAAATTCTTGTAACATGAAAATACACACTATTTCTTGTTTCCCTCTTTATCTATATTGTGCCAAATTAAGAAACAAAGCAGCTGAATAATCTAATGAAGGAATTTTAACGTAGGTACTGATGTGAAATCGTAATGATTTTAAGTATTCACTTTGAAAATGGAAATTTGTGCAGACGATGTTATAAGTTGCGAAAATAGACACAGAAGCAACCTTTTTTCATACAATGACTTTCAGCAGCAGTCTCTAGCCAGTATGTAAATATGTTTTTTAATTTTAACAGCTTTTGGAGGGCTGTTTAAATGAGTGAAAAACAAATAATTTTTGTTATATATTATAACCAATTATATATATTATAACCTTGTTGAGCTTGTGCAGAAGTGGCTACCTGGTACTGGCTAGACACTACTTGCTGCTGAGTTTCTTGAGCTTGTGAAGAAGCAGCTGCTTGGTGCTGGCTAGACGCTGTATCTTTTTAAGATTCTTGAGTTTCAGCAGAAGCAGCTGCCTGGTAAAGCCTAGTTACTGTTTCCTGTTGAGAATATGTTTGTTTTTCACTGCTTGAAGACATGTGAATAGAGGAAGACAATACAACAGATGGAGGGTCTGCATGGGGTATAAGTACCGGAACAGGAATGGGTATTGGTAATGAATCTAATACAGGTACAGGCACAATTATAGGTTTTGGCAAGCTCTGGAAGTGGTGTTGTTAATGGGAGAGGCAATGGAGGTGAAAGAGGTTTTGGTGCTGGTAATGGGATAGGCAATGGCACTGGAAGAGGTTTTGACACAGGCAGGTTTCGGCACAGGCGCTGGAAGAGGTTTTGACTATGGTGCTAGAAGCGGTTTCGGTACAGGCGCTTGAAGATGTTTTGGCACAAACACTGGAAGAGGTTTAGGTCCAGGCACTGGAAGGGGTTTCGTCACAGACACTGGAAGAGATTTGGGTACAGGCGCTGGAGGATGTCTTGGCACAGGAAGAGGTTTCGGCAAAGACACTGGAAGTCTTTTAGCAATGGTGCTGGTAATGGGATAGGCGATGGAGCTGGATGAGGTTTTGGCAAAAGTGCTGGAAGCAGTTTCGGCAATGATACTGGAAATGTTTTCTTTAATGGAGCTGGAAGACGTTTCTGTAAGGGCCTAGAGATAAGTATTGGCAAAGGTGGAAGAGGATTAGGCAAAGGTTGTAAATGAATTACTGGATTTGGTAATAGCACTGGTATTGTTTCTGGAAAAGGCTCAGGAAGCAGTACTGGATCTGGAATAGTTTCTCTCAAAGGCTCTGAGAGAGGTATTGGTGCTTGTAATGGGAGAGGCACTGGAAGAGGTTTTGGCAATGGTGCTGGTAATAGTATTTCCAACTTCGATGTCTGTTGCGAGGACTCTGTTGTCTGTTTAGAATACTGCGATGCCTGTTGTAAGAACTTCTCTATATCCCTTTCCGAATACCTTTTGTGAGAATTCCTATGTATGTTGTGAGGACTGGGCAGTCTGCTCTAAAGTCTCTGAAACCTGTTGGAAGGACTCTGTTACCTGTATTGATGTCTCTGCTTCCTGTTGCGAGAACTCTGTTGCTTGTTGCAAGATCTCCGATACCTGTTGCGAGGATTCCGATGCCTTTTGTGAGGATTCTGATATCTCTAGTGAGAACTCTGGTAACTGCTGCGAGGAAGACGATGCCTGTTGGTAAAATGAAGAATCATGCTGAAGGGAGGCATAATCTTGTTATGAGGATTCGGAAGCCTGTTGCGAAGATGCGGCACCCTGTTCTGATGATGTAGAAGCTTTTTCTGCTCTGATACAGAAGTGTGCCCTTGAACGTCCTGGTACAGGATAGATGTTGCTGCTTGTTTGCTCAGCTTGTGTGGAAGTGGCTTCTTGATATTGGCTAGAGGCTACCTGCGATTGAGATTGGGAAGAAGCGGCTGCTTGGTATTGACTAAATTCATCTGATTGTTGTTGAGATTGTGAAGAAGAGGCTTCCTGATACAGGTTAGATGCTGATGCTTGTTGCTGAGCCTGTGCAGAAATGACTGCCCTATTTTGACTAGACTCTGTTTCATGTTGAGATTGAGAAGAAGCAGCTGTCTGGTATTGACAAGATGCTTCTTGTTGTTGATATTGTGCAGAAGTGGCTATTTTGTATTGGCTAGATGCTGATGCTTGCTGTTTAGCTTGTGCAGAAACTGCTGTCTCGTATTGACTTGAAGATTCTTCTTGTTGTTGAGCTTGTGCAGAAGCAGATGCCTGGTATTGACTGGACTCTTCTTCTTGTTGTTGAGATTGTACAAAATAAGCTGCTTGGTATTGGCTAGATGCTTCTTGTTGTTGAGATTGTGCAGAAGCGACTTCCAGATATTGGCTAGACTCTGTTTGTTGTTGAACTTCTGCAGAAGCTGCTGCCTGGTATTCTCGAGTACTTCCTGAGATTGAGCAGAAGCGGCTTTTTTGTATTGACTAGAAGCTACTGCTTGTTGTTCCGATTGAGAAGAAATTGCCGCTTGATATTTGTTGGATGCTGCTTATTGTTGAGCTTGTACAGAAGCTGCTGCTTGTTGTTGAGCTTGTACAGAAACTGCTGCTTGTTAATCTTGTTCAGAAGCTGATGCTTGTTGTTGAGCCTTTAGAGAAGCTTCTGCCTGGAATTGATTAGAAGCTGCTCCTTGTTGTAATTGTGAAGAACCGACTTACTGGTACTGGCTAGATGCGGATGTTGGTTGTTTAATTTGTGCAGAAGTTGCAGCTTGGTATTCGCGAGACGCTGCTTGCTGTTGCGATTGTGAAGATGCAAAATCCTTTTTTTGAACCGCCTGTTGAGTAGTTGAAGCTACTTGTATTTCATTGATTTCTTGAAATTGTTTGTTTGAGATTGATGCAGTTTGTTCTGTAGTTTGTAACTCAGAAGCTTCCCCATTGGTTTGAGCTTCGAATGTTGCATGAATTGTGCAAAACCTGAACTGCTTTCCTCGGAAGTTGACGAAACATCTGCTTGATTATGGTTTTGAGTTGTTAAGGAAGTTGCCGCTGTTATAGTAGTTTCAGATATTGCATTATTTGTGCTAAATTGTTCACTTGATTCAGATTTACTTTCTTGTCTTTGCGGAACTCACGTAGCTTTTTCTAAACTTTCCTTTTCTTCCAAAGCAATTTTTTCTCTTAAAACAGCCTTCTTTTCCAACGCAATTTTTTCTTCTAAAGAAATTTTTTTTTCTGAAGCAGCTTTTTCTGCCAAAGCAATTTTTTCTTCTAAAGCCGCTTTTTCTGCTAAGGCAATTTTTTCTTTTAAAACAGCTTGCTCTTCTTCCATTTCTTATATTTTCTCCTCAACTTCATTATTATACATAACCACTGTCATCTCTTTAACTGATTCGATGATATTATCATCTCTTGATCCCGTACACTCTTCAAACGCTGCGATGAGACCTTGCATAGTGCAGTCAAGACCTCGATTGATGTCATTTCCGGCTTCAAATTGTTCACTGATGGATTCAGCAAATTTTGTTACCAGGTGAAGTTTTATTTAACTTGGCTTAGTATGTTTTATATATAACCTGCTAATTCCATTTAAAGATTCAATAACATCTCTTTCTCTGTCAGCTTTTAAAATGCCGCGACGTTTTATATGATCAACAAAACGGTTAGGTTAACGAAGTGCAAAGTCATTACATCATCGTGAAAAAGAGTTTTAGAAGTTGCACTCTCTGTTGCTGTTAACAGAAGCGTTACTACCGGAAACCAGCAAATTTTTGTTCTGCAGTAGAGCATCTAACACATTTTAGTACTGTCGAAATGCTGTAGCGCTTTTATGCTACTAAAATCGTGAGCGAATTGTCCACATAATTAGAGTAACAAGAAAAAAATATCTTTTCGATTATTTCAATTCAAAAATTAAAATTCAGGCTAATTCAAAACAAACATAAGGAAATCGCTTTATTTATTCTCTGTGTTTTCGAATCTTAATATTTCGAAAATAATATTTGTGCTGATCTCACCCCCCCCCCGATTTCTGAAAGATATTTATAATTTTTGTTCTGCTAAATTTTACATAACTTCAATACTATAATAGATTTTGCTGTAACTTAATTTAAAATGTGTTAATATTTTCGATGATGTGATAATATTTTCGATAAAATTCGTAATTGAACTGAATTACACTGGTTATCATAAATTAAGGAAAAATCNATATTTTCGATAAAATTCGTAATTGAACTGAATTATTTTAAATTTTCAAATGTCTGTGTGGTTCGAAGCAGGACATTTCGGTGCCGTTAACGTTTTTTCCGTTGGCATTTCTGTTTTCTCTTTTAAATAATGTAATTTTTGGTAACTCTTGGTAATTTGTTATCTTTTTAAATATAGAAATTTAAAAAGAAAAAAAAAGTACCAAGTGCACAAAATATTCCAGTGTAGTTGTAACTATTCTTATTTCCATTTTATTAATTTTTAGCTACTAACATCTAACCTCTTTTCCAACATTTTCTTGTCTTTATTTTTTTTCAAGGTGGAAATTACTTGAAAAGAATTTTCAAATTGCACCGCGCGGAGATAGCACAGCAACCCTTATTTAATTTTTTTATTTATTTATTTACAATTATGATACATTATTACATAATTACATGATTAATTGAAAACAAAAAATAATAGTTTTCATTGAATCTTAAGAAAAGATTTTAACGTCAATATGACAAAGGTTTTTTTCTCTACTCATTTAATGTTAATTTTTAGACTTTATCTGTTTGGGGGGGATGTCCCACACAGTTACGCCATTGATAGAATGGAGAAAAAAAGAAGTTAAAAATTAAACTATATTTCCTCTTTCCCGCACTTAATGATTTTTAAATATTTAATAACCATTTGAAATTCCTTATTTTCTTATTTATTATTTCTGCTGGAAATAATAAATAAATAATTTGATAAATTTAAAAAATTATATACATATATATTTTTTTATCTTTATATTTCTAATGAGCTGCACAATCGGTCTTGCCGATGAGCAGACCTACTGCGTTCTCCAGAGGTGGTATTCACTCTTTCAGAGACCACCACAATGGGTGAGATACCGTTGGTCATGTTAATTTGGACGTCTAGTTTCTGCCACACTAGATGGCAGCACCGAGACTCTATTTGGATGCTAAAGTGCACTAGGAATTTAATTTTGCCGGAAATGCCAAGAGCCAATAAGGCACTCCAGGGATCTTTTACATGCCGCATAATCATACGACATGGCCGCTGAGGATTTTCTGCATCCCGAAAATCCGGTGTCTGGACCGGGGATCGAACCCGCAGACTTGGGCTCAGAAGGCCGACGACAAAAAAAATAAATAAAATATAAATTGCATATAGGACCATTGAAACACTGTAATAAAAAGAAAGTACGTTGTTGGATCGAATATTTATTTAAAAACAGACAAATTAGTAACAGGGCTGAATCAGATAGGCGCTGAAAAGGCAACGTAACCTAAATGTCATGGATATTATGGCAAATTCTTTCATGTAAATAAGACAACTGTAAATAATATTTGTCGAATTGTGATGGCTCAGAGGATAGAACGTTCGCCTTCCAATGCGCCGAACCGGGTTCGAATTCCAGTCGATACGAATTCCGCATCCGGCTTGCACCGATCACAGTGATGACGTGAAGCATCCAGTGTTAGACGGATCATGGGTTAGAGTCCCCTTGCCGTCAGGTTAACCGTGAGAGGTTCTCGTGGACTTCCTCTCCGCGTGACGCAAATGCGGGTTAGCTCCATCAAAAAGTCCTGCACGAAGGCAAATTTCTCGCAATGCTTGATACAGGAGTTCCCTTGTCTTCTGGATTGGGTTCAAAATTACAAGGCTACGGAGTTGAACATTAGTAGTCGTAAACCCATGAAATTGGGTCGGCTGTTAAGAGACGGTTATAAAAAAATAACATTATTTAAAAAATAACATATATAACATACTAAACTTTAATCAATTCAAATCAACAATTCAATTCAAATCAGCCTCTCTAAATCAGCAGTTCCCTAAAGGTGTTCCGAGAAACCCTTGTGTTTAGTGGAAGGGTTTACAGGGGCTCCAAAAATTAGGAATTCCTTTTTTTTTCCTTTTTTAACCAGTAATAATTATTTTTAAATTCAATCAAGAATCCGTTTTTTTTTTAATATTTTGACTGTTTACATTATTAACTTATTTAAGTAAAATGCCAGTGAAAAAAAATAACAAAATTTACAAAAAAAAAACTTTTCAACAACGGTACATTGAATAAATTATGCTTTTATAAAAATATGGTACGTATTTATAAAAAATAAAAAATCCAAGAAGTATAAATTCAATAAGCAATCATCGAGCTTTTACCTTTAAAATTAAATAACTAATTTTAAGAATGAAGAAATACGTTACTATTCGAAAGAATTATAACTATTCTAAATACTTGCAGCAGTTTTTTTTTTTAAACTATAATTCTCTTATTTTATTCCGTTTCAGCATATGTATAGACAAAGAATAAATTCATAATATCAAATATTCCTTTTATTACATTAAATATTTTAAAAACAACTAGTATTTATGTTTTTTAGTAAATTTAGAACTGCCAAGGAACTTTTTATATATAGATATAATTCCGGGGTTGCGTCAAAAGTAGGTCCATCATTTAGGGTTCCATAGTTAAAAAAAAATTAAAAACTGCTTCTCTAAATATTCATTGAACTCATAGATCACATCACTCATAGACATTAAAAATCAATTTTTGATAAACAAATTTTATAATTCTATGCAAATTTTTTTTAATTCAATTAAAAAGTTTAAAAGATATAATAAAACTTGTAAAAAGTAAAATTAAGGAACCCAAACTTTTGATCACTCACTTGATTAATAAAAATTAAAATGCGTAAAAAAAGCTATGTTTTTTCAAAGCATGTTTTTTTGCCTGATTCTGTGACTTAATAATAGTTAGCATAATTTAATTAGCGTATTTAAGCTCCCTGTTAAACCATTTAGATCGGCACTTAGTTCTTGAAAATCCGATCATTAGAATGAAAGTTATTCAGGGCAATATACTTTTATTTTTCACACTGTACACAGTTTTCTGCTTTGTTTCAAAACATCTTGTTTAAAGAAGGAATTAAAGTATTATTCTTTAACTCAAATAAACCAAAATAATGAATTGAATCCCTTATCACATTAAAATATCAAAGATTGCTTGTTATCTTATGTTTATTGCTTAACTATTAATATGAATCTTAAGTCTATTAAATTTAATTAAAATTAAATATTGAGTTCACATACTTTAAAATAAATAAAATGATGTTACATAGCAACAACATTAACTTTTACTCAATTAAAACGAAACTAATCCTTTTGGACTAACGTTAGAACTAATGCAAGCTAAGTCAACAAAGTTGTTTTTATTGTATAATTTAGAGCAAAAACAATTGACAGGCAAATTCATAAAATAAAACTAGGTCATATCACATATATAAGAGAAAGAAAATTAAGACAAATTAAAATTAAGCTTAACCAGGTGTAAATTAATTATTGAAAAATACTTAATATTATTTATAGATATGTATAAATTAAGACATATTTATCGTTATTACATAGCTAAAAATATACATACCTTACGTGGCTGTAAACTTCTGTACATTTACAGAGAATTTGAAGATTGCGAGAAAAAAAAATCTACTATTTAGTGTATAAATAGAAATAATTTAAATTTGAGATCTGGCGATTTTCTAACACTGGCTAAAAATTGGAGTTTTCAGAGGAGAAAATAATTCACAAAAGGTGTGAATGAGCGTGAGCTTGATGTTAAGTATTCTCTGTTGTTCGTATTTGGATTCAACTACACTAAGGTAATTTTGAACACTTGATTCGATGTTAACATTCGATCAGTTTTTTTTATTATTCGGCACCTAATTCGGAGGATCATTACACCACTATTTTTATGATGTACATACGCATGGCTCATATGATACCTAAAAATAAGTGAAGCCAATTTTATCGTAGCACTTTTTAACAATAAATTAGTTATCGAATTAACATCTCAAAATCCAATGCTTTGCATCAGCGTTTAAGCTCTTGGAGAAATTAAACTATTGTTTAAATGGCATTCGTCTCAATTTTGCTTCTTCTTTTTACATTCTGTTAAGCACCGTACATATTTGTTTTATTATGCAAGGTTTCGTTTGCGATTCCAACGTCTGTGCTTAATACAATTAAATTAAAATGCTCAGATGAAAAGGGAACATTTTTTTTTCTTTTTAAGGAAGCTATTTTTAGAAGCGAAATTATGTAATAATAATTAAATGGGTACTTTTTCTTATTTGAGTTTTGTTAGTAAAGAGCATTAACTTAATTGAATTCAAACAATACTCCTGAACTTATTTTTCTTTGAATATATGTGCTTCCAGTTGAAAAAGTTAGTAAAGAATGTTAAATTGGTAAACAATGCTCTATTACAGCTGCACAAAACGTCCAATTAAATATAATAAGAGTGAAATGAAAACCCAGAGTAAGGGAGGGGGAGACTGATTTTTATTGCTTCGTGACATCATTCGTATCTCTCTCATTTCAGGTATGTTTTTGATGGCGAAGCTCTAATGCTGCCCCCTGTATGCAGAAAATTTAAATTATTATTAAAAAATCATTAGTTAAAACAGAAATCCATTATTCATTAGAGAGCTTACGATTAATTAAAGTAAATAAAAATAACTACTCATCACTATCTAAAATTATAAATTAATCTTAAATGAGAGTTAGTAATTAGTAGATAATAATTAAATGATTGACTAATTAAAGTACACATTTACATTTAGAAAGCGGAAGAAGATATCATCCTGAATGACTTTTGTTCTGATAATCGGATTTCATGTACTAAGTGTAATTCTAATTTGCTCAAAGGGTTTATTTTTAAATCGAGGGAATATATTGTAATGTTAAAACAATATCTAACGCGCAATCAATTAAAATCGTCCTCCCTAAGAACTTAATAATTATCTTAGAAAATGTGATGATGTGTCTTTAGTAGCGTAGCTGGGAAAATTGATGAGCTCCATGCGTTAATATTTAAATATATTGTCCTGAAAGATATAAAAAAAAAAACCTCTTTTCCAAGTCAAACTGTTTCTTCTTTTCTCTACTCTTATTCTCACCACCGGAATGTAGTGTTAGTGTTTTCATTTTAGGGCCTCCGGCCATTACTTAAATTAAATTTTATTTTTTTCCATGTTCCAGTATATAGTTCCAAAATGTACTGGCCACATTACGAACTTACAATGTTAATAATTAAGTGGGCTGTAATAGTTTCCGGTCGCGCAAAAATTATTGTTGGAAACAAAAGTGATAATAAAAATAATTTTTTATTAAACAATAGTAGAAATCTTCTGATTCGAAGTAAGACGCCTCAACCATTAGGCCACTCGGACTTGTTATAGTTGGAAAGCAGATTTGTATAAAAATAAGCGTCCTCCCAAATTTGACATTAAAATACACTCATGCATTATTAAAGTGAAGAAAACGGTATTTTTTTCACGTCTATGGAAAAAAGTTGCACTCATCATCCGCGACAGGACTCGAACCTGCAATCTTTTGATTCGAAGTCAGACGCCTTATCCATTAGGCCACGCGGACTTCTTATAGTTGGAAAGCAGACTTGTATAAAAATAAGCGTCCTCCCAAATTTGACATTAAAATGCACTCATACATTATTAAAGTGAAGAAAACGGTATTTTTTTCACGTCTATGGAAAAAAGTTACACTCATCGTCCGCGACAGGACTCGAACCTGCAATCTTCTGATTCGAAGTCAGACTCCTTATCCATTAGGCCACGCGGACTTATTACACTTGGAAAACAGCATTGTAAAAAAATAAGCGTCCTCCCAAATTTCACATTAAAATACAGAGATGCATTATAAAAAGGAAGCAAACGGCATTTTTTTCACGTTTATGGAAAAATGTTACACTCTTCGTCCGCGACAGGACTCGAACCTGCAATCTTCTGATTCGAAGTCAGACGCCTTATCCATTAGGCCACGCGGACTTGTTATAGTTGGAAAGCAGATTTGTATAAAAATAAGCGTCCTCCCAAATTTGACATTAAAATACACTGATGCATTATTAAAGTGAAGAAAACGGTATTATTTTCACGTCTATGGAAAAAGTTACACTCATCGTCCGCGACAGGACTCGAACCTGCAATCTTCTGATTCGAAGTCAGACGCCTTATCCGTTAGGCCACGCGGACTTGTTATAGTTGGAAAGCAGATTTGTATAAAAAATAAGCGTCCTCCCAAATTTGACATTAAAATACACTCATGCATTATTAAAGTGAAGAAAACGGTATTTTTTTCACGTCTATGGAAAAACGTTACACTCATCGTCCGAAACAGGACTCGAAAATGCAATCTTCTGATTCGAAGTCAGACGCCTTATCCATTA
>NC_092204.1:27692521-27940812 GCF_043381705.1 Parasteatoda tepidariorum
GGAAAACAGCATTGTAAAAAAATAAGCGGCCTCCCAAATTTCACATTAAAATACAGAGATGCATTTTAAAAAGGAAGCAAACGGAATTTTTTTTACGTTTATGGAAAAATGTTACACTCTTCGTCCGCGACAGGACTCGAACCTGCAATCTTCTGATTCGAAGTCAGACGCCTTATCCATTAGGCCACGCGGACTTGTTATAGTTGGAAAGCAGATTTGTATAAAAATAAGCGTCCTTCCAACTTTGACATTATAATACACTCATGCATTATTAAAGTGAAGAAAACGATAATTTTTTCACGTCTATGGAAAAAAAGTTACACACATCGTCCGCGACAGGACTCGAACCTGCAATCTTCTGATTCGAAGTCGGACGTCTTATCCATTAGGCTACGCGGACTTATTACACTTGGAAAACAGCATTGTAAAAAAATAAGCGTCCTCCCAAATTTCACACTAAAATACAGAGATGCATTATAAAAAGGAAGCAAACGGCATTTTTTTCACGTTTATGGAAAAATGTTACGCTTTTCGTCCGCGACAGGACTCGAACCTGCAATCTTCTGATTCGAAGTCAGACGCCTTATCCATTAGGCCACGCGGACTTATTACACTTGGAAAACAGCATTGTAAAAAAATAAGCGTCCTCCCAAATTTCCCACTAAAATACAGAGATGCACTATAAAAAGGAAGCAAACGGCATTTATTTCACGTTTATGGAAAAATGTTACACTTTTCGTCCGCAACAGGACTCGAACCTCCAATCTTCTGATTCGAAGTCAGACGCCTTATCCATTAGGCCACGCGGACTTGTTATAGTTGGAAAGCAGATTTGTATAAAAATAAGCGTCCTCCCAAATTTGACATTAAAGTACACTCATGTATTATTAAAGTGAAGAAAACGGTATTTTTTTCACGTCTATGGAAAAAAGTTACACTCATCGTCCGCGACAGGACTCGAACCTGCAATCTTCTGATTCGAAGTCAGACGCCTTATCCATTAGGCCACGCGGACTTATTACACTTGGAAAACAGCATTGTAAAAAAATAAGCGTCCTCCCAAATTTCACATTAAAATACAGAGATGCATTTTAAAAAGGAAGCAAACGGCATTTTTTTTCACGTTTCTGGAAAAATGTTGCACTCTTCGTCCGCGACAGGACTCGAACCTGCAATCTTCTGATTCGAAGTCAGACGCCTTATCCATTAGGCCACGCGGACTTGTTATAGTTGGAAAGCAGATTTGTATAAAAATAAGCGTCCTCCCAACTTTGACATTAAAATACAGTGATGCATTATTAAAGGGAAGCAAACGGCATTTTTTTCACGTCTATGGAAAAAAGTTACACTCATCGTCCGCGACAGGACTCGAACCTGCAATCTTCTGCTTCAAAGTCAGACGCCTTATCCATTATTCCACGCGGACTTGTTGTAGTTGGAAAACAGCATTGTAAAAAAATAAGCGTCCTCCCAAATTTGACATTAAAATACCGTGATGCATTATTAAAAGGAAGCAAAAGACATTTGCATAAGAGAAATGAAGCTTAAAATAGCTATATAATTAAGCTTAAAATAAGCTAAATGTGACAACAAATACTTAAGATTGCTGCTTCAACATTGGTTACTTCCTACAAATAGTATGTTTAAGTGTGTCCATTTTGATATGTATAAATATATATTTAATGTAATTTTCTGTTAGATTGATGTAAATGTTGGAAATATATAAACTAATAACTAAAAGAACTCAAAGGATATTTAGTTAAAACTGTAATCTTTTCTTATAAGCATTGGTGTTTCAATCAATATAAACTGCTTTAATATTATTGCATAGTTAGAAGTACGTATAATGATTTATTTCGTAAAAAAATATAAATAAAATTATAAAACCAGGATATTTGGAAGCAAAACAATATGAATTGTAGTGAGTAAATTTTTAATTTTCTCATTTATTTATTATTTTGTTAAATATTTAAATATAAAACTGATTGTGATTGGGGGACATTTTAGATGATCATGTAATTCTCAATTTGGAGAAAAATACAAAAACTATTACTGATACTAAATGAAGAAAAAATAATTAATTCATTTTTTTTGCTTATTTTCCCCCCTTTTTCTCTGGCGATTTTGCGTAAAACTCGGTTGTTCAGTCATGCTTAAGAACAAAAAGATAATGATTTATTGTTTGATTACTTAAACTTTTTAAAATAAATGAAAGTTGGTCCTTTCCATATCTCGACATTTCTGGCAATGAGTTTGCAGACTCCCTTGCTTAAAGTGGCGCGTCGCTGCTCTTGTTTTCTCAGGCATCGCTGACTTTTTCAGAAGCGTATTCCGGCTTTATCAATCTATGCTGTCCCATTGTCCCTCCTGCTCACCACCGATATCAAAGTAATCACCCTATAGGTTCTTTGTTCTTCCAGGTCAGCAAACAAAAGCAGGCTGTGATTTCTCATTTTCACGGTAATCATCTAAAATCTATGATATACAAGTAAAAAGTTTTCCCTACATGTACTGCCTGCCAGACTACATCCAACCATATCCTCGACTGCCTAGATCTTTCTAGAGGAGATCTCTTTGTGGATCCACTCTGCGCTCTTCATATGCTCAGAGTTACTTGTGCCATGGACTTGATTTAGCTTTACTAACAGTTGAAGGCTAGAAACAACGTAAAAAAAAAGAATAAAAGGAAAGAAACTATAGACTTATTAGATAATAAATCTACTAATATTTTCTATATTTTATTTTTTGTTTTATTACTTAAATACGACAAAAGTTTTACTTTTAATCAGCTAAATTTAAAAACTATATAAAAAAAAATCATAAAGCATGAGCGTAATTTTCTGTTTTATTTTATAAAATGGTATTTAGAAGTCTGGAAATATATACATTTTAATAAGTAATGCAAAAGTAGCAAACTCAAAATTACACAAAAAAATAATAAATGTAATAGTATATTTTTCGCAAAGATTCTAAAAGGGGAGAGCTTCTGATTTCGATTGCTAATGTCAAATAAAACTCGAGCTAATTGAACCGATCGTTCCTAAATTACGATACGAACTAAGAATAAATGTGTCATGCGTAACTGGAGTGATTATTGGAATGCGACCATATCTAACTGGATAAGTACGAACTGCATGATTCCCGATCGCAACGATCGAATACAGTATCTAGGAAGAAGATCGGTTCCATGTCTTGACCCTTCCCTTTCCCTCTTCGCAGTTGTTTAGGAATGTACTGCGGTATTTCCACCTTTCTTAATATTTTTCGCATTTACTTGTCAAAATGTGTTTCCAAATTTTCAAGACGTTTTCTTTTAGATCTATGTTCAATGCAGTTTTCCGTTCCATATAGTTTCCTTACTTAAAAGCTTTTAATCTATTTGAAAATCAAGACAGAAACTAACATGCTTCCTTCTGCAATCACTCTCCACACGCTAATGGTGAAAGTATGTAAAGTGTTGCCATAGGTAGAGAGTTCTACTCTACGCCATCTGTAGCTCATCTCGATCGTGTGACGTTATTGTGCGAATAATGCGTGACGCTCAAACACTTGTTTCACTGGATTAATAAGGCTGTGATTTCCCACTGGTGTAATTTTGCTAATTTTTGGGTACGTTGTATTCTACCTACTGAGCCATTGTTTCGCAAGCCATTCACACTCCTGCGAAAAAGAACGTGATTGGTGAAACATATTTATTCGAATTTCCGAATTTTTTGCATGTGATCATACCATTGGCGATCGCAACACTCGAATACGCCATCTGGGGAGAGACCAGTTTCATGCTTTCAGCCCTTCTACCTTTCCTCTCCTCCTCTTTTCAGTGGAATGTACTACGCTATTTTCCCTTTTCTTAATTCGCGATCGCAACACTCGAATACGCCATCTGGGGAGAGACAGGTTTCATGCCTTTAGCCCTTCTCCCTTCCCTCGCCTCCTCTTTTCAGTTGTATAGGAATGTACTACGATAATTTCCCTTTTCTTAATATTTTTCCTTTTTATTTAATGAAAATATTTTTTAAAATTTCTATGATACTTTTCTCTAGAACTATGTTTAATGTAGTTTTCAGTTTCATACAGTTTTTTAAGTTAAAGGATTTTAATCTATGTGAAAATCAAGAGAGAAACTAACGTGCTTCCTTCCTCTATGACTTTCCACACGCTATTGGGGAAAGCATGTGAAGTGTTGCCATAGGAAAAGAGTTCTGCTCTACGCCACCTGCAGCCCATTTCGATCGCCAATATTTTTCCCTTTTACTTAATAAAATTATTTTTTAAAATTTCCGTAATACTATTCCTTAGAGCTATGTTTAATGTAGTTTTCAGTTCCATATAGTTTTACAACTTAAAAGATTTTAATCTATATGGAAATTAAGACAGAAACTAACGCACTTCCCTCCTCTATGACTTTCCACACGCTACTGGTGAAAGTATGTGAAGTATTGCCATAGGAAGAGAGTTCTGCTGTACGCCACCTGCAACTTATTTCGATCGCCAATTCTCACTGTAGGCGATCCACACACCTCTGATCACAGTCAAGGAAATATGAGTATCCGATTGGTGTAATGTATTTTCCCGCAAAAAAAAAAAAGAACATTTCAAGTTCTTTCCCCCCCCCCTCAAAAGCGATTAAAGTGTTCCCAAGGAGCATTCTCATTACCTGAGGTTGGCGAGTCTTTTCAGGGGGATTATTTCCTCCCGTTATACAGGTTCTTATCTCATGCTAGTATCGCAGACACTGAAAATGCTCCTAAAGTTGTAAAGTGAAGGCGTGAAATGTGAGTACCTCTAGATTCGGTATAAGCGAAAATCTGATGCAGTCAGAATGGCACCTGAAAGGCAGCAGTGATTTCAAAAGCTGACCCTCAACAATGCATTCACGAACGATGACCTCAAATGATGCAATAATTTTTTCTTCCTAAACAATATTATTTATATTTATAAATTAAACGCAAGTATATCTGAACTTTTCTGGTGGTATCATATGAACATTTTTTGTTCTGTTTTTACTGTAGATTCTGGACTCGTTCTCGGGCTACTGAGGTCGATACAATGTGCATTTAGTAAATATCTTGAAATCATTTACAAGCCACTAGAATTATTAGAAAACATTAAACATTTAAAAACACTGAATTGGAAAGTTAAGGGTCGAAAACCTCACCTTTATGAGCATTATTGAACCAATTAATTCGAAAAATGGCGCTATGCCATGATTGTACTTAGTTAACCCCGTAGATTGTTCGAGTTGTTTGCAATATGGCGTCTTATCGGTGAGTGTTTACAGTGTGTATGCATGAGGTTGCAACCTACATTGTTTATATTACTTCAATAGTCTTAAACTTAACAGAGTTAAAAACTACAATTAACACAGGATCATCTAATACAGTTCCGTTTGGTTGTTGTTACTCTTAGGAAATGTTACTTTTCAATCTCATTGCGGTGTTTTGGAATCTTGAGTGATCAGCGTGAGGCAACTGTTGACCGTCATTCTGACCGAATAATGCTTTATGTTCCGCGATAAGGAAAAGCATTGAATTTCATTGTAATGCAACGTTTGCGTATTTCCTATGTTAATCGGACGCTGTGAAATAATTCTTTTTTTATTACTAGTATCTGGTGAGTATTTCGACGGAGTATTATAATTTTGTTTACATTTTATGAGACTGTCTTCATCCGTGAAACCAAATATTAAATGGACCACTATTTAGTTGTGTTATTGATATCACGTTGTTCTCAATCGTCATAAAAATATTAAACTGGTTCAAAGTTAATTGGTATATATCTTCATCTACAGTCTTTGTGTGTGAAACAAAGATAATGTATTAATAATTTTGACTTGTTCAAAGAAAAGATAAGTGTTTCAAGTGAATTGAATCTGAATCGATAAGTGCATTTGATCTTTATTCCTTTAAGTGTTGTGTTTCTTAGACAAATATATTTCTTTTTAGAGACCTCTGTATTAATAATGTGGAAGTGAACAAGAAATGCAGGTTACCTGTACCTGTCTCTAGATAAAACGGCATGGCAGATACCAGACGCCGTGTGAAATTGTATGCACTAAATGCTGATCGTCAGTGGGATGACAGAGGCACTGGACATGTGTCATCATCTTATATAGACAGGCTGAAAGGCATGTCATTGCTAGTTCGTGCTGAATCAGATGGTTAGTAAATATCGCAACTTATTAAATTAGAATATTCAATTTTATTATTTTATGATGCTGATTTTACAAATATGTAGGATGATATGATGTTATATGGGAAAGTACAACAACTGTTAATGCCTGAAAAAACTTTAATTGACAGGTTTGTTTGTTGTAAACTTCCTTACAGTATTACGAGGAGGTTCAAAGCTAAGAATAGTATGTTTATTTTAATTGGAATTTGTGTTAAAATTCTGGTATGGTTGCAAAAATTTTTTGTCTATTTTTGATCACAAGTTTAAAAATCAAGATTTTACTTAAAAGTAATTCTTCTGGTAATTTCAATCATGTATGTTAACTATACGTCATGATGTGCTTACTAGTTTTTGTTGCTTTATATATGCAACATATTTTATTGGAAAACTATGCTGGTTTTTTACAATAAGATATTAGAAAACTTTTTTTTTCTTTTCTGCAAGGATAAATTAAATCTTCTGTCATCCTAGTTTGAGGTATCCACTAAAAGAAGAGAAAAAAAGAAGAATGGGACTTGGCTATTAAACCTTTTATAAATCTATTATGATAATTTTAAATGTATGAGCATGACAGTAATTATTGATAAAAATTTATTTTACATGAAACAAAATTAATAGAGTTAAGAAGCAAGTTTCCTTATGAAAAATTATCTTTTTATCATCTGAAGAATTTGAACTTTTATATTTAATTGTTTTTATATATTTATTTTATTTATTAAATTATTAAAAAATAGAGTGGATTGTTAAAGTTAACATGACTGTTAATGAGTAATATACCTTTTCATGTGAAATAATATTTAAAAGGTTAAAAAACATATTTCAGCATTTGGAAAAATTGTATTTTATTATGAAAAAATTGATTATAAATGGTTATTTGAGCTTGTTATATGTGATAATTTATTATATATATTATCAAATAAATTATTTGATTAGTTGTTAATAACAAATCCAATGCTGGAAAGTGGTAGTAATTTTTTAAAGAGTATAAGCAAACTTCTTTCCATGATAAATTTAGCGCCGTCAGGTTCGTGTATGTTATGCATGTCATGTCTAAAATGGAGTATTAATACCTTATCATAGATGTCATAGTTCATATCAAAATTTAACCCCTAGCATAGCCAGAATTTAGTTTTGTATCAGGATGCTTAGCGTTTTTTAAAGGTGCTTATTTTCATTTTTTTAAAGCCCTTAAAGGTGCTTTTTTCATGGATGTTTTTAAAAAGTGCTTAATTTTCCCTTTTTCTAAATGAGATTTTTCCTTTCCCATGTTGTTTTTCGCTACGAATTATGCAAAAAGGCACTGTTGAAGTTTTTCTATTCAACGTTTTCGCAATTAAATCAATCACAATCCATTTCGGGTTATTGTCAGTCCGTAGCGTATGAAAACGCCATTTGTTTTACATGATTCAAAATTTCATGATATTTGACGATTGTCAAAAACAATGCCATAAGGTTTTTTTAATTATTTTTTTTGACGTGACGGTTAAAACAAGATAAAACCGTCAATTATCAAAAACTTTCCAACTCTGCCTAATTGTGATATTTATTTTAAAGTCCTTACTTTTTGTTGAATAATTTGGCTACGTGTGTATGGTTTTCCATCCATTTTAATAATGATATAAACCTCTTTTTCTTTTTTTTTATTGGTCATACAAAGTGCGTGCTTACTTATTTTGGAGATTAGAAGAAATATATTTGATTTCCAAAGTCAAATTCACAATTAAAATACGATTTATACAAGGTAAAAGATTACTATAGGTGGAGGCACCTAATAATTACATATTTTCTGACTCCAAGGTCAGTATCGTAAAGTGAAATGTTTGTTATTTTACAAATTTATTAACAACTGAATCATATTTAACATGTTAAATTAACATTTATATGAAATTGCGATTTTGTTTTCAGAATCGTTTCATTTCAAAGATAGTTCTTATTTATAAACATCATTAGAATTCCATTTCAACATCCTTAGCCCATTGTGGCACATACTAATATTTTACGTATTGCATACAATTTACCTTTTACCTAATTTACCTTTTGTGTGATCATGGTGTCCACATCAATGCAAATAAGTATCAAACATTTCATTGGGTGACTGGCAAACATTTTCCTTGCAAAACTCTCGTTCTATCTGTCTCTACATGACCTCGGTTGTATTAATATCTCCACCAGTCTCAGGATCAATAAAATTCAAGGAATGATTGACTGATAGATTTTCAGAAAATCGGGTCTCTGGTGATATTTTCTGGATAATAACTTCAAGCCAAGTTAATTTCATATCTGCTACAACATCAAATATATATATATCACTCACTCTTCTTTCTACCATGATTATATTTTCCTTTACCAAACTTTCATCAGTTTCTGCAATCATTCCAGGATCTCCAGTCATTTCACTCATTTGTCATATTTTTATATATCAATGCAACCTTCTCTATAAAAATTACATCAATCAACCATGTTTTTTCTTGATCTCTCATTCCTAAGAAAATTTTCTCCAGTTTCATACCCCCACAAATACAAAAATATTAAAATCTTAACCATATTCATTTTTCTCTCTTCTACATTTAAACATCATTTAATCACATTCGCCATTTTATCACAAATACAGAGTTGTCAAAAATCAAGCTAGCATTTGTAAACAAAGCAGCATGAGATAAAATAAAAGTAAAGCTTATGATAATTTTGTCACTACATTTTTTAATGTTTTTACATTATATTAATTTAATTTTCTTTTTATTAAACTATTCATAATTACTGTCATAAAATATGAATACTGTAGAAGAAAGAGTTTTGTTAAGTTTTAATTATTATTGGCTGGAATTGAAAACAATCCTACAATTACAAAAGTAAAAATATTAGTTGATGCAGTATTTCCAACCCATGACTTGAAATATTGTGGCTTCTAAGAAAGTCTATCTTGAAAGAAAAAAAGGCCAATTAGTGACCAGTGATAGCAATTTTCTCTCTTTTGTAATTAAACATCATTATTTTTCATTTTATTTTTTTAAGGCTTATAATGAGCCATGTAAAAGAATACAATAAATACCTTTTGATTGAGTACTTTTAGTTTTCACAGGTCCTTTATTTTCACAGAAAAGCCTGGTCTTTGAATTTAATTTTGTTTTATAAAAAAAGTGGAAATACTTTAAATTTTGTCTTCAACCTGGAAAAATCTTGCAACATGGAAAATAAAAAATTTTGAAATTAACAATAAGTAGCTAATATTGTCCTAAAAAAATTATTTAATATGCCTTTTTATTATTTCTTGTAAAAATTCATCCGCAACACCTGTAAATTTTTTTCTTCTGAATTATTGTAAAAATTAGAATAATTTAAAAAAATACTTTTTGATTCAAAAATATTTGTTTCATATTTTTTCTTAATTGTGACTGCATTTGCAGTTAATTAAGAGTTTTTCAAATTGAGCTTTGAGTAGAAATTATAGTTTTTAATTTTATTAGCTATCTCACTATAATCTTTTTAATCTTAATATAGGAAGTATTTGCGACTCTTAAAACTACATTTCAATGAAACTTTAAGTTGTTCCAGTTTTTGGACAAAATATTGCTTTTACTTATCTATAATTTATGTATTTGAATGCTATGAGTCATGTCAACATGCCAAACCTTCGACAAATTTTGTTTTATACAAAATTAAATCTTTGACATATTTTCTAATAAAATGCAAACCTTGTTGCTTATTAAATCAAGAAAATATTTCTGGTGGAATATTGCTTTGGGTAGTAAAAAATTTTATTGTAACTTTCTTAAAAAACCTAGAAACCTAAAATTAAGTGGAGAATCTGAGTTTAATCTGTGCAATAAAGTGGTTTAAAACTCACCTTCTGTGTTTTGCTAAAACAATTTGTGTAATGTACATTTAATGCTAGAAGGTTTTCATTTTTATTATGTTCTCATATTATATATTTTAGGTTCTGTTCTTTTGGAGTCTAAAATTTTACCAGATACAGCTTATCAAAAGCAGCAGGTAAAACTCTTAGTTTTTAAATGGTTATTTTTAAATATGTTTCTTAATTTGTCATCATTTATGTTACCTCCTGTCTTTTGTGACATGTCTAATAGTTCCTATCAGTCAGTGAATGATAGCATTCGATTGATTCAAACTGCTCTTCATCAAAATCTAATAACATTATTTATATTAAGAAAAAAATGTGAAACATACCAAGCAAAAGTAGCAATGAAAAAAGGCATTGATTCTAGGACAAACAACAAAACTTAGCTTATTGCTTTGGTATCTTTAAATATCAACTTTTTCTTGTATGCATAGCTATATGATAATATAATTTAGTTTTTTGCTTATAATTAGGTTTTTTATTATCCTTAATAAGTTAAGTAAGTACAATATAATGTTAAAGTAAATGTATGTAAAAGCAAAAATTATAATTATACATATCTTTATAGATCATCACAATAATGTATGTTTACTGTGCTCTTAGTTAATAAAGCATGAGATTTTTTTGAGGGAGCCTTTTCTGATTTCTGACTTAAAGGAAATTTTTCCAGTGGGAAAATAATAAAGGAAAATTTTATGTTGACTGTATTTTTTTCCTTAATATTTCTGCATTATTTTGAATTTTCTTTATTATTTTATTCTCTTTAATATTTTATTCTCTTTAATCATGATGTATGTTTTAAAGCATAAGAGTTAGTTGGACTTTCAATGTACATGTTACAGATGCAATGTTCTTTTGTGAGAACATTCTCTTCGAAGTTATTTACATTGAAGGCAAACCTTAGATAGTTTATTTAAAATTATATAATAAATAAAACTAAGAAAGGCATAGTAACTAAATTAAGCTAAATAAAAATCTTAATTAGTCTAGAGAGATTTTAATTGAACAAAATTGATCTTAATTGCATTGTTTTCAGGCATAAATTATTTTAAAAGCTAATTTTTCACATTATAAAAAAACTTTTAATTTTGAAAGTTATTTTTTAATGAATTTTTATAAAATTATATTTGAATTGATAATGTTAGATTAGTATCTATGAAGGTTTTTCCATCTTTTTGAGTTACAATAATCATATTTACTCTTTATTTTAGACAATTTTTATAGTAAATTAAATTACATAGATTAAAAACTTGGAAGAACAATTCTGTAACTAAAATCGTTCCTTAAAAAACTGTTAAACTCAGAGTAATCAGTAGAGTCCAGCAAACTAAATATTCATCGGCTCCATTTTGCAGAATGAAGAAAAAGTTATTTTGCATAGTGTGAAAGTTTCATTAAAACCTATTCACTATGCAGTTAATAGTTTGAATCCTAAATTTAATGGTATTAATTTTTTAATCGAAGAATAAGTAATTATATCAGAATCCATTCACCAATTTGTAGCATTTGTAGAAGTCAGTAGTGGAAGTTTTATTGGAACTATGTGAATCTTAGGACAAAGAGATTGTTTTTCTTTATTTTGAAAAACAATGCGTTCTTATGTCTGCTGAAAATGTTAATTCTGTAACTTGGTGAAAAGAACAGGTATCAAGGTATAGTTGGCTGAAATTGCACTGATAGTACTAACAATGCCATCAACGCAGCAACAAAATGAAGCTTTGGCACTAAAGCTCAATACATTTGCCGGAAGAAAAAAAATGTATCCACTGAAACAAGTGAAAATAGAGCGTTTGTAGCCAATATTAAACTACTAAAGTTGAGAAACTTTGAGCTTGTCCGAGTTGCTAAGTTGATTCAGAATTCATTTTTATGTCAACTGATGAAATAGTTATGCCTATTCTGAGAATAATGATAATGAAAAATAGAATAAAACATTCATGTTAATGTAGATTTTTTTTTCTAATACAATTTGTTTTCATTGTTGACATTGAAAAGATCAAGAAAACATGTAACATTTATTTATTTTTTTAATTTTTACATTTTACCAGCTATGCTTACATAATATGTGGTCAATGTTATTTGTGATATCTTCGTCATAGTGATGGTTAAGATTTCTGAAGGTAATAATTATTTTACTTTTCTAAATGTAATAGGAAACACTTATTGTATGGTCAGAGGGTGATAATTTTGACTTGGCTTTGAGTTTTCAAGAAAAGGCAGGTTGTGATGAGATTTGGGAAAAGATTTGTCAAGTAAGTTTTTCCTCTTATATCTTAAGAAATTTCTACCAAATTACTCATAGCTTTTTGATGAACTGAAATATTAATAAAAATGTGAGAGTAAGTTATTGAATGGGCTATCTGACAAAATTAATCCAATTTAAACCACAATAATCACGTATAAATAGAGTTCCAGGCTCTAAGAGGCAAACATAACAGAGGAAATGGCATGTTTAAGGCCTAATCTAAAAGAATGAAATATCAGTAATTTGCTCCAATTCCATCATAAATCCGTGCCCTATTTTGCTTGTTTTTATAGCAATAGTAGCAAATGTCCTTTTTTAAAAAAAAGAACGAAAATTTGTCTTTGATTTATAACTTTTAAGTAATCTTATTGTGATGACTTCATCATTACTTTTTTGAAAGTTATTTCTATAGATTTCCATATATTTTTTTAGTATTGTGACATGTATGTCATGTCATTTCTTTGGATAAAACCTTAATTATCAACGAAATCAAATTTTGAAAAGAATCACTCCCTACAGAATATATTTAAATATTTTTGACATGATGATTTACTTTAAAAAAATCAATTGGTGTTAATCAATGATTTAAAAAAAAAAAAAACTAAGTGATTTTAATCGTGCCAACTCTGGTTTTTGGATGATGTGCAACTACTAATTTAGTGAGATACATATTTTATGCTATTCGATATATTTTATGCTCTGATTCATGTGCTGCTCAAAAACCCAGTATTCTGTATATCTAAGTTGGCAACTATAAGTCTCCTTTTACCATTCTATTGATAAAAAAATATTAACTTGAGAGTATAAGTACAAAAAGTTTAATTACAGTAATGTACGAACCTCTTCATTTTGATTTTAAAAAAAATTTAAGGATGGATTATTTTTTAAACGTTTTAATTTAAACTATAGATGAAAATTGTATTTGCATAATTTTATTTTTAGTTTATGTTATTGATTTCCCTTTTTGAAATGTTTGTGAAAAGTATCCTTTTTTTAAAAAAGTTTTTAGGAGAAAAGCTCTATTCAAAATTAACAATTTTTCAGTTTAAAATTAAGCTGTTAAGAAACAAAGATAAGTAATTTTATGTTGTAATGTTTTAGGTGCAGGGGAAGGATCCATCTGTGGATGTAACCCAAGACCTGGTAGAAGAGTCTGAAGATGAGCGATTTGAGGATGTGACAGATTCCGCCCCTCCCATTGAACTCCCGGCTTGTGAGCTTAGTAGGTTGGAGGAAGTGGCAGAGACTATTAGCAGTTGTCTACCCTCTCCTGCTAGGCGAGAAAAGTTAGCTATGATTTTAGAATCAGAGAACTATGTTAAGAAACTTTTAAAGATATTTCATATATGTGAAGATCTAGAAAATTTAGAAGGACTTCATCAATTATATGAAATTTTTAGGAATATATTTATGCTTAATAAAAATGCTCTGTTCGAAGTGATGTTTGCGGACGATACAATATTTGACGTTGTTGGTGCTCTGGAGTACGATCCTTCGACTCCCACGCCCAAGAAACATAGGGATTTTTTACGCAATGTGTCTCATTTTAAAGAAGTCATCCCCATCTCCAATCCAGACCTTATAACAAAAATTCATCAGACATATCGCGTCCAATACATTCAAGACGTGTGTTTTCCAACTCCATCTGTGTTTGAAGAAAATATGTTGTCTACACTTAGTTCTTTTATATTCTTTAATAAGGTGGAAATAGTTACAATGATACAGGTAAGTCGTAATTCAAAGAACTAATATAATAATTTACTATAATTATATTATAGTTTTTTTCCCTCATGTTATGTATGTTGCAGATAAGATGGAAAATCCTGCTCTTTGTAATGTGCCTGGCTATTTCAAAAAGTTTTCAGTATTTTTCATTCAGCCTAATATTCTCTAGCCTTATTCTATTATCTATTGCAATGAGTCTTAAAACTTTTACATTAATTTCGAATACTCATAGTTCATTTAGTCTGATTTATTTCAGGCCATTATATATAAGCCAAGAGTAGTGAAGACTTATTGTAAAGAGCTTTATTAATTTAAAACAGCTGAGCAAATTAAGGGCTTGTAAAAAAAGCAGATTGAAATTAAAAAGAAAAGTATTTTTAAATGAAATAAATGTTAGTAAAACAAGCTTCAGTGAAATGTTATTTCCACTATTACAACAGTAAGTACTGCATAATATAATTTTCCATAACGTTTATGGTGTTTTAAAAAGTTACTGATCTGGGAAATAGCAAATAAATACAACATGATTTGATTAGAGTAAATGAAAATTTTATGTAAAAATATGCAACATCGATAAAAATAATTCATTGAAATGAAACTAAAAATGTTATTGATTATATCACATAGTGAAAAGTTATTGATTATGTCACATGGTGATTAAAAGTGCTTGTGATCTAATTTTTAAAATTTAGAAATTTACTCCAACACTGTATTATCTGGGATCATAAAAATTTGCAAAAAAAGTGGGAATATGACATTGATTTTGATAATTTTTATCTGGGGAGGGGAGATGTTTGCAATTTTTAAAAAAAGTTTAATTACTTTTTTAAATATTTCAGATATTTGCTCATTCTAAGGCCCAAATAATTCTTTGCAGCAAGATAACATATACAGTTTAAAATTTTCACTTTGCTGCTAATGTAAGACCCTTAAACTGTGGCTTTTTTATTTTCCTTGAAGAAAAAGCTTTGAAAAACCTTGTTAAAAGATGACTGTGATACGAATAAAATTTGAATTCATTAGGGTTGCAATGCTTGCAACCTTAATAAATAGAGAATGAATATATGATTGCCAATAAAAATGTGTCAAAAGTGATTGAGAAGAAGAAAAAAATCTCCAAGCATCGGGTGTGGGTGCATAACAAATTAATTCCAGTGTATATTTTCTGGTAGTATTTTTATGACCATGTCAGTTGCCAAAAATGGTAAAATCACTGTCGATTCCATATCTAACGCTTTTGTAGAGATTGATGAATATCTATCTATGAAACTTAATTTATACATTGTCAGGGTTGCCACTCCGCAGGGAAAACCAGGAAAATACAGGGAATTTAAAAATTGCCTAAAATAACAGGGAAAATGCAGGGAATTTTGATATTTTCTTTACAAACTGGGAAAATACAGTGAATTTTATTTCTTATTTTTGTCTTTTAAAAAATGGTGACCACTCAAAGCGTTGTCTATGGGATGTTTAACCATGATATTTCAGCTATACTGAACTATTTCATTTACTATAGCATTATTTAAGTATGTTCAGGTGTTTTTCCAGCAATTAAAACTAATAAATATAGTTAGCCCAACAAGAACGTGGTAATTGTTTTCTCTTAATATATTGTGCGTAATATGTACAAGGAAAACACAGGGAATTTTTTTTCCAGATTTGAGTGGCAACCTTGATTGTGCTATTCAATTATTATAGTTAAAAGTCCAAAAATCATGATATTTATTTATTTAATAAATTATATAACATTGTAGTTTATTTTATTGTAACATGTATGTGAAGCGACTGAATGATAATAAATGCATTGAAATTACTTTAAATTTGTTTTTGATTGGTATTCAGTAATTTTATTATTTATGTAACAGTGTGCAGCTTTTTTACATCAAAAAGATAAGACACTGAACTTTTGTTTTTAATTCCTAGCACATGTAGAAATTTTAATAACATAGGTTATTGATTAGTGTTAATATATTTTTTCCCTTCTGGTTTTTTAGGAAGACTCAAAATTTCTCACAGAATTATTTGCTCAGTTAACTGATGAATCCACTGATGACCAAAAAAGGAAAGAACTTATTTTGTTTTTAAAGGAATATTGTATGTTTTCTCAAACGTTACAGCCCCAAAGTAGAGAATCTTTTTTCAAGGTAAATCGTCCTTTTGATATTAATATTATTATAAATAAATAATATTAAAATTGAACCACATGTTATATTACCAAGTACTAGTGTACCCCACCAAAGGAAATATTTATAGACATATTAGGGGGTACACAATGTGTTTCTATAGGTTACTATTAATGTATATATACAATAGTGTTAAAATGAGAAAATCCGCAGTCAATAGTAAGTATTAAAACATTACCCCCTTCCCCTCTCTTAGTGTAGTGTAATGCAAGAACCACCAATAACAACATTTTAGGAATTTAATTTTCATAATCTTTAAAGTAAGTAAGCAAAATGAGATTTCCCATTTACTTAGTCTGCACTTGATACTACTGAGCACCCCTTTTTAATATGTTTTTATTACCCAACCATTGACATTGGTTGTTTACTATTCAAACCACGGATAAGCATTTTATATATTTCATGTCAAAGTTTCCTTAATGTAATTTTTTTTTTCAATCTCAATCTGACATACTTATATATTTATTGAAATTCTTGTACTCAATGATAATTTAGATTAAAATCTATTCATTAAATTAAAATGTACATTTTCATAGTTTACCATTATAGTTGATCCATCAGAGTTGTAATTTATATTAAAATGTGAGGTTTAGCAAAGCAGGATTTACTTTCTTTAACCTAAATAAAACGTGTTATCTGAACTTTCAAAAGGAAGTTAGTCTATCAAGTATGTAGAAATAAATTGGACAAAACTAGTTGTAAAGACATTTATTAAATCAAGGTAATATTTTTATAAATACAAAACTAGTTATAAATTTACTTAGATCGAATGATAAACCAATTTAATAACCCTCTATTATATTTTTGCTTTTATATAAAGTTTTATTTATCTATATTTTTTTAACTGGTGTTTCATTGTTCTAGACATTGTCCTCTCTTGGGGTTCTACAGGCACTTGAAATAACATTGGTAAGATAATGTTTATAATTTTATTTTTTATTTACAGTAATTTTGTGGCTATGTTTGATGAAAATGATTTTCTTTGTTTAGAGCATGGACGATCCAGCCATAAAATCAGCATCCACAGATATATTATCTTATATTGTTGATTTCAATCCGTCCATGGTTAGAGAATATGCCCTACAGCAAGTGAACAAACAAGAGGATGTAAGTTCATTATAAGATTTAAATTCACTATGTATGAGAAAGATTTTAATTTGTTATTTCTGAATTAATACTATACTTATGTGATCATAATATTTAGTTGCAATGCAAAGGTGTTTTAAAAGATAAGTGAGGACGAAATATTGCTTTTATCTATGATTTATATGATTGTGTATTATGAAATCTATGCTTTAAGCCTTAGTTTAGTAAAGTTTTGAATATAGTAAAGTATCTAGTAATGTTTCTTTAAAATAATATTTGGCATATTTTCTATTAAAAAGTAACTTTAATTGCTCATTGATTTAAAAAAATTCTATATTTCTTTAGAAATATTGCTGTGTTCAACTGTTAAATTTAATAAAATGTAATAGTTGGTATTTTTCTAAAGAAGGTTAAAAAGTCATAGAAATTAATTTCTAAATTCTTTTTGTGCATAATTCTTTCAGACTCCAACGAGATCTCTTATTTAATGAATATGTTATCACCATAAGCAAATACATTTGTACCTTAAATTTGTAGTTAATATTAAAAGTTATTGTTAAAGTTGCCCATGGTTAGAGAATATACCCTACAGCAAGTGAACAAACAAGTGGATGTAAGTTTATTTTAAGAATTAAATTCACTGTACACGTGAAAGTATTTTAATGTAATATTTTTGAATTAATACTATAATTATGCAATCATAATATTTAGTTACAGTGCAAAGGTGTGTTAAAAGATATAAAATTGCTATATTAAGACATTATTACAAATGACTAAGTCCTGTGTTTTTTTTTTTTTTTTTTCAATATAATGCTGTAATGTTTGCAGATAAAATATAATTGTATTTTTGGTAATTATTTTACAAGTTACAATTAACCATTTTAATAATAACTCTAAAGTGAGGGCAAAATATTGCTTTTATCTAGAATTCATATGATTGTGTATTATGAAATCTACACTTTAAGTCTTAGTTTAATAAAGTTTTGTAGTAAAGTATCTAGTAATGTTTTATTTATTTATTTTTTTTAATAATATTTGGCAGATTCGATGTTAACTAGCTCTCTTATTTAATAAACATGTTATTACCATGAACAAATACATTATACCTTAAATTTATATTGAGAGTATGGCATTGTTTTCAAAATGGTATTGTTACTTTAAAAAATAAACTCCTGTTAAAATTGGATATTTAAATTTAATTTATAAAGATAATATCAAATGAAACCTTTAATTTTATTTTTTAATTAGTTTCAAAACTCAATTTAGCAGTGTTTCATAATGTTTCTTTTTTAAAAAAAATTGTTCTGTAGTTGTTCAGTTTTTTCTTCTATTGTTCTGAAAGCAAAAAAAAAATCCCACCTTATGAAAAGTGGGTATTCAGCTAGGATAACTTTTGCTTTTATTTATTTTTATTTGCATGCCATTTTATTATCTTACATGGTATACTAGTTTCTGTGCTGACATGTTTACAAATTTTATTTTCAGGACCAACTTTTGTTAAATATCATAATTGAGCAAATGATTTGTGATCCAGATCCAGGTAAATATTATCATTAGTTATTGATTAAACACTTTTTTTCTCTGTCTTAATTTTCCGTTTGCTAAAAATTAACACTTGATGTGAAATGTTGTTGCTTGAAATGACTTATTTTCTTTGAGCGATCTTGTTTTCTTTCTGAAAATAAAAGTTTTATTTTCAGTTATAATCACTTTTATTTTTTTGTAATTTATTATTTATGTTATTATTTACTTATTGTGTTATTATTTACATCAATGCTATATAAGTAAAAGACTTATTGAGTAGGAAATCTTTCCCTCCCTTTTTTAACTTTATTTTTGAATTTTTGGTATTGATGTTTATCTTTAAATTTATAATTTTTTACAATTATTATTTAAAATATAAGCTGCAGTTCATATTTTTTTAATGTGAAAATTAATAACAATTAAAAAAAAAAAGGATATTTTAAACTATTTTTTTAATATCTTTTTATTTTAGAAATGGGTAGAGCTGTTCATCTCTGTGGCATCATAAAAATCTTATTAGATCCTGAAAACATGTTAGCAACTGTAAATGTAAGTTGACTTATTGAAGGGCCTTTTGTTGTGTACATTAAGTTTTGCATTTTAATTTTTGATATAAAGGTGAGTAATAGAAGCAGCGATAGGAAAAATAGTTTTTTGTAGTTAACTACAACTATTTTTTAAAAAAATAAACTGGATATAGAATATTTTTAAAATGTTGTCACTACTGTAACAATAGCATTAAAAATTAAAGTAAAAAGTCATAAAAACGATTTAGAATAATATTTATTTAAAGAAAACATTCAAATCTTGTTTATATAAGCCATTATTAAGTACTATTCACTGATAGTTACCGAGCTAAATATGTTTTTCTGGTGGATTTTTGTACGATATTGTATCAATTGAATTCCAAAATATTTTTAAACATTTTTCTTTACTAAACTAACAATATATGTAGGTGTCTAGGCTTATTTCAAACGTGTATTATTATTGTTTTTTTTTTTTTTTTTTTTTTTTTTTTTTTTTTNTGTATTGTGCTACTTACTACGCTGCTTTTTAAAAAAAATTTAAAGTTTTACACTACAAGCTAAGGACAAATTGACTACAGTAGTATTTTTTAATTTTTAGACCACAGAATGTAAATTGCTTCCTTAGATGATGGTTTTATTTTATTTCTTTATTAAAATTCCCTGCAAATTCATTAATATTCTTATATTTTTTGCAGAAATCTGACTTTCTGAATTATTTCTATAAGCACTGTATGCATGTGCTTATAGCACCCATGTTGGCTAACACTACAGAAGACAAACCCAGTAAAGGTGCCGTATTTTGATTATTCAAGTTGTAATTGCTTCTGTTTCTAATTTTTAAACTAAATTTTTCAATAGAGACCCAGAAGTCTTATAAAATAGAAGGGCTTTATATAAAATAATTGTTGAGATGCCCCCTTCCCTTCACAAGATGGAATTTTATCATTTATTTTCAACTATTATTTTACATATTTGTATGTTTTGTATGCCACTTCGCAATAATATAGTGATCTATCACTAATGCTTGGCCAAATTTAAATAAAAAGCATTTTTTTTTTTTTCAGTAACATTTTGAAAAGTTAAACTGACCCTCTTCCCTCGCTTGAGCTTTCGAAAATGGTTTACAATAGAAGCATTGTGAATTGTGTGCATCAAATAGCAGTAATTTAAATTCTTGTGTTGTAATAACCTGTCCTAAATTGAGCTTGTCAATAAGTGTTAACTCTAATTTGGATTTTGTCTGTCGTACCATCTTATTATTGAAAAGATCAAAATTTGCCTGTTGATGGTTAATGAAAGGCACTTTTTGAAGAGTCATTTCGAAGCTTTGGATATAACTCTTATTGTGGAAGAAACTTAAATATTTAGACTAATTTTAATGAAAGTTTAGTGTTCCAACAAAACTAAATATAAAAGCTTAATGCAATATTAAGTAATATAATTGTACAGATTAATTTGTTTCTGGAAAGAAAATGTTCTAATCTGAGCTAATATTTTTTTTATCTTGTAACATCTTTTTATTATGAGAAAAGCTACAGAAGAAATGATAATTTTGACTGTTTGATGATAATTAAAAGATTTGAACTGTTAGATGATAACTAAAAATATATCGTGTAATTAACAAATATATCATCATGTAAAGGTTCATATCAAAATAACAATATCAAACTTAAACGTTTTATAGCACAGTATTATTTTTTTATCTAATTGAATAATGAATAATTTCAATTAAAAAAACATGTCAACATTTCCCTCTGTTAATCAGCAATATATTTGGTTGATAGTTCATCAAAAGTTCATATGTATGTAAGTTTTGATAACATTTAAGTAAATAATTTTTGTAAATAATTTTTTTTTAAAAAATGAATAAAATATTTAAAAAATGTATGAAAATATGTTTAGGAGTCATAACTTTTTTTCTTTCTGGCATCTGGTAGAATGCCCTAGAATATTTCTGTTACAAAACTTTTATAACTTGATTTTTCAGTAAAAGACTAATAGAGGGAAAAAGCTTTATATAAAATATTTGTTTTATGGTTCTTAAGTTTGATGAGATGATTTATTATATAATATGAATAAGCGTTATCTTACGAGGCCAAACATTAAATCCAGGGTATCCGCGCACCTGGAAAGTCGTGAATTTCAGTATTGAGTAAAATTTGTCATGAATTTTACTATTTTTTAAAAAATTTCATGGATTAGGTCTCCAAAAAATCTAATTTTTAAAATGGAATCCCCCTCCTCCCAATTTCATCCTGATATCTGAATTAAATATCTGAATTCCTAACCAAATCATCACTCAGTCATATTTTATTAGAATATAAAATGATTTTATTATGTTCTTTAAAAATTATGGTGTTCTTTCAAAAAATGAAAGAAAAAACATTTCTAGAGCGAATTGTCTTTTAAACTTCTGTGATTTAAAAATTTTTATTGCAAACCAGTCATGGGCGAATTTTTTTAATTCCGAAATGAGAACAGAAAAATCAGGAGTATTTCTTTCCTTTCTGATGAACAAGAAAAGTATCTTTAGAATATAATTCTGGAGGAAAAAATATTATTTGCTTTTGTATTTTTTTCAGCTATTTTATTGTTTCAACTCTTTCTTTACTCTGTTTTTTAAATTTAAAATCTATAAATATGAAGATGCAGAGTATAACAGTTTTGGTTATACCTATCATTTCAATTAATGTTATTATAATGCTTCTTTAATTTTATTGTTGTATTTTTGACTTCAGACTTATTTTATCAATTTAAATTTCTAGTTTAGGCTTTTTATATTACACTTACNATAGAGGGAAAAAGCTTTATGTAAAATATTTGTTTTATGGCTCTTAAGTTTGATGAGATGGCTTATATGATATGAATAAGCTTTATCTTACGAGGCCTAACATTAAATCCAAGGTAACTGCGCGCATTTATAAATTAAAAAATGTATGAAAATATGTTTAGGAGTCAACTTTTTTTTTCTTCCTGGCATCTAGAACACCCTAGAATATTTCTGTATCAAAACTTTTATAACTTAATTTTTCAGTAAAAGACTAATAGAGGGAAAAAGCTTTATGTAAAATATTTGTTTTATGGCTCTTAAGTTTGATGAGATGGCTTATATGATATGAATAAGCTTTATCTTACGAGGCCTAACATTAAATCCAAGGTAACTGCGCGCATTTATAAATTAAAAAATGTATGAAAATATGTTTAGGAGTCAACTTTTTTTTTCTTCCTGGCATCTAGAACACCCTAGAATATTTCTGTATCAAAACTTTTATAACTTAATTTTTCAGTAAAAGACTAATAGAGGGAAAAAGCTTTATGTAAAATATTTGTTTTATGGCTCTTAAGTTTGATGAGATGGCTTATATGATATGAATAAGCTTTATCTTACGAGGCCTAACATTAAATCCAAGGTAACCGCGCACCTGGAAAGTCATGAATTTCAGTATTGAATAAAATTTGTCATGAAATATCATGAATTTTACTATTTATAAAATGTCATGGATTTAGGTCTCCAAAATATCTCATTTTTAAAATGGAATCCTCCTCCCCCCAATTTCATCCTGTTCCAAATATCTGAATTCCTAACCAAATCATCACTCAGTCATATTTTATTAGAATATAAAATGATTTTATCATGTTCTTTAAAAATTATGGTGTTCTTTCAAAAAATGAAAGAAAAAACATTATTTCTAGAGCGAATTATCTTTTAAACTTCTGTGATTTAAAAAAAATTTTATTTTATCAATTTTAAATTTTAGTTGAAGCAAACCAGTCATGGGCAAATTTTTTTGATTCCGAAATGAGAACAGAAAAATCAGGAGTATTTCATTTTTTTCTGATGAACAAGAAAAGTATATTTAGAATATAATTCTGCAGGAAAAAAATTTTTTGCTTTTGTATTTTTTCAGCTGTATTGTTTCAACTCTTTCTTTACTCTGTTTTTTAAATTTAAAATCTATAAATATGAAAATGCAGAGAATAACAGTTTTGGTTATATCTATCATTTCAATTAATGTTATTATAATGCTTTTTTAAATTTATTGTTATGTTATTGTGGGAGAAAGTAGTAACACTTCGTTAAGTCGTGAAAAATTCTTGGAATTAGTCACGAATTTGAAAATCTAAAATGTTGCAGATACCCGGTAAATCACGTCATTTAGTTGAATTTTATTTATTTGTAAAAAATATTACAAAATAAAAAATTTTGTGGATTGTAAAAATGTATATAAGACTATATATAAGAAAATATAGTTAAGACTACGAGTAGGGGGGGGGGGAATAGTTTTTTAGGGAAGATTTTTTATGTTATTGTCATTTGTTTTCAACTGATATTTTACATATTTATATCTTTTGTATCAATCGCTAATGCTTTGACCAAACAGAAAAGTAATTTTGTTTTATTAATATTTTGAGAAGTTGATGGATCCAAAGGGATCCCCTTGCCTAGTTTGTGGAAATTCTAGGCAATCATTTGTGAAAATATGTAGTAGTCGAATGTTCTAGTCTTAAATGGGTGGATGTTATGGTTTCTGATACTGTTTCAAAGTTTCACTGTATCTGGTGTATAAATTTGTAACTTTAGCATGAAGGTCATTGTTGTTGAAAACAAATAGTTTCAAAATATTTGTGTTTTTTAAAATTTATTTTCAAGTTTACAAAATTTTTAGTGTTGCGAGTGATTAATATTGCCATCTTTCAGAAGACAGTCAAACTGCACAGTTAATGGGTCTAATATTGGAATTGTTATCTTTCTGTGTTGAGCATCATACCTATCATGTAAAAAACTATGTAATGCAAAAAGACTTATTGGGAAGAATACTAGTGTTAATGAAGTCCAAACATACATTCCTAATTTTATGTGAGTAAAATTTTTTTTATCTCTTTTTCTCCTTTCATTGTGAATGAATATTTTGTACATTGAAGAAGCTTTTTAACTGAGCAAAGGCAATGTTATAAGTTGTTGCATTGAAATTAGAATTATTTTTATTAGAAACTCTGATAAATTATATGACAAGATCAATGTTGTCTGGCGTTTTTATGAAACCTTCTGTTATTTTGACAACATTAGACATGATTTATAATTTATCATACCTTACTGTTATTTAGACAGCAATCTTTTTTTTTTTTCTTTTTGAAAAGAGAGATGGATCTCACTTCAGTTTTACATCTGTAATCCCAGAAGAGGATATTTTATGAGGAAGTTTTTTTAATAAAGAACATTTTACAATCATCACTTTTACTTATCTTTTCTTGGATTTTGCTATATTTGAATCTGTATTGATGTCTTTATATATATATATATATATTTAAAAGGTGGCAGCGGTGATACGTGCTCACACCGAACACAGAAGGACGCCTTGTTGTCCAGTGAACTTTCTTTGAAAATAACGGACTCATCTGTCCAGCTTACACGATTTGTAATTAATTGAAGGGACAACCTGTCCATTGATAAGGAACTTTCATTGATTGCTGTCCAGTGATTGCAACTGTCTATGGCTAAGGAACTTTCATTGATTGCAACTGTCCATTGCTAAGGAACTTTCATTGATTGGAACTGTCCATTGTCCATTGCTTGTCTATTGGAAGGAAGGTCCGGTGGAAAACCATANTTTTTTTTTTTTTTTTTTTTTTTTTTTTTTTTTTTTTTTTTTTTTTTTTTTTTTTTTTTTTTCTAAAAAAAAAGAGATGGTCACTTCAGTACATCTGTGATCCCAGAGGAGTAAGTTTTTTCAATAAAGAACATTTTACAATTATCACTTTTACTTATCTTTTCTTGGATTTTGCTATATTTGAATCTGTCTTGATGTCTTTATATATATATTAAAAATATTTTTTTTTTCCATTGGCAGGTGCTCTTAGATTTATGCGCAAAGTTATAGGCATGAAAGATGAATTCTACAATCGATATATTATTAGTGGTAATTTATTTCAACCTGTTGTAGAAGCTTTCAAGAGAAACAATGGCAGATACAATCTTTTGGATTCTGCTATAGTTGAAATGTTTGAATTTATTAAAGTTGTAAGTATAGATTTTTGTTGATCATTATAAAAAAAAACCTAGTTAAAAGGTTTATTTTAAAACTCAAGAAAAAGTTCTTATTTTTACAAATAGTTAGTACAAATAGTATTTTTTTTTCTAATTTTTAATATGATTAAATAGATTTTGTTAAATAAACTGCCACTTACTTTAATTGCTTGTTGGATATTTTTATGCTAAAAATTACCCAACAATTTAAAGCAAATTTATAGTGTAAATAAATATATAACACAAAACAAATAGTTAATAATATATATGCAGATTTCTTATCTCTCTTCAGTTTATTTTTAGATGTTTATGTGGATTTCACAATACAAGCAATTTTTTCATTAGGTGAATGTTTTTTTTTCTTTTAGGAAGATGTTAAAACATTATGTGGCCATGTAGTGGAGAGGTATGGAAAGATATTAGATAAAGTAGATTATGTTCAAACATTCAAGTCTCTTAGGGTTCGATATGAACAACATTTAGATAGAAAAGACCGTACTGGTTATGTATGCAATGAGTAAGTATTTTTCTTCTTCATTCATTGTCTCATTCACTTTAAATGCATCACCTGAACCTCTCATTATTTTTTACAGTGTTGTAAACAATATCAACTTACTTCGACGAGATATTCAGCGAATGCAAGACGAAGAGGAAATGTGGTTTAATGATGAAGAGGAGATAGAAGATGAGCCAGTGAATGAAAACAATAAAGATTTAGATGATGAATTTGAAATAGGACTAAATAAAATTCTCGAAAAAAGAGGTATTCTTTAGCATCTTGTTTGGATGAAAATCTTAATCTTTGGTTGCAGATAATTTCTCTTTCCTTTTTTAATAAGTATTTCTTGAACGTCTGATACTTTTGATTGATACCTAGATCGATTGTTCTCTCTTTTCTTCATCTTTTTTTTTTTTTTTCTTCCCTCTTATTTGATTTATGGCTTTCAAATGTAATTTCACCCCCTTGGATGAAAATTTTTCATAATAGAGCGTTCAGATTTGACAAGTGTGCCATATTTGTATGTAGAATTTGACATTCAAGTATAAATTTACAGCTGAGAAAAAAAAATTGCTGTTGAGTCATTCCGCAAAGGCGGCAATGTTTGAGTAACACATAAATATTTCTGAATGATAAAATTTCTAAATGATTTAAGTGTAATTTATCCGCAGCCAAAAAAAAATTTCATTGCATCTTAAAACTGATAAATCACTCCCTTTTTTGTTGAAATTTCTGAATATTGTACTCTTCAAATGTTTTTACATATTTTTGGATTTTTTCTTTCTGAAGTTTTTAGGTATGGAGATCAGTTATTTATTTTTGTAAAGTTATGAGTTTTCAATAACTGATATTTTAAGAATTAAATAAAATGAGCGAATTGTAGCCTTTTTGCAAAGCAATATAAGAAGGGCAAATTTCTACAAAACAAATATTTTACAATAATTAGTTCCTTGTAAATTTATTCTATAATGATATAAATAAAATCGTAAGTATTTATTTATTTTTACTATTAAAAAGAAATAAATAAGAAAAATTTTGGGGTATGGGTACTTGGTTTATTTATTAAATGACATTAGCCGACGGTTGATGTAATAAATTATTCATTTATCACCTGATTTACTTGGAATTTTAATTACCTAACTGTAGTTAGTTTTCATAGTGGGACATTTTTAATAAGACGTTGGCATATTTAATCAACAGTTTAAGATAATGTTGTCCTAATATTATCTGTACTTAGTGGGGCATGGTGCGTAGCATTTTTAAAAAGAGCTTATTTTCGTATTTAAATGCCGTTAAAGGTGCTTTTTTCATGGGATGTTTTTAAAATGTGCTTAATTTTCCCTTTTCGAAAATGATAATTTTTTTTTTTTCACCATGTGGATTTTCGCTGAGTATTGTGCAAAAGCGCGGTTTTCACATTGTTCTATTCAGCATTTTCATAATTCATTCAACCACTATCCGTTTCGGCATACTGTCTGTCCGTAACATATGATCGAACCCATCGTGTTACATGTTTGATGAAATACTTGGGAGTCTGCGTGTGCGTCTACTGATCTGGGTTCTGTGAGATTCTTGCACTCTCATGTGCAATTCTGCTACGTTTTGCAAGATATTCTCAATATTAGGCCTTATTTTCCACCCTCTGATATCGAACTAAAAAATCTCTTGATTATTTTATAATTGTTTTTATATTATTTTATAATGTAATCAAGAAAGGAGTTCTTTGTCAGAGACTAGTTATTTTATCATGATCATGTAATGTCTTTGAATATTATTTTGCATTTTGTTAGTGTATATAGTGCTTAAAAAAATTTTTTGTGTCCTTCAAAAGTACTTTAAAGATGCTTATTTTTTGTTGAGTGATATGGTTAAGCACCCTGGTGCAAAGCAAAAATAAAAATAATGCATCTTAAAAAGGATTTAAATAATTACTTTATGAAAACAAAAAGATTTTTGTGGTTGTTTCTGTTTTGTTAGTTTTTAGTGATTTTTAATTTTTCATAAATTTGTACTTGCAGCCCGAAAGGAAGATGGAAAAGAAAATAAAGCTGTTCCTTTAAGGTCATTTTCACCAGTGTTAAATAATAGAAGAAGCAATAGCCCATCCAGTATAACACCTCCTCTAAGTCCAACTGTTGAAGTGAAATCTCCTCAGCTAACAAAAAAGGTAAATTTTTATTTCATGCATATCTTATAGTATTCATACTGAGCTATCGTCAACTCGACTCTTAGGGAACTATAAAAGAGGAGAAAAACACATGAATTAACAATGAGATTCAGTGTGTCCAAAAGTGCTTATTAAAAGTCAATGTCTGAGATTCACACTAAATAATATATTTAAAGTATCAAAATTTTTTTGAATCTCTTGGAAATTGGTTTTCCAATAAATAAAGCAAAATTTCTAAACTAAGCCTACATGAATTTAACCTCAACTTGGAATTGTTGAAACAATATTAAAAAGTGATTAAAGTTACATAACATATTTAAAATATTGAAATTCTAAAAACCATGTGTAAAATGAATGGTAATAACTCTTAAAAAAGTGATTGATCTGACTTCTGATGTAATTGCCTTGAATCTAATTATTTGATGTGATACAAAATATACTAAAAATATTAGGATTTTAAAAACCAAGAAATTTGTATATTAATAATCCTCAATAAAGCTTTACACAAGTCTAGGTGGATTAACAAAATCATTTCAAATAACAGTCCATCAAAAATTGATAACTTGAAAGCATTAGTATGAACCACGTGATTTTCCAGCCAAGTGTTCCAACAGTGTTAGACCATTATGATTTTATGTTATATAGGGATGTATGTATATATAGTTTTTTTATACCCTAGAGATTGAATGGTGAATTTATTTTCCAGGGAGGATTAGTCGATTATCCAGATGAAGATTCTGAAGAGGAAGAAGACGATGATGATCCTTCAAGTACACCTCCAACAAAGCGCCCAAGAGTATCTTCATAGCATATTTTTTAATAATTCGCACTTGCCGAAATCACACAAAAAGTTGTACAGAATCGTTTCCCAGTTTTTAAAATCGAAGCAATTTTGATTCATCATGAAATTTCTCGAAGCTATTCTGCTGCCCTCTTCATCACGTCAACTGCCATCTGTGCCTGTCGGTCCACTGATGCCAGACACGAGGAAACTCTTTTTAATCAGAATAAATTCAATAACAATCCAGTGGACTCAAGTTATGTGTTGAAAAAAAATAAAACAGTGGAAGTTTATGATTGAAGTAGCTATGTTATTATAGTACATGAAATAATTTAGTTATTAAAAAAAATTGAATTGTATTAGAAATGATAATTCAAAAATTGTATTTTTGTTATTAAGTTTCCTGTTAAAATTTCCTGAAAGCATTCTGCAAAATTAAGGACTTAGTTATTGACTTGACAGCGCAATGATGGGAAGTTGCTTAAAATTGATGTCTTCAAACAATAGTTGCCTGTTTTTAAATATCACTTTTTTAATTTTAACTTGCAACTGAAGCTACCTCCTGTAAGCTCATTGTAAAAGAAAAAAGTTTTGTTTAAAGGTTTACCACTGGCAAGTTATTTTTCTATGCCCCCCTAACCCTCCTGTTGCAAAAAATATTCGAAGGGTTTTTATATTATGTGATAGCAAAGAAAATGGATTTATCGATTTTACAATCGTTTTTTGTAATCCAAAATTTTTCCCCTTTTTGTTCAATATTTGTACAGTGTTTTTTCTTTGCAGTCGAACACATACTCTCATTTGTAAATTCAAACTGTTTTTCATCATTCATGGAATTAGCTTCTCATCAAAACTCATTACATGGGTAAATCGTGTACATAGGTTATGTATGGAGTTTTTATTAAAGAACATGGTCATTAGAAGTTTGTGTGATCACAGGTTGTCATGCATTATTATGTGCATGTTGTATATGTTTGTTCTTCCATAATGTCTTGTTACATAAGTATATAAAAATTTAAAAAAAATACAAACTATATATATATATATGTAATTAGTCTCTTTCATTGTTTTCTCAAAAAATCAAATTTAATTTATTAATTCCCATGCATATGGGTGTTGAGTAATAAATACAAAAAGACAATCATTTTTATTCTGATTGGGGGTTATAATAAAACAAAATGTTCTATGAGAAAGTAATTTTCTTTCAGTAATAATTTTAAAAATCTTTTTGCATTAAAAATATTTTAATATATATTTATTATTTATTTGTCTAAGAAATAAAATTTTTAATACTTTTGCAATAAATAAAAATCAATGAATAGATTCAAATAAGTGTATATTTGATTATATTTTTTTAAAAAATAAATTGTAAATTACGTAAAAAAAATTTATTATTACCTATCAGAATTTTAACGTCAAGAATAATGTATATTTACATGCGTTCCAACTAATAAAAAGTGTTTGATGATTCAATCAAATACTTTGGTTTGTAAAAATTAAGCATCCACATATATTATGTACAAATATGTATAATCAAATCAAACTTTTTTAATGGACATTAAAATTTATTCAAGCAATTTTGTTTCTTTATACACATACACCTAATAAATGCCAACATCTGAATGATTAAGCTTGAAAGTAAACTACAAAATATACTGTACTCATAAAACTAAATTAAAAATTTTTTTTCCAATTTGATCAGTAATTATATATATTTTATTTCAAAAAAACAAGTAAAGCTTGTTAAAAAAATATTAATTTTCATTATAAATTATGGTTGTATTTTGTATATTAGTAAGTTTTTTACAAATGTGTGCATAAATAGCAAAAATGAATGGATAATATTCAATTCAAAATTTATAGAATTCTATTAAAATCCCTTTTCTGAAAACATTTGATTTTATATAAAACTGCTTATTCTGTAAGCCGGAATAGCCACACTTGCTGATAACAACATCTATTTCTTATTCTTCTAAATTCTATTCTCTATATTTTATTTCTACTGCATCTACCTTTCCCATTTTAATTAAACATGAATTGCATTCTTTAATTTTCGAAAGGTTTTAAAAAATTACCATATTTATTTGATGAGAAAAATTAATGATTCACTATGGTATGAAATTATTTATAAAAGTTTTTTTTAAATTTTTAATATAATTTATTTACTGCAAACTTAATTTTAAAATATCAAGTGTTTAATGGTTTTGAATGGATTCATTGAGTAAAAGAACTTAGCTCATTAACTATTATCATTTGAATTTCTTCCTATTCTGTTTCATAATTTTTTAACTTTCCACTTTCAATTTCTCTAAGAAATGTAACCTAAATGAAATGTTAAGAAATGTTTTTTAGGGGTAGAATAAAAATTTTTATTCTTATTCTACGTATTTTTCAAAATTAATTAACTAAAAATATTTTCCAATAAGAAAAAGTAGGACTCTTCATTTTTAAAACATATATGCTTCAAAAATTTGCTTTTATTATGGGGTGGTTTTAGCCTGTTCTGATATTGTAGTGATTCTGTTGTTAATGATTTGATTTTATAATGCGACTGCTTTTATAATTCAGTGAATATAAGTGGAGGTTATTATATTTCCAATTGTTTTTTATTAATTGTTATCCAATTTTTTTCACGTAAGTGCGAAAAATGAATAATTTTTCTTTAAACACAGCTTTTAATTTCTGTGAACTTGTCTTTTTCTGACACCACGCTAGATATAGATTACCAACAGGCTATGGGAATGTATGAAAAAAAAGATAACTGTGGATGAAAATTAAAAAGGCCATTAAAAATTCAGAACATGAAATCCAAGGAAAAAAGAAATGTGTCATTTTGACTGCCTTAAAGTAACAGCACAGTTATAATTTTAAGTTATCTATACAAACTTACCATTTTTATCTGGGCTTTAGAACTGTTAATTGCTCCAAATATTTTAAAATACTTTTTTTGAAATTGCCAATTGAGCAAGATTTTTTCGCATCATAACCTCTTTATTTCACCTCTTTCAAGTCAGAAATTGACCTAGTTGAAAACTTCTGCAGGGGTGTGAGATCATTAGGCCATTCTAGAGCTGTGACTCCCAATTTTTTATAGTTTTTTTTTTCAGTTATGGAGTCCTATTAACTGAACCTTAAATTCATGAAGTTCATTTGCAATTTTAAGTATATTAATCAAATGGACACCTAATTATTTGAAGAAATTAAATTTTTTTATGGTTCATCAATAATAGTTTTAAAATTGGATTTTATGTCTGACAATTGAATTTGCAAAGCTAGAGCGGCCATCTAGTCTAGTTCTGAATTAGTTTTTTTCGTGAATGCATGAACTGAAAAGGAATCAAACTACCTACCTGAATTATGATTTTTGTTGTAAATGGTTCACATGAACAAATTTTTTTTTTCCTGATGAATTTATTTTATTTGAATTACAAAATTTGATGTATTTAATTCAGTTTTTTTTTTAAATGGGTAACTTTTACATAAGTTATTCAATGTATAATTATTAAAATCACCTAAATGTAGAAAATGGAGGATTTTTAATTAAATACAAATTTCGAAAATCCTAAATTGTCAAAATAAGTTCTAATTCTTGGAGCCCATAGCTTTGAGGAATTGCTGTTCTAGTGGGTCAATAACAACCTACAGAAGTAATCAACCAAAAAAATGTTTAATTTTTTTGTTGATTTTTTTTTTCGGTTTTCATTAAAAAAACATTTAAATTATATCTGCAGGTATTGCATGTTATAAAAGCTTAGTTATTGTAACGAATAGCTATAATTTTTTGGAATTTTTAACTAATTTTAAATTTGATTTTATTAATTATGAACACTATTTATCAGTTAAAAAAAATTTGTAATACTTCGTGAATTATTTTACATTCTTTAGTTAGAAAAGAATAATTCTTTACATGTGTGATGTATAGTACCCTTAATCTACTAATATACACATTCATAAACAATATTCTATTGATCGAAAAAACAGTTCTATTTGACCCATCAAGGCTTTTAATATATACAGTGAAACCTCACATTGCGTGAATTTTTTAAAAATAAACCATTACATACCCTTCCGCAAAGCGGACGCTCTGGATTTCCGATCTCTTCAAACCAGACACCAATTTGTCTTAATTTGAAGGGGGGATTTATTTAAATTAATGTGTCCTATTTCCACTATTTTTTTAATGCATGTACGTTTTTTGACTTATCCATAGTTAAAATATTGTTAAGCTATTTCACTACTTAAGAATTGCTTCGCAAAGAAATGAGAAAAAATGGTACTGCTCATGAAGCATTTATTCAGACTCGACTGATTATCGATTGTGAATACAAATCCATGGAGCCTAGTGCCTTACAATAGGTATTTCCACGTTATTGTACTTTTTTTTTTATGCATTACAGGAGGCAATGCTTTTTTCCAAGGCGTTTGTCCTACAAGTTCAAGGCTGACTTCAAAAAGATTAACACCGGATAGCAGCCTTCTTGCAGATGAAAATTGTTTCGCTGGGCTAAAATTGTTATTAATGTTCATGATTTTTTAAACATTGCCGAGGATATTGAACGTCTAAAGAATGATTAAAATTTAAATATGGACGAAATGGTCGCCAATAATGACGTGGAGAATATCGATGATGCAGATACTCACATTTTGAAAAAGAACCGAAAGTGAAAACTTAACATGATGCTCAAACTTGAAGTGAGGAAATAAGACATTTTTATCCACCCAAAAAAAAGATGAAATTGTTGAAATACTAAATGAATTAAAAATGTACTATGAAGATAGGTAAATCACAGTCAGCTTAAAACGAACTTTAGTATTTACTGAAACATAGTTCAAGGTCAGCTAAGTGGGGGTCTGATCGAAATTCATTAAAGGTCCCTTAACCTTTTTTACCCCTCTCCTGTGTTTGGATTACAAAATACAAGTAGGGTGTGGGGAAACGGAAATATAAACAGGATATCCGCGCACCTGGAAAGTCAGGAATTTCTATAATGAACAAAATTTGTCATGATATTAACTATTTTTTTTAAAAAAATCATGGAAACTCATGGATTTAGGTCACTGAAAAATCATGGAAATAAGTCACCGAATTTTCAAAATTGATTTTACTCCAACTCCTAATTTCATGGCGTTCCGAATATCTGAATTTGTAACAAAATCCCCACTCACAGTAATGTTTTATTAAAATATAAAATGTTTTTATCATATTCTTTAAAAAAATTATGGTGTTCTTTCAAAGAATGAAAGAAAAAACATTATTTCTAGAGTGAATTATTTTTTAAACTTCTGTGATTTCAGATTTTTATTTTATCAATTTAAAATTCTAGCTGAAGCAAGCCAAACATTGGTCAATTTTTTTAAAATTCCAAAATGCGAATAGAAAAATCAGGAGTATTTCTTTTCTTTCTGATGAATAAGAAAAGTATCTTTATCTGCAGAAAAAAATTTATTTGCTTTTGTATTTTTTTTCAGCTATTTTATTTTTTCAACTCTTTTTTTTTTCCTTCTGTTTTTTTTAAATTTAAAATCTATAAACATGAAGATGCAGAGTATAACTGTTTTGGTTATACCTATCATTTCAATTAATGCTATTATAATGCTTTTTAAATTTATTATTCTGTTTTTGTCTGGAGAAAATAGTAACTTTGTTAAGTCATGAAAAGTTCTTGGAATTAGTCATGAATTTGAAAATCTAAAATGTAGTAGATACCTTGTATAAAACAAAACAATACCCAGTATTAGCCATTTTTTACAACATGTAGCATGCACGGTTTTTAAAAAATTTTATTTTATTTGGTAATGTGTGAAAATTAAAGTTTCATTTCGATGAGAATGGAAGGACTTGCTGAAATTCTGATATTTTTTCTAATACCAAAAATCTGGTAATTTCTGTTATAATGTTATCAAGTATGAAATTTTGAAGAAATTTGAACTCCCAATTTTTCAAAAGCTCCTGTGATTAATTTTTCCAATTCGTAATTTTTTAGGAACTAGAATTTTTCTCGCCAGATTATCGTTTACCTTATTGCTTAGAAAGTCGGAATCTTTAGCAAATAATTTTCGCTTTTGTACCTCTCGATATGCAGTGTTTCTTGGAATTTTAAATGTAATCGCTACTTTTGCTTCATTATTATGACGGATAAATATTATTAATATCTTTAATACCTAACTATTAACTGATTTTTAACGCTAATAGGTAGAATTTAGTTCTTCAGATTCTGTGAATTATAAGTCAAAGATCTTGATTCGCATGAAAGTGATTTGCGAATCTTGTATTGAAGATCTCATTAAAGTAGTTTGTAAATCATTCATCGGGTTTTGCATTAAAATGATTTCTGAATCATTCAAAGTGATATTCATTTAGGTGTTTTCTAAATCGTTCACTGTAATTCTCATTCTGGTGATTTACGAATCACGCATTCGTGTTAGAAAGATTTAAGAATTACCATTCGCGATTCTCATCAGAATGATTTCTGCACCACGCATACTGATAAAAATTTAAGTTTCTTATTGAATTAAGAAACATTTTGCATTGCAATGATTACCAAATTACGCATCGGTTTTTTCATAAAAATAATTATCAAATCACTCATTGTTATTTGTATTAAAATAATCAAAGTGGTTTATGTATTGATTTACGACTTTTTTCTTTGCGCAATTTTTCATTTGCTATTCATATTGTGCTGCTCTTCAAAACATACATCGCATTTCAATTCGCAAGTCATACATTGTGATACGTAATTTTCGCGATCTTCAAGGCTTGCTTCCCTTTTTTTGTCATTTTGATTTACGTATTACATATCGCGATTTAAAAATTACGCGTAATGAATCGTATTTAGAAAATAACGATTTTGCGACTAATGATCAACTTGAAAGAAAATAAAGTTTTATAAATCTTAGTTTCTTATCTGTAAATTGTACTAAAAAAGATTTTATGTTCGAAATACATTATGGATATTCTGAGGTAGTAAAAAGATATTGTGTTTTTTAAAATTGAATTAGGCTGAATATTATTTTTCAATTAATTCTAATGTGTTTCATCAAATTTTTCATAAAAACATTTTACTGGTGCCAATCTTTAGAAGTTGGCAAGTACGCAAATGCAAATTGTTTGATAATCTTCAAACTGATTTAAACCACAATGTAACTATCAAACCATTTACATTGGCCACTGTGGACTACTCATTAAAAAAATGTTACAACCATTTGTAAAATTGATAAACTTAATATACGCTCCAATGTAATGAAATCTGATTGACGCGTATTGTAACATACTGAGTAGATCCTTGAAAAATCCTTAAATTATTATTGTCTATTTTATATACGTATATATATTTTTTCATCGTGCGAAACGTTTTTTAAAAGGACTTGAAGATACTTTTTTCATTGGGTGTTTTTAAAAAGTGGTTGATGCTCCTTTTTCGAATAAAAGTTTTTTTTTCTTTACCATGCCCATTTTCGGCACCTGATATGCAAAAGCGTGGTTTTCACGTTGTTCTGTTCAACGTTTTAACAATTCATTCAACCATTTCGGCCTATCGATAGTCCATAGCGTATGAAAGCGGCAATTATGAAGTACTTTCAAGTCCGCATGTATTTCTACTGAGCAGAGTTCAGTGAGATTCTAGCACTCTCATGTGTAACACTGCTGCATTTTGCTAGATATTCTCAATTCCAGGCTTCATTTTTCGAACCGAAAAATCTCTCGATCTTTTTATGGTGGCTAATGGGATCAAGAAAAGAGTTCTTTGTCAGAAACTAGTTATTTTATCATGATCATGTCAAGTCTTTGAAAATTATTTTGTTAATGTATATAGTGCTTGAAATGGGCTTATTTTTTGTTGAAAGGTTTGGCTACGCACCCTGATTTTTTTGAAAATTTTGTGTAAACCCTGAACAAGGTGTCTTAATAGTAGTTATAAAAAGAATTTCTTTCATAGACATTATATTTTTAAACCATTTTACACAACTTGATAAAAAAGATTAAAACAAAATTCCGTGCCGATGCTTGCGTAGTGCACACCTTCATCATCTGCAAAAAGAATGGACTAATCCAGTCTCTCGTACGAATTTAGTGTGGGATTCAGGGGCTAGTCCGCGAAAATAGCGGATAGCGTAAATTTTATTACTTTTTCATGTTACCTGAGGAATACTATTTGAACATTCCTAATACATGTATGAAATAATTTGTGATCCAGAAATGTCTTAATAAATCCTATTTCAGTAGAAATAGAAACCTAAATTTAGAAATAAAATTTTTTTGAGATGATGATTTCAATATTGTTACGGCTTTACAATTTTCTATTTTAAGTATTTGCTGTTCCACGAAATAAGGCATATTATGGCATTTTCCTGATAGCTAATTATACTACCTATAATAATGTATTGGGATGAAGTTGAAAAAGTATTTGCTTTTTTCCGTATATTTTTTCAACAGAATCTTTTTTTTTTAAATAGAAGCTTTCTTAAACTTAGCGGTGATATAAGTTTGAACGTCAAAATAGAATTGTAGTTCAAATTTGTTCATTTAAAAATGTTTGAGTAACAAAGCTAACTGTAATAGTTTTTGAGTAGCACTAATATGTATTTATTTTTCACAACTCCAACAAATAAGAAACAATGTAATACCTGCAAGTGACGTAGTGTAGGTATCTCGATCCTGATTAGTTGTTGAAATGTGGCATTTGTTTACGTTAGCAACTGTTCTTTTCATTCTATTTCGAGTAAGCCAAGCTCGTCATGTATCAATTCTCTTAAGTGACACATTCTATATTCTTTCTCAAAGATTTCAATTTTTTCACTATATATTTCTAACTTAACACAAAGAAAGGCACAAAGCCATGTAGAACATAAACTTATTATGCATTGAAGTTACCGGGTACACAAAACAAAAATATATCACGGTTACAACAAAATACATAAACAAATAATAAATCTAAGTCAAGTAAACGAAATAGACTAGAAAGAAGTATATTTCAACAAATTCGATGTGCTATACGGTACTGTATTCAGTTAACGTAACGTTAATTAGCATTTTAAGTTATGTAGAAAAACTTAGTTCAACTTTAATACTCCATATTGCTGATAAAGATTAGCTGGTGCTGACGTCATGGTTCACATACGTGAGTATTGGATTTCTTCTTATTGGAGAACAAGTACCCATTGAAGAATAAATAAATTGTTTGTTCGTTTTCCGAAAAATGGGTGGGTTTAATTTTTGTGATCAGTCAGAAGTTTTGTTCTGAGTAATTTTTAGTAGCAAAATGTTTAACAAGGTTTAATTCTCAGCTAACTGGCAATAGTTCTATAACTTTTTCTTTTAGAAAAAATTGACAATCATCTAGATTTTTAATTTAAGGTAAAACCTGAATTTAAGTACCAAAAACTTGAACAAAATTAGAACATTGCAGTTACAACAAAATAGATTAATATATTATTGAGAATAATTTACGTAGTAGCATAAGTAATGAGAATTTGAATCTGCAAGATGGAATGCTCTTGCAGATTCATTTTAGTACATTCTATTTAGTACAGCAAGTACATTCTATTTTAGAAAATATTACTTATATCTAACTCTGTCATCGCTTCGAACGAAATAACTTGTCCTCCAAGAATACCCGCTCTGTTCTGTTATTAAATTAGTGAATATGGTTATTGATTATTATTTTTTAAAGTAAAATAAACAAGTTTAAAAGGATTTTATGTTAAGTTATAAAGAAATTAGGATTAAAAAGTCTTTTAATATACCAATCCATAATACTTATTAGCATGACAGTGAGAAAAAACTTTTTCGATGTTTTGATGAACCAGGGGGGAAAATGTAATCTACTTTGGACAAAACGAAGGCGTAAAATGATTGTTTTGAAAAATATATGAATTAGGTTAGATCTCGCTTAAAAATTGAGGACACACCTGAAATAAAAAACTAAATCTGTCCACTAAACTTATTTTCAAGTTTGCACATATTATTTTTTACGGAATCTCGATTTCTCACATAATGATTGGTGCCAGGAATTTTTTGTTTTCTATGCATTATTTAAAAACTAACAGATACATATTTTCAGTTGTGCAAATGGTTTTTATTTTAAATACTGATCATCACAAAGTACATTAGTTTTTAACAAGCAACAATAGCAAATATATAAAAAAACGAACTATTAAATAACATTGTCAACAGTAGGAACACATACATGTATATCTTAATACAAATAGAAAAATGCATTTCTTTATTAATTTCGTAGTGGCAAAAATATTTTGACATGTTATTCTATTAATACATTACTAAACAACAAATAGATAGCTGAAAATGATACAACTACAACAGCTTCATTTGTTTTACGTATTTCGCATCATAAAGAATCAAAAGCAGTCGTTTCCGCAGTTGAAATATTTGTTCGGGCTAAGTTGGCGATTTTTGTTTTGGTTTTTCCGTTGGTGAAGAAGTAATTACTTCTTATCTGCAAGATAGAAATATCAAAAAATTACAAAGTAACTTGAACTTTGAGAAAGTAAATACATTGCAATAAATCAAAAAGTGGTAGCCAAATTCAAAGAAAGAAAAGTTTTACTACTTGTTCATACTACTATTTTAGTTTTAGCTTCTGATTTTCGTTTTCTCGATACTTTCTATTCTTTACAAATTTTCGGTGCTAGAGTATTTTTTTTCTCTATCCAGTACGTAGAATGGGTATTCTTCTAGTGTAACATACAGGGTGTTTATAAATTCCCGGACCCATTTTGATGTTTAATAACTCATAAAATAATGAAAATAAACAAACTTATGGCATTTATTGATGGAATAACTCATATATCTTCCTTTTCAGGTTTGAATATATCGTCTGCGCGTGTGGTTAATTTCAGATAATTTCATTTTCCAGTCTAAATATCGTCTGCTTATTAATTGCATTTTTCTCTCTTTTGTTTTTGGCAACTATTGCAATGTTATGTTTACTTTTGATGTGTTTGTTCAATGTAGTACTTTTCTACGTGATGTTTTATTCGAGCGGATATTAAGGCCAGAATTACAACCGCAATAGCATCTGTGGATGCCGTCATGCTTGCCGCTACCTGGCGTGAAATTGACTATCGACTTGATATTCTCCGTGCGACGAAGGGGGCACACGTGGAAGTTCATTGACAAGGGTCCTGAAACTTTTTGAATCTATCTAACCATTTATGTCATTAATTTTAATCTATCTTTATTATTTTATGAGTTATTAAACATCAAAATGGGTCCGGGACTTTATAAACACCCTGTATATTAAAATTAGAAAGGAAAAATCATTACAAGTCGTAAGTCTTACGCATATTTTTGCTACTACTTTTTTTTATTTTTCCCCGATCTCCCTTTATCTCATTGTGTTTTTGAATTAAAACGGGGGAGCATTATTTTGAAATTCTCATTCTCTCACTCATTCTCCCTCATTCTTTGAAATTCTCATATTAGCTATCAATTTTCTCATAAAACACACAGATCAGATAGATTTCTTTTTCATTGTCCTTTGAGTTTTTATTAGTTGTGGTAGTCACAAATATATAAGATTTCTCTAATATAATAAAATGAAAAATATTTATTATATAAAATTATAATAAAAAATACATTATATAAAATTATAATATTATAAACATGTAAAATTACATCATGGAATAACTTTATATAAAATTATAATATTATAAATATATAAAATTACATCACGGGGCAACTTTATCGTCACTTTTAAATTGTAAAAAGCATTGTCCTAAAATTTTGGGAAGAATCTGACGGAAATGTTTTCTTGAAAATAAATACTCAAAACCGAACTTTGAGATACTCATACGAATTAGTGTCCAGTTATGTGTTACAGCAAGAAGGATATTTCTCCGGAAAATTATTACCCAGGAATTTTTTTTGACTAAAAGCTTTGTTATGTTGTTATAAATGATACTTGAAAATTCCCCATCTCTCCTCTGTACGCTTTGCCCTTTTCTGAGGGAAGTGAGGGGGATTTGAGGGAATAATCGATTTTTTTTAGACAGGTGACTGAGGCATTGTATCCGATGTATTTTTCGCGCTAAATTGAATGAAACCAATCCTGAAACGATTGGTCTAATAGTTTAGAAGTTATAAAGGCTTTATGTACAGAAAGTACACGTTTATACTTGTACATGTGAGACATTGTTTCCTATGTATTTTTACGTTGATTTGAATGAGACTATGCCCGAGTCAATTAAACCAATAGTAGCAAGTGTTTTTACGGATAAAAAGTATCAGTATTGAGATGATTTGATACGCTTTTCACTTTGTTATCTAAGGGCTATCAGAACTCATTAGGTACATTTTCCGATGAAACTTTTCATACTGAGTTGAATGAGACAAAATTCAAATTGATAGAGGACTAGTAGTTTTGAAGTTATAACAGTTTCCTTCATAAAGTGCAATTTAAAAATTGCACTTTTTGTACAAAATAATATATTTATTATACAAAATATATGAATAATAACTTTAATAATAATGAATAATAATTTTAATAATAATAACTTTTTTAAATATTAGCACTTTTGATTTATTTTGTCTCACCTGATTAAAATAGAAAAAATACAGAGGAAACTACTCATCACGCAAATTATTCATTCATCATGTCTGTATATGAATATAAGCTGTGTAAATGAGGGCAGGTACAAAATTGTTCTTTCTATTCATAAGACCCTTATAACTTCTATACCATTAATCTGATCATTTCGCAGTTCATTTCATTCAATTTTGCATGAAAAATTACATCGGAAAACATACCTTAAACGCTCAGATAGTTTCTGGATCACAATGTAAAGTGCATATTTAAGTACGAGTCAGAAGTAGTAATCTTAAAACATGAAAACCCTTGCAGTTTTTTCATTGTTTGTTCGTTTGAGTCGTGCATAGTCTCATTCGATTTAACGTAAATGAATTCATAGGAAACGAGGTTTCAGTTGTTTAGATATCAATATCAGATACGTATTGTTTGTCTAATTTGAGAACTCCTCCCGTCGCAAAGTCTGAGGCTGTCTGGTACTATGGAAACAAGAATGGCTAATTTTAAGGAGGGTAGCTTAAGGACTAACACAATAGAAAGAAGAAAGAGATTCCCTATCTCTCGCTACGAGAGCCGAAACCAATCCAAAACAGTGACCCCTCACCCCTACTTGAAATAGTCATACCTCGTTACCATAGTCACCGCCACAGGTCCAGACGGATGTCTGGAGGAGTTCTTATTTTAGATAAACTATAAGTAGAAACAAGTACAAAATTGTAATTTTTGTACATTAAACGTGTATAAATTTTCAACTACTCTGTCCGATTGTCTCGGTATTGAACTCATGCAATTCATTGTGAAAAAATACATCAGAAAACATACCTCACTTACCTGCCTAAAAGAAAATCAATTCTCCCCCTCAAATCAACCCTTCCCTCAAAAAAGGAGAAAGCGAAAATTGTAGAGCAGGAGAGTCTTCAGATGCCATTTACAACAACATGGCAAAGCTTTCGATGGGGGGAAAAAATCTTGTGTATTATGTTACAAAATGTGATTTTATTGGGCTGAATTTAAAAATCAGAAAAAGTATATTACCGATGACTTCGGCTTTGAGCCGGGCAGCTAATGACTTTCGAAATGCTAGGACATTGGGATCGAGGGATGGATCAGCAGCTTTCTCTTCCTGTACAGCTCTCTGTGCAGCACGGGCAGATCTCGGTCTCCCACCAGCAGAATCCGATTCATATTTCTGAAGTAGTTTCTCCCTTTCTTGCTTCTTTAGAGCTAAAAGCTTGTCTCTCTGTTGCCTTAGGTATTCTTGACGACGCTTCGCTTCCTCTGGCGACACCTAACGGCAGAATTCGTTATTATTTTTTTTTAACAAGTGGGCCCCATTCCTGTTTGCTTACAATCCCCGGAAGATTTATTGCAATCTTAAATGGTTTGCTACAAATCAGGCTCGCTTCTAAATTAAAACCCATCTTAAATTTATTATACTGTAAAATCTTAAGAATTTGAATATATTATTGAAATCTTTAAAACTTGTTCCTCTTTAAAAAATTGAAATTTTCGGTAAATAATAAGTTATTAAAAATTTTATAAAATACCAGATATATTATTAGATAAAATATTATAAAAATAGAATGGAAAGAACAGTTGCAAACATAATGCCACGTTTCAAAAACCAATCAGGATCGATGTACCCACACTTCCTCAATTGCAAGTGCTGCATTGAGCTCGAAAGTTGGCGAACTTTTTAAAGCCCTTCAACGCCTTAGGAATACAAACGAATCTTTTACTTGTTGATATGAACTATTTACTTTTACGGAGTTCACCACAAGGCAAAACATCTATTAAAAGGGGTGACAATCAAATAAATTGAACAAATGCAATAGAAATACAAATTTTTAGAGAGAAAAATTATTTCCATCCTTGTGTATCATACAAAAACCCCTTTTTTATTAAATTAATGTAAAAAATTTCAGTTATCCTAAGCAGAAATAGTTTCTTTCTCAACTTCGATTTTCTGTGTCGATCGCAGCGGAATTCAACAAAACCAACTGTAATACTTATTTTCCAAGTGTAGAATAATTCGTAAACTGATATTTATTTAGAAATCTTTTTTTGGTGTGATATATATGTCCTTTTTTCAATATCAAGAAAGAAGAAATTTTTGTCTCTGGTTTGGAAAACCCTGTAAAAATGTTTCTCCTTTACGAAACTTGTCATGAGGAGAAACGCCAATTACTTGCGCCGTCAAAAAAATTCAAATAGAACATATGCAATCGAAATACATATTTTTAGAGGGAAAAATTGTTCGCATTCTAATCTATCTTAAGAATCTCTTTTTCTTCTTCTTTTTTTGAGGTACAATTAATACAAAATTCTTTAGTTATCTTCAGTAGAGATAGTTTCCGTCCCAACTTTGAGACCCTGTAAGGCGTGTCTCCTATTATAAATTCTACATGAGAAAAAGCGACGATCAACAGTGTTGATGGAAACGGAATTCAACGAGACAGTAGAAAAATTCATAAAATGGTATTTACTTGCATTTAGAAACCTTTTTCTGATGTAAAATACATGTTCTTTTTTTAAGTATCAATGAAGAAGAGATGTTTGTTTCGGGTTTAGAAAACCCTGTAAAAATGTTTCTCCTTTACGACACTTGTCATGAGGAGAAACGCCAACTACTTGCACCGCCAAAAAAATTTAAATTTAACAAATATAATCGAGATACATATTTTTAGAGAGAAAAGTTGCTTGCATTCTATCTTAGAATCCCTTTTTTTATATAATTAATACAAAATCCTTCAGTTATCTTAAACAGAATTAGTTACCGTCCCAAATTTGAAACCCTGTAAAGCGTGTCTCCAATTATAAATTCTTCGTGAGAAAAAACGACGATCACCTTTGTCGATGGAAACGGAATTAAACGAAATCTACCTTTATATATATTTAAAGGGAGTAGAAAAATTTGCAAACTGATATTTATTTAGAAATCTTTTTTTTTGATATATACGTTCTTTTTTCAGTATCAAGGAAGTATGTTCAGTATGTTTGTCTCGGGTTTGGAAGAACCCTGTAAAAATGTTTCTCCTTTCGAAACTTGTCATGAGGAGAAACGCCAATTACTTGCGCCGTCAAAAAATTCAAATAGAACAAATTCAATCGAAATACATATTTTTTGCGAGAAAAACTGCTGACATTCTAATATATCTTAAGAATCCCTAATATATCTTAAGAATCCCTAATATATCTTAAGAATCCCTAATATATCTTAATAATTCTCTTCGAATATATCTTATAGATTTTAAAAATTCTAATATATCTTAAAAATCCCTTTTTTAGTACAATGAATACAAATATCTTTCGTTTTCTTAAGTATAAATAGTTCCCTTCTTGATTTCGAAATATTGTGAAAGCACGTCTCCTTTTTTACACGCGTTATGTGAAAAAACTACGATTACCTGCGTCTAGAGCAGCAGTATTTAAAAAAAATTAACCAATATATATCTTTAAAGAGAATAGAATAATTTGTAAACTGATATTTATTTTTAAACCATCCTCTTTTAAAAACGTATGCTCTTTTTTAGTATCGGAAAAGAGACGAAATAAATTATTTTCAAAGAAAAAAATAGTTTTTTACCGTGTACAAATTAAGTTGGTGGGAAATTTACTTTATATATACTGTTATGAAGGAATAAGTATGATCGATATGAAATAAAACGGTATACCTCTGTTTGTTTTGTAATTTCTAATGGTTCTTGAACGGCAATTTTAGGAGCTTCGTGTAAAGACGTTTCCATTGCCTATAAAAAAAATTTAAAAAAATTTATTTTCATTTCAGATTTTAATCAAATACAGAATTAAATAATTGTTTCCTATCGATTCAATTGGATACAATCTTCCATGTTTCATATTTTGTCCTTAAAAATTTACTTTGTATAAGATTAAAAATTTTTTAAACCTTTCAATACAAAAATTCTTACAATCCTACAATTAAGGAATAAATAATAACGAAAGATTAACGTTGTTTTCTTATGAAATTTACGTCAGATAAGTTAATTTCATAAAAGATAGCAAAACTGTTTTTAAGTGTGTCCTTTTTTTTGAGAGAGAGATATGACGAAACACACTATAAGTAAAAAGTACAATACCTGGTTAAAATTTCCCATTAATAGCTGTGATATCTTTCAAATTATTGCGGTTATATCTTTCAAATAAAGGCTAAGTCCCTAATTTTGGAGAAAATAATTTCAAATTCTTTAAAAAGAAATAAGAAACAACGTAATTTTTTTTGTCTGATAATATGAAGCGAAATTCGGAAATTTTGCGGAAATTTCATAGCCCTTTTAACAATGACTACTTTTTAAAAAATTGAAAATTTAATTGATTAAAAAAAGTTAGATAGTTGAAATTTAATGAATTTCTTTTAAAGTATTTCTAGAAATATGGAAATTATTAGAAAATTCATTCTAAAATAAAGATATATTTTAAGAAACAAACGGGAAATATAGTAATTTTCTGAATATTATAATGTGTTCATAATTATATTCCATATTTAATAAAAAATACAATGCATCTGAGAGCATTTTCGATTAAAAAAAAGTGGCGATCAGATGGCGACCGGCAGACAAGTTTTAATCAACATTTGCTCCTTCAGTTACCATCTATGATCATTGGCAACACCGAGTTGACCGTTAATTTTGCCTGTATCTGATTACACATTTTATTGTAATTCATAAGTAGTACGAATTAATATGCTCATTTAAAGTATATCGATCAAATTGTTACGGTTTAATCCTTAAAAAATCAAAGAACTAGATCAGTGGTTTTCAAATCATGTTTGTCCTTGGGTTCGTTTTTAATAATTCTTCGGAACCCAAGGACTCTGTGGAAGAATGAAAAAGGTTCCGAGATTTAGGAACGTTTTTTAAACCCGTAAATATATCTCGGTGGCCTTCGTGAACCCCAAAATGCCAATGAGAAAGAAAAGGCAATTTTCTTTTAAGAAATAAATAATTTTCTCAACATCATTGTAGTGAATAAATGTTGAAAACTATATACATTTATAAAAACTGCATTAGTATTTCACATTTCGCTTTTTGAATAAAAATAAAAAGAAACTAATTACTAATTCAGTCATAAATAAATATATTTCCTCAATAGCCTTTTTCAACATTTATATGAGTTTCAATGAAACCTTCAATTCAGCTTAATATTCATTTTAAGCTTATGCATATGCACCAAAAAAAAAAATTCATATAGCTATACTAAATTCAGTTCCAGAACTGTCGGTCATTAAATTTATCTTAAGATTAATAATGATAAAACAGTGAAAAAAATTTCATGCCTTTTACTTTATAAATGGGATTGAAAAGCCGACCCAATACTGAATTTACGATTATCAATAACCGTAGCCTTGTAATTTTGATCCCGCTCCAGAAAACGAGGGAACTCCTGGATCAAGTATTGGGTTAAATTTGCTTTCACGAAGAACTTTTTTGATCCGTCGATCACTGAGGTTATTTTAACTAGGTACTGTGGTTGGTGTGAGCTGGGTGCGGATTTCTTATCGACCAACCATCACTGAGATTCGAACCCGGGTCATCTTATTGGAAGGCAAGCTTTTTATCCCCTGAGCCCTCACGGCTCAATCATACGTTTTATTAAAATTTCAGCAGCCTTTTATTGGTTAATACCTTCACAATTACCTTTATGTACTTTTTTTACAAATTTGTAGTTCCACCGAAAGAAGGTTGTTCACTTAAATCCATAAAGTAAATAATCGGGAACCGCTATTCTAGATTAAAAATTGCTTAGTGTGATAAAAACCTTTTCCATCAGTTTGATTTCTCTTTTCCTCTCTTCCTCGAGACGAGCTTTTGTTGCCTGTATCACTTCCTTCTGCTCTGATTGTTCCTCTTCCAATTTGGGCTCTTCTTCCGATGCCTCTTCTACGTAACGCCTGAGCAAGAACAACAATTAATATTATTATTAGTCTTTAAACTTCATCACATCAATTTCATGTAGCTTTTATTGGCAATGTAGTTTTAAACTTAACACAGGCGACAATCTGCACGACAAAGATAATCTTTGGTAAATAAGATAAAGCTTCCCGATAGTTTGCTATAGGTTCAAATCTTGACGATGAGGTTTACAATGCAGTGAATTTTGTATTCGAAAACTGCAATCGGAAATTGTCTTAACAATATTTTTCAAATTTCTTTCACCAAGAAAAATAAACTTAATAAGTCCCTCATAATTCAGGCAAATCTGTAATTTTAAACTATACATACCATATTATCTGCTCTTTAAAAGTTACCAAACATTTTTAAAATTCGCAAATGTGTGAAACTATTATACCCACAAGGAAATTATCAAAATCAATGACTAATTTTCAATTTTTGAAAATTTTTATGAAACTAGACAATGCAGCGTTACAGTAACTTTTTAAGAAGTGTAATCACATATGCTTTTCATTTTCACAAATGGCTATTCTTAATATTGATACTATGCGCCATTTCAGAATTAGCATGGAATGTTGGATAAAAATTGGCTTAACTTGACCAGACTTGAATTAATAAGCTTAACAGTCATGATTAACTGCTGCAAGCTCACCGTAAAACCTCTCGGGAGGGACCACTCTCTGTTCCACAGTGAAATGGTTGTTAATGGAGGTTACATGGGCGTTCTTAGGAGTTGAGCTACATCCATTGAATTCGAAATATAAACGAAGGTACATGATTTGTCGAAAACGATTTTAATTTTAGTTCCTGTCATTTTCTTGGTGCGGAAATGTTACTCGTGTTGAAAACCGGATAGATGAATAAAATTTAGTATCAATAAAAATGACCCCTACTGATATAATTATGTGTAAAAACAAAGAGATCAATTATGAATGATGGAACTAACTATTTTGTTTTTTTTGTATAAACAATTATGTTTTTTTTGTTTATGTTTGCATTTAATTTTATATCGTAAAAATTAGTTAAGCTTTAAAAAATGAGAAGATGTTTGTTTGAAATGCTTAGTTTTTTCTAAAATAACTTTTTTTTTCTAATTTAACTTTCAACTCTAAAAATAAATCTTTTATAGCATTGTCTTTAGTTATAGATCTCACTCAGAGATCGTCAAAAAGAGATCTCTAAATAAGAGCCACTCACAAATATTTTGAATACATTTCAATCTATTTATTTGTTTTGTTAAAATTTTTTTGTTTTGATAATTTTTCGTGCAACCTTATTTGACTTATCCCGCATTCGGGACAGAGGTTTGTCCAATCACTGGTAGAGGTTTTGATGGTCTCTCCTGAAGATTTACTTCAATACAAAGTCTATGGAAAATATTCCATGTCTCCCAAAAGTGGTCGCAAATAGAGATCGCTACACAGAGGTGGTCCTTCCTGGAAGTTTCAACTGTAGCATATTATTCGCAAAATTAGTGCTATTTTATGTGATTGGCAGAGCCTTTTTATAAACAGCCTCAGTGATTTCAATTAATCAGTGATACTCGTTTATCGACGTTTTTGACGAAACTTCTAACTTTCGCTAGTAAATCATTCATAAATCCACAGTAGGTGCAGTTGTATCTCTGTCTTTTTGTATTTATTTGTTTCCGGCAAATCCAATATGGATCAGCAATTTAACACCGATAAGAAAAGAAAACTTAATGGGTCAGGCACTATACCAGATTCATCTTAATGGGAGATTTGTTCTGTGAAATTAACCCTCATTTGCATGAAATAATGGAAAAATCCAGATAGAACTCGCCTGGTTTCCGAGAGGGTAAAAGCGAGTTTCTAACAAATTTGCGCCAGTACTGTGACAGGCATGTATCCAGAAATTACATGTATCTGTTCTATTGTGTCACCATTCTTGACTCAAGGCGTTGATTGCATGGTATCATTTTACAATATTATTCATTATCCTTACAAAATAAAAATAAACAATGAAGAGACGAATATATTTATCACCACATTCGGGAAGCGAATCAATGCTAAACATCAGGGTAAGTTAGAGTTCGTGTCTTAGTTTACTTTTGTGTTTCTGTAAATGAGCTGTGCAATATTTCAGCTCCCGTCTCGAATATTACTTTGATTTACACCATAACTATCTATTGCACCATCGATCGATGAATTTTCAAACTACAACCAAGAATTCTGGAAAAAAGTATTTATGACCTATCTAATGAATTTGATGCAAGAATTTTTTTCTTTCTTTAAATCTTAAACGTATTAATGTTATTAACTTTTGGAATGCGTCAGCCTTATAAAGGATATCTTGTAGCATTTAAAAGATCAAGGTCAACGTCTTGGGAAAATTAATGAAACAAAATATTAAAATTTTCTAAAAGAATATTCAAAAAATTTCTAACAGATATTAAATTTCTTTTTAATTGGAAAAGTAACGCAGTGAATTTTAGAATATCCTTTTAGAAATATTACTACCCTGTTTTAAGGCTTTTTCAAACCTATATTATAGTAATGTCTTACGTTAAAATTAAAGTAGATTCAAATTAGTAAGATTCAAGAGTAGATTCAAATAAAAAATTTATTGAAACGTTAGCCCATAACTATTTTTTGAAACATTAATATATACCCTTCTTTTTAACTTTTTGCACTTAAGGTTCTATCAACAATTGGGTACTTACAACAAGTGAAGTGAGTATGCCTAACCATGTGATTTAAATTAGATTTAAATATATGCTGTGCAAGTGACGTCATGCGTGTGTGTCGAACCTGATTGGCTTCTTAATCGACAAATTCCATGATTTACTTACAATGACGTCACTTGCAGGAATTAAAATAAAAAATTATGCAACCGCTGAGAATTTACATAACAAAACCCACAGTTTGCTCAGTTACCAAATAACACGTAAAAACTATTAAATGAAGTGGTTACTCAACATTAAAGGGTAAGAATTTTAACATTCAAAGTGGAAGGTAATTTAAGATGCCTGAGACAGATATACTCGAGTGCAGAGGTTTAAAAGCATAGTGCTATTTTTTAAAGAAAAAAAAAGCGTTAACATAAGTAGATTTATTTTGCAAAAACAAGATAGTTTTGTCTACCACAATGTTTTAATAATATTAATTTTATTCTAATTTGGATATAAAATCAATTCCCAGCTTCGTTTTTTTAGAAAACTAAGTTCTGAAAGATAACAAAAGGAAATATTCAATTTGCTAGGGTCCTTTTTTCTTTTTACTTAGTTGTTTTACACATTTAAACAATATTTTGTGGCTAGGCATTGACGAGTTATTGGAAAATTAAAGTACTTTTTCATGCAGAAATCATCTTTTTAGACTTTGATACATTTATCCAGAGAAAATTTTCGTTGTGATAAGAATCATTCATGTGAGACAATTTTTTTCTTATTTAACTTTTCTCTATCAGTAATCTATAATAAAGAGACTGTTTTTTTTTTGTCTTTTATTTCTAACTCAGTGGCCGTACATCATGTTTTTGAATGGTTGCCATGGTAACAACTGTTATGTCAATATTTTGGGGAAAAAGAGAACTTGTGTTTTTTTCCGCAAATAGTCTTTACAGTCTTGACAACTCGTAAATGAATCCAACATTTTCGTTCGATCTCTCAATAATTATTTATTAACCACCAAATGATCACATTAATTGCCATTGAAATGGTTGTTGCAAAAAATTGGAGCAATTAGAAAAGATAATCGTGTACGTTTTGTTTCTTTTTGCTTGCATTTATAAATATTTGATGTGGATACAAGAGATATGATCAGAAAAAAATAAAATTTGTTATGGAAAGTAATTGGGGAATCTGTCGTGACGGAATCGTGTTTTTGATGAAAATAACAAATTGCATGCTCTTTTCGGAAACACTAAGTGAAAGTGGGTTGCGGATTTTTAAGCTTTTTGTTTCATACACTTTTTCTTATGATATTTGGTCTGCTCTAATGAGAGTGAATGAAATGAAGAAGAACATCTCATTTTATCGAAGTATAAAGAGAAGTGTCGTCTAACCCTAGTGAACTTTAGAGGAAAAAAACTTTAAAATTCTTTTTCTTCATGTACTATAAAAAATACAAATATTTTTAAAAAAAGAGAAGAAAAAATACCTAAAATTTACTTTATATCATACGTATCTTTCATATTTTAAAACCTTTAAAAATTACTTTAGATGAATTAATTTTTATCTTTACCAAATAAGTTTATGCTTTTTATTTGAATTTAAATCCTGTCTTTTTTGTCCATAAATGATGCCACACTATTTTTCCATATTTTTGATCCTTATGTCACTGAGTTCATATTTAGTGTCATTCCGTCTAATGAGGAAAAATGCGTAGGAAAGTATATATCACACTTTTCGGTATAGCAATGTAAGACGCGTAAAAAATTGCTCTTTTAGTACATAAATCGCTTATAACTTCTAAACTATGAGTCCGATCGTCCCGAGATAGGTCTAATTTAATTTAACATTTAAAAATACATCGGGATATGTGCTTCACTTGTGGAAGAAATTCAATTCTCCCCCTCAAATCACCCCCATTTTTCTAAAAAAAGACAAAAGTTTTCAGGTATTATAACACAAAGTTTTCTATGAATAAACAATTATGGGCATTAATTTTAATGACAAAAAAGTGGACTAGTATTACTTGACGACAGTTTCCATGATCTGTTTCTCTTCCTCAGAGGGTGCATAATCATCTCCAGGTAGGAAAGATTCCGGTAAGAGTCCGTACTGGTGGGCCAACAGATCCAGCGCCTGAAGCTGAAGCTCCAGATTCTTCTGCATCATCATCCTCTTGAAGATTTCATAATCATCCGCTGCCCACAACTGCTCGAACAAGCTCTGTCAGTTTAAGAAGAAAAAAAAGATCAATTTTCAAAGAATATTTCTGCTATTTATTCAGGCATTATTTAATACTTTACATTACAGTTTTAACTCTTTAGGGACTGTGATCACATCTACGTGATGACTCGATTCTCTCTTTTCGTACATGAGATGAACGGTGTTCCGACTACAGCGGCACACAGACGCGATTTTAATTTGCTACACCTTATTACAATTTTTAAACGACACTTTATGGTGATTGAAGTCAGTTATAATTTGAAAAAAATGTCAAAGATACGTTGACCCTTAATAGTTCCGAGGTTTTAATTAATTTATTTAATTATTTATTTAGAGTGTTAAAACGTATAAACAATTGCACTTGTTCCGCTCTGTCGAGAGGATAGGGCACTTAAACTCTCTAGGTTCTTGTTTATATTTCAACGGAGCGGGAAAAGGATGGAATGTTTATTGGTTTATGTGAATGTCGACTTTTCACTTTCTATATAGGATTTTGCATGTTTTGGGCCAGTTTTTCAATCGTTTTTTAGGAGTATTATGTTTAGTTTTGGTTTTTAGTTCATTTAGTTTAATTTTTACAGTATATTTAGATGCTTACGATGATAATAAATTTCGAGTTTCAACGCATTTAAAGTTGCAGTAAGGATTTCTTATAAATTTTTAAATAGGGCTTATCGGAAAAAATCTTCCGGTACCATACATACGTATACTCTTTGGAGTGTGCGGGTCTGGGAAAGTTCTTCTTTCTTTCTTTTTCACCGGCAACAAAGCAGGTTGACAAAAATTATCTTGTCTTAAGAATGTATAGGCAGATCACTGATGCCTATGAATCATTTAATCCAATAAATCATTTTCATTCAACCCAAATCATTTAATAAATTACCCTGGGAAACAAATTTTTGTTACATTTATACATCTACTTTGATCATGCCTAATTCTTACTAATGCTTACTTGATCTAACCTGATGTGAATATTTAAAATCTGAAATCCCCACACCCGAATATAGTTAGTAGTTATAGTTTAAAAGCTACAGCTATTTTTTAAATGACAATTTTTTGTCTATTTCTTGTCAAAACGAAATGTACAAGTTTAAAAACGTTATAGGTAAGAGAGGATGGTAAAAATGTCTATCTTGTTTACTCGATAGTGCCAGTATCTGGTATAGAACAGTTTTTTTTTTTCAAAAAAAAAAAGAAAAGGAAGATGAGAACGGATACATACATATTTCGTTCTTAGTTTTTACCTGGAGAAAACAAAGCATACCTGGTGTATTATCAAAATCATGTTTTTAATTTTGATAAAAAAAATCAAATAATTGCAATCAATATTTTTAAAGACTTAAGTCGCATTCGCAACCAACACAAAACAACCATTTATTCTTAACATTTATATACTACCAAATATTTAACGCATCTTAAGTTCACGAAAAAGCGAATAATAGATCAAAACAAGTCAAAATTCTTTTTACATTGAGTTAAAACTATAATGTAGGGTAAACCAACCAGTGAAGAAACACTACCCAGTGAAGGAACATTTCATATATATTGATTAAAAATAAGAATTTGAAAGTTTTTCTTTAGATTGTTTGGTAACAATAGCTTACTGCCAAACAATAGGAAGTCATCTAGCAATATTTTGGATTACCTGGTCAAATAGACTTCTCTGAAAAAATTTTTGAATTTGTTATTATCTCTGCAACACCTTGTTTCTTTGAAAAAATTATAAGGTGAGTGTTTGTGTTTATATGTTTGAAGTGGAATTAATTGCATGCAATAGTTTTATTTTTCTCACTGTGAAAATAAGAATTCAAAATATAGTTATTGAAGTTACGTTTTATTTTTTTTAAGCATCATAGCATAATCAAGTACTGAGATAAGAGGGTGTTTATTCACTGGATCGCCAAACTATGAAAAACTAGTGAAAGAACAAATGTTCCTTTACTGGGTTTTTTCTAAGTTAATGAAAATGAAAGAAAAACTTTAATTTTCTTGTACCTTTAGTGATGTTTTGCATCAAAAGTATGTCAAAAATACAAAAAACAACTTCTAACCAGTGAAGGAACAGGCATGTTCCTTTACTGGACATAGATTTCCCTGTGAATGAACAGTATGTGTTAATGTGTTGACACTTTAATTTTCAATTCATGATTACAAAAAAAAGTTTACATTTTCCAAGCATTTGTATGTTATAATTTCAAGAATAGGCTTGTTTTTAGGTATTTGTATGGTATATAAATTCATAATTTACATAATTTGCAATTAGTAGCAAATATGTTGACACTGTCATTTAACTAAAATTACTAATTTTGAAATTAATATGATTTTTTAAAAGGCAAGCGAAGCTTAAGTGTTCCTTCGCTGGTTAGTTTACCCTATATTGAGTGAGAGAAAGAAGAGGAAGCGGCTAATCTGCGCAACTACTACTCATTTTTCCTTACATAAATGTGGTGGTCTAAGAAATTTTAAATTATATTAATTAAATTATGAATTAAATATTACAATGCGTATTTAAATGTAACGTTCGTTACTATAGATACTGAATAATTGCTTGTTACCTTTCTGAACTGGGAGTGAATATTTTTTTCTGTTTCGCTACATGCCTTTTGAAACTCATCAGCAGTTATTCCCAAATCTTCCATGTGGCTGCTTAACATTGTATCCACCTGAATTTTCAAAAACAGGTAGACATTTATAAAAAAGATAAAATATTCATTTTTGTTGACAGTAGTTCATTTGAATTTATTCTTTAGAGTTTCCAATTTCTTTTTGGCTAAGGAACACTAAATGATAGAGCTTCTTTATGCAGAACTCCGATATAATAAGAAAAGTTCATTAGCAGTTGTAAATATACTAACCATAATAAATAAATGACTTAACTTCATGAGGTAAATATCATGTCTAAATAAAAAACACTTTTTGGTACAAACATTTTGCTTATTATAATATTGATTAAAATTGAAGAAATTCTGCTTCACTTTTATATTTTACTGTATTGTGCTGTATATTTTACAGCTTTTTCTTATTAGGAATTTTTTCATTGAACGTAAAAATTTTCAATAAAGATTAATAGGTTTAATAAAGTTTTAAAACTTTGAAGTTTTGTACTTTTCCTATTTTTTATAAAAAGACTGATTTTATTCATTTATATTTACTAAGTTTATCATAAACAATGTGTATATAAAAAGCAATATTACAAGTTTCAATCATTTTTGATCAGGGCTATCAGAATTTAATGCCTTTTTTATCACCATTTGAAATTTCGACTAGCTAGAGTCCTCAAATTTCAATTGGACCTCTGTGCCGGTTGACAGTATAATTTCAATCTATCTAAGTAGTATTTAATGCGATTTAATACGAATCATGATTTTGACAACTTCCTGGCATAAATAATCCAACAAACATCATATTAAAGTGGAAGAAAATAATAAATTTAAAAAAAAATCATATTTTTCATGTGGACTAAGACTTATAACTATATTTATACACGATTATTTATCCAGACTTCATTTAATATTTCGGGGATTTAGGTGTAATTATTTAAGTAAAATAACAATAAATAAAATATAGAGAAATTTTTTTTTAAAAAAACTATTATTTTTCCTACAATACCATAATGAATGTAATCATAAAAATGATATGCATTTATAAAAAAGTTCCTCAGTATTTCTCATCGGGGTTTTCAATTCCAAATAAAATAACCATATTCAAGAAAAAAGGATTTAAATGTCTGACACATATCCGTTTAAAAAATTATTTTTTGATATTACGATGAAAATATTAAATTTTTCACATAAAATAGTTTTAAATTAATTAAATCTCCTTTTTTGGTCTGTATATTCACTCCTTTAGTTAATTAAACTTAGTTAACACTTTTTAGTTACTTTTAATTATCTCACGAAAAAAAAGGCGAGCATTTTTGTTTTGCATAATGTAGGACATCTTTGTAGTGATTTCTTCACAATTTGGTCATGAAACTAAATCCACTGCACCTATATAATTAGATATTTCTGTGTCAAAAAAACTTCTAAAAGTTTACTTTAAACCGAATTCCTTAAATTTCATAAGATTTTTCATTGTAAGGAAAAAATTTGAGCAACGAGGATTAACTCAAATTTTTACATAGCTTTAGGCATGCAAACAGAAAAAATCTTAAAATATTATTTTTAAACTATGATATTGCAGCAAATGTTGGCCAATATAAGGGAGGCTGGATCTTATGATGTTAATAACGATAAATTCAGTTTTTGAAAATCGAGCTTAACTTAGACAGGTGGTAAGCTTACAAGAGTGGTCAACTTCTTAGGCTTCCCTATAACATGTTAAAATTACTAACAATCTAGCTACAAATGTACAGAGTAATTCTACTTACTAAATTTTTGTATTCTTCGTGTATTTTTTTGTATTCCTCATCATTTCCTTCGACTGGGTCAAACACTAAAGTAAATCAAATTATCAACTAACAAAATATTTACAAATATCATTTAATATTCACTATACGAAAAAAATTGTTAGAAAATTGGACAGTTACCTACCGAAAATCTAAAGCTTGAATAGAGTAAAAAAGTCATATTTTATTAAAATTTCATGAATTTGAAAATTATTGCACTTTTTCTTTAAATATTAATTATATGCGTTTTTACGTCGAGTTAGTTTTATTATTATTACATTGTTCGTTAACTAGAAAATTATTGCCTTTTGCTAAACAATGCAGACATGCATTTTTTTTTCTTTTTACGTGGAGTTAATTTGATTATTATTACTTTATTCGCTAAATTGAAAATTATTGGATATTTGCTTTAAGCATGGATACATGCATATTTGTTTTGATTGTGTTCTGATCAATAATGATGGTAGTTATCATGACTGTGAAGACAAGTCCCGCAGTGGACTGATCGTTAAGACATGGTTCCCAGAGCAGATCACCGAAGTCAAGCATCACTGGCTGCGGTCAGTGTGCGGATGGGTGACCACTTGGATTAGTCTGCGTAGGGACCGAGGGTGCGCGGTATTGGTCCTCGTTAAACTGTTCTACCGTAAAGTGCTCGACTTCGCGTGCAGGGTCGTCGGGATACCGTAGCGGGGCTGTCATCCCCTCTGCAGAGGATCGAAATTGGGATGGTATGTCTTCGGATCCTCCGCAGGGATGTTTCCCGGACCGTCGCCAATAGCCCATTGTGCAGCTCTAGTGCGACTTAAATGAACTACAACGACTATGAAAACAAACTCATGTGGATATTATTTATTATTTGATACAATGATGAAAAAACTAAAACATAAAATCGTTGTTCACTTCTTCAGCAAACTGTATGTTGATTGAAAATATGGATAGTGGAGGGGCAATGAGAGGCAGTGGATATGGAGGGGCAGTGGATATGAAAGTGGAGGGGCACCAGTTTCTGTTAAGGCCAAAAAAGGGCAATATATCGGACTTCGTCGAGACAATTCATTTTGTTCAGTACAAAAGGGATCAAATAAAATAAAAATTCTACTTCCAAACGTAATTCTTAAAGTTTAATTTTAAACAATGACAATATAATTTATGATAATAATAATAATAATAGAATTCATTATACTAATAAAATTATTAATAATAATTATAGTAAACAATTTAAATAAAAATGTGATAAATTTTAATAAAAACCAAATGAATTTTAAAGATAGTCACATGCTAGCACAAACAGCACTTCATCAAGGGGCGCTAACATGCCATGCTAACATGCTGGAGCCTTTTTCTACTATGCGATTGTCAGCATTCACCGGTGGAAGTCAACAAACACCATTCACAGTAACATATCTATGTCAACAGCTTAGAAATCAAATACAGAAAAATTATCCTACAAGTCAAATTTCATTTTTACGGCATCTCTTTTAGTGTGTCACTTAATTCGACCGTTTACATACTTTTATTAAGCCACCAAGAAAAAAAACGTTTTACTAAAGTTAAAGTTTTTATTTGCTATAAATAAAGGGGTAATGAGAGGAAGTTAATTATAAATGTCCTGTCACTATGTTATATCATCTAATATTTATGTAAAAATTTCAGAACAAAACTCAATGAAATTAAAAGAAAAAAAAAATCCTTAAACCGTTTTAAATTGTTGTAGACTAAGACATGTTTGATTATAGTAAGTTTGCTACTTTTTCAACTGATTTAATTTTCTTACATTCCACGCGGTCTATCTAACAGCGGTTGTCTTAGCCTAGAAATCATGAATTATTCCGGTAGTAGAATAATTGCAGCATGTTGGCAGATTTATTTTTGCCTTGCAGTCGAAAATTAGTGAAAACACGATTTTATAGATAAATTTTATAAATTTTTCCTTTTCGTATTGCAGATCAGTACTGAGATTTCTGCTATTGAGTGAATCATTTAGAAGACGCTATAGCGCGGGGGGAATTCATCGTAGTTAGTCCTTTTTACCCTCATCGACACTTGAAATTTTAGACTAAAGTGAGATCAGGTAACAATCTTACTCGTAGTTTCGAATTTTGAAGAAAAAAGAAGCATTTAAAATATCAAAATGCAAACGAATTATAAAAAGGGAAGGGGTAGTTATCCCGTAATGATTTGTTTACATTTTGATATTGCGAAAGACATCTTTTTTGACATTTGAAACTAAGTTAACTTCAGCTCACCTTTCTCTGAATTTAAATTTTGAAATAACATTGGAGGTGAGACAGAATTTGTTATGAAACGTATTTGACACTGCAAAAAGCCTTTTTAAAATGATTGGCAATTTGTAATTGTCTCTGCACCTAGAACAGTCTCACAAATGTCACAAATCAATGGCGTACTAGACTTAGGTGCGCCTCTCTACAAGAACTATAAATGCTCCCTATCTTAGACTTAATAGAATATTTTTTAAAATGTAATATGAGACAAGAACACTATGAAGAGACATTCGGGATTGTCGAGATGTCAAAATTGTTGGGATTTTTAATACCATGATTCGTAGTGATTACCATCGAAAAAAGCTATCAAGAAAGACTACATTGATTTAGATTTGGCGCGTTCAAAAACTTAAATGCGCAGTTAAAAATTTCTGATTTTTTTAAAGTTTTAGGTTCAGATGCTACCACGAACGGCAGGTTGTGCACCCCTAATAAACTACATGACATGTAGTGTAGTGTTTCTGGGTCATGCGCCCCCTTCCCCAGCTCCGCGGGGGTTTCGAGGGTGTTATTTACGCCACTGTTACAGATACAGGGCCAGGGGTAAAGCCCATCATCTCGGCTCTATATGTAATTGAAATTAAACATTGAGGAAATACGATATGTTTCCGATTCTTTAAATATTTTTCAGGAAGATGAAAAATTAAAACATGACGTAACTTTATGGGTAAAGTTTCAAAACAAATCTTACCAACAGATTTCTTTTCGATGAAGGTTAAGACAGCAGCTTCCCAGACGGGTCCTTTTAAGAAACCCACCAAGGATTCGAAAACCCAGGAAAAGGCTTCATCGTCGGCCATATTGGAGGTGAAATTTTCTTCGGACGGAGTGTTGATTTTTGGTAAGGGACAATTGTGTCCCGCCACCAAACTATGCTTGGTTCCCATGGTTACCCGATACAACACACTGCACGCACCATGAAACAACAGGCTGCACCGACGGCGACGGGGATTCTGTGTGCCGAACAAAAAAAAAGAATCTCCTTTTTACAAAACACAGATCGCGGCGGGAACATAATTGGTCCGAATTCAATGTTTTTAACTAAAGGTTTTCAATAACACTATCTCTACGTCTGTCGAGAGACAGTTGTTTTCCTTTTCCTCTTTGCAATACATTAAATTTCTATAACTGTCTCGTTTGTTAGAATGTCGTATCCACAATCGAATTAATCTGATCGTTGTTAGAGAAGTAAAAAAAAAAGAAAGAAATACGCGAAGACAGCGTACGTAATGAATCACGAATGCCTGGAATGATTAAATTGTGTTCTAACTCATTTTTAGTAGGTAAATAAAACACCTCATTAAACAAAATAAATTATAACCTCTTTATAATGAACCCGGGATACAGTGAACGCTTTTTAGAGGTCCCGGGCGACATGCTATTTAACTAATGTTATTTTATACGCTTATAGCGACTGACCGATAAAGTGGTAATTCATTTATAGAGCAGTCATATTGTTTTGTGAGTATTTAAATAAATGTTACAGAATTTTTTAGTCCATGTGAAAAGTTTTAAAGTAAATAATTGTTACTTATAATTCAGAATTGATTAATGCACACACTATTGATTAATACACATAAAGGACTAGTTAAAATAAGTTATTTCGGTGAATTGAATATTGCGAATAGTTCATGAAACGTGCACACGGGAGAGCGAATTGTTTGCAAAAAAATTCCGAGTTTAAATTGTAACTTACGACAAAAAGACTTTTGTTTTTATTTTATTATAATTTTTTTTTTTTACCAAAAATCGGAAAATAAACGAAAACTGAAAAAATAAATATCTAAAAAAATTTGTTATTGGGAGAAAATTACTTTGTTAAATGGAGAATCTTTAAATGCTATTTAACGTTTCGATTAAAATTCTGATCATAGGAAGAAATTCACTGTAAGAAAATTTCGTTGTAAAGAATTTTATTTGGTTAGTTAATAATTCATAAAGTAAATTAAATGCTATTGCAATGACTATTTCCACAAAAAAAAAATTTCCACGGATTTTTGATATTGCTTATACGATGTAAAAAGTGCTTGCAAATTGAATATAATTTTCAACGTAATTTGGGAAAGTAATTAAAATGTAATTAAATGTTCAATGTAATTTGCATGCAAACAGAGTTTGGAATGTGAATTTTTTCCTTCCATTTTATGTTTGTTTTAAGTAACGAAAATAATCCCCTCTCCAAATAACTCATCCTATAAAATCAAAATTCTTAAGGCCATTTCTCGTTTAATAATTAAAGATCTTTTTTTATATAATTTTTAAGCAAACAAAATTAGTTTAAGACTCTTAACATTTCGATGCAAATGAAGTTTACATGAAAAAATATAATAATAATAACAATCTAACGAAGTAAAAAAAAATGGAAACAATTTTTTATTTAATTTACCAAGTTTAGCAAAACAATTTACCTTTTTCTGATGATAATAATAATTTGCAAGGTATCCTAGGCTGGTTGTCCTCTGCTGTTAAGGACATTCAAGCTAAAGCAGATAAATGCAAAAAGGTAAACACATGTTTCTTGAGTCAATGAGCCATGAGATAGTCATTTCGTAAAGCAACATTCATTTCATTGCATGTGAAATCAATGTTGTTGTTGTAGTCGGCCATTAAGGCAGAGAGGGTGCGCTTGTTCTTTTTTTTCAGTGGCGCCATCTATGGCCAAGAATTCGACTTCTGTCACACCCGTTTATAGAGCTGACCCATTCATACATTCAACTACAGATCGTAATTTTGACCTGACCCAGAGAACGATCCATCTCCAACTCAGTACCTCCAAAGGTATTGATTTGTTAAGGGAACATGGAGGACTTTGTAATCCGACAGATTTAATGTGCACCAGTCACCATTTACTACGTGGGGGAGTCTTCGGCCGGATGGATTCGAACTCCCATTCTCTCAAACATGAGTCAAGTGCCCTGCCAACTAGGCTATCCCGGCCTGTGAAATCAATGGTCAAATGAAATAACTCTTCTGTCTCTCTCTTCTTTTCGTTAAGGTCTTTTTTTTATTCATTTATTATTTTTTTGCTTATAATAGTATGGAAAGGAGTAAGAAAGGCAAATAGTAAAAATAAAAAACTACTTAAAATTATAAACTTATCATACAATTCACGAAATCAAACGGTTTACAGTTCCATTGATTAGCAACGTTAAAACTTTAACTTAACGTTTAACTTTAATATAGTGATTCAAAGAGTATAATTTTTATTTTCCGTTAGAATCCGTGAATTATGCTATTTTTTAAAAAAAATAAAACTTTTGAAACTTCTGAATGTGTCCACACCATAAAGGAAGCTTTAAATATAATTATTGGAAAAGGGTCGACTTTAAACTAAATATGCTTAACTAAACTGTTTTTTATTTTGTTTCCACTTTTTTTCTTCACATAAACTTTCCATTCACATCAAAATGTAAAGATTTATATTCTAAATTTCGCTTGCTTAAAAACTAAAAGGATCATTAAATATTAAATGAGAGATGCCCTTATTAAAATGTTTGATTTTAAGGGATGAGACTCGGAAAGGGCCATTTTTGTTGCTTACAACAAGTACACAATTGAGAAAAAAACTCACATTCTATGCATGATTTATGTACAAATTGAAAAAGAGATACTTAAAAAATTATGGTTTTAGGAACACTGTGGTTATTCGGAAGCTGGAAGGGTGTAAAAGGGCCAACCCTTTTCTCAGGAGCTCAGAGTAAATTGTTGAGGGAGTGGTAAAGCTCACATGAGTGTTGTTAGAAGTTGAAATGAGATAAAAAGTTTGGAAAGATGGGTAAATAAATAAATAAAATAAAAAAAATAAGTAAAGGGAGATTCACCAAAAATTATGATTTTGGGGAAGGTTTAGTAATAATTATGGTTATTGGGGGTATAGGGGGGACAATTTTTTATTTAATATTAGATCACACACCAGAATTTCTTATTAATTTCAAACCTCCATAAATTATTCTCTTCTAGTGCCTTTGCGGGAGTAGTCATCATTCCCATACACAGAATTCAATGATAACTTTACCTACGGACACATTGTTGGCACAGCATTGGTAGGAAATTTTCTCGAGTTTTCAAATATGCATACAGAAATTTGCTGTCTTAAACAGCGAAAAAAAATTGAATAAAAAACTGGATTTTTCCAGAAAATTTTTTTATGGGGGAAAAACTTTGGAAGCAAAATACGGATTCGTGTTCAGCACTCCCAAAAACTCAGTATACAAAAAAAATAAATAAATAATAATAAATAAATAAAAACTCCCACTAATTTTTCCAGCTAAAATACTTTATTGTCTGGACTATTGTAACAGTTGTTTAAAATGCTACGATGAAAATTTCATGATTTTTTGATTTCTAAAAATAGCATTTTTCTTCGACCCACTAATTTTTGGGCAAATAGATGAATTTTCATTCAAAATTTCATTGGAAAGTTACAGTTAAACACTGACACGGCTAATTTGAAAAAAAATTTTCTTCATAAAATTGAGATTAATAAAAATAGATTGATCAACGGAAATTTAATTCAATTTCCAATTCAAGAGATAGAATGACGAGTGTTTCTCTTCCATCTAAAACAATAAAAATATCATTAACAACCTATATTTACAGGGTATTCTTAAAAGAACTTCCCCTGGATATGGAATAGAAGTCTATATGCTTGACTATACTTATTTAACTAAATTGACGCAAGTTTTTACTTATTTATTTTATAATCGTCGTTGAACAACCGACCCAATTATCGGTTTACGACTACCAACGTTTAACTCCGTTGCCTTGTAATTTTGAACCCCATCCAGAAGACAAGGGAACTAATGGAGCAAGTATTGCGAGAAATTTGCCATCGTGGACTTTTTGATGGAACTAACCCGCATTTGCGTCACATAGAGAGGAAAACCACGAAAACCTCCCACGGTTAGCCTGACGGCAAGGGGACTCCAACAAATGATCCGTCTACCGCTGAGAATATTTTACACCAGCACTGTGGTTGATGCGAGCCGGATGGGAAATTCGTATTGACCAGTCATCGCTGGGATTTGAACCCAGTTTACCTCATTGGAAGGCGAACGCTCTATCCTCTGAGCTCCCGGCTCAATTTTCGCTAATTTGAAAAGTGTGATAATTTAAAATAATTAAGAGCTCACAGTTACGGTTACGAAAAACAAATTTTAAAATCCACAAATGATTAGAAACTTATATTTTAGAAATATAATTATCATTATAAAATAAAATAAAATAGAGTTAGAAAGAAATTTGAGCACCAGGAATGAACGTCGCTAAACAGAGATGAGGAAAATGAAGGTGCAGCACATAAAAATAACTAATTTCCTTACTCTTCTCGTTCTTATCAGAGCGTTAAGTAGAGCTGAGCTGCCCACACATTGAAAGTCCGTAAAATCCTCTTTGTAGCNGCGAAGAACTACTTTTCAAAGGCGGAGTATTACATTTCCTACCTTTCTCTCCAGTGCCAACTTAAGGTGGAATGGACTATAGTACCTCCGTTTTTTACGTTAAAAATATCATTGTAATTATAGTTTCTTAATGTAAGGATCACTTTTCGTAGAAAAAAGAGGTGGTGTTGCTACAAGAATATTTTTTTTAAAATTTGTTCATTGCAACCATGAAAACTTAATTTTAAGACATCACTTCAAGAGCTCACCAACCTAAAAATGAGGATATCTGAAATTTAATTTCGATTGATAAGGCGAATAGGCTTTGTGTTCTTGCATCCTCCTGAGACACAAAATTCGGATAATAAAAGAAAATGCGATTTTTAAATAGAATAAATACCATAGCTTAGAAAAAATTTGATATTTTTTTCTGTAAAACTTTTAGTTATTTTTAATAATTACATAAAAATGATAAATTTTTGTTTTAAGCAAATTTTGCATATTTCAGGAAGTATTTTTTTTTTCTTATCCTGTCATGAAACACTCCACTAGACACTCAAGTAGTAAGTTTATTTATATGCCATAAAACTGTTGTTTGGATCAAATTTCTTACCTTTCTAATATTTTTTCATTTTAATTAAAACCTTCTACCAAGTAGAACAAATCACGAGAATTTTTTACACAGACAATCGTTTTGTAAAGGCATACAGATAGAAAAAAAATCATAAAATCTTATTTGTTAAGCAATAAAATTGTACCAAATGTTGCCCAATACATTTTTGTCTCAGAAGGATATTTTACGATGTATTCCCAAAACATGACTTAGTAAGAAAAAAAAAAACAATTCAGGAAAATTTAAAAAAAAACTTTATTAGACATAAATACATAGATTATTTATTAATAATGAGGAAAAAAAACACACAACTTAATTCGGTTCAGAATAATTTTTCGACATAAATTATCATGGGTGCACAGATGTTATGATAATTTTCTTTGGTTTCTGAAACTTTTATAAATTAAGTAAAAATATTTAAAAAAGCTGTACAAAATTAGTTTTTTTTAAAAAAACTAATGTTTTTCTTGAATTGTGAAGAATATTTAGTGATTTTTTTTCGTTTTTTTCTTCTTCTCTTTTTTCAGAAGACTTTAAAAAAATCGAAGGGATTACTGTACTTAAGAGGCTTCTATCCTTGCAATCTTTGATTTTAGGTTAAATTATTGCTTCGCGCTTTCTTTATATTTGTTTTGAGCTTATCAAACTTTTGATGATATATTGATACCTCAATATCTTTAAATAAAAGTTAGAAAAGAAAGGAGCCGCTTTATTAGATTAGGAAAAAGCGCGTGATTCTATTTAGGACATCTCAAAACTTTAAAGCAATAAAATGATGCGATGTAAAGCCATTTAAAACAACACTCCTTTTTTTTCTTTTTCTTTTTTCAAAATTTAATTTTATTACAGTTTAAACGAAAACGATTTGGATGATGCTGAAAAAAAAAACATTTAACGCCGATTGCACAAAAACAAAGATTATAAAGAATCTAGTAAAAAGTCAAATGCATAGTATTTAACGACCATTCAAAAACTGATGATTACAGATCTGTATTGGTACAATTTTGTTCGAATAAATGAATAAAGAACATAAAAGGCTTTATATCTTTTTATTCTTTATTTATATTATTAGATATCTTGTATTTATATCTTTATATCTCAGGTTCTGATTGGGGGACCCCCTTGTATTTTTCGGATTGAAATATATTGCAGAACAGAGTAAATATTTTAAATCAGTTTATTAGTGAATATGAAATAAAGATGATTAAAAGCATATTTAGAATTTGTCTCCACCTTTTCGACAGTTAAATGAGGACGAGAGGCCTCTTAAGTTTATTTATAGTTACCACAAGATAAAATTTGAGTAATACATTATTCATGCAATGAAATAAAACAAAAAAAATAAATGCATATAAGTAACAAGCTTGGTAAAGAGATCAGATATTATAAATGGGCATTAAGAAACACAAGATTACAAAATGAATAAAATAAATTCTTCATGTATGAAATTATACCCTTTATGGCATAAGTTAAAAAAAGAAAAGACAAATACCACCATTATTGCCAAATTTCACCCCACATGTGTACAGGATCATCAGTCAAGGCTTGAAACTGACTTCCTTTATAAGACCCGTAATAAGATTAAAGATTCACGGCAATGACATTTGAAAAAAATACTTTTTTAAATACAGTAGAGTCCCAATTATCCGAGACCCGGTTATCCGAGTTTCCGCTTTAACCGAGCTATCAAATATTTCAAGGATTTTTTTTGTTCTATTTATTTTTAAAAAAACCGCTGAAAAATAAATCTGAATTTTATCTTCCAAACACTCAGAAAAACAAAATCCAACAACTTGGTCTGATGAAATATCGTCAATAATGATAATGAATCTAGCGAAGATGATGAAGAGCGTGATTATTAAAATCAACATATAAAAATCTCTCATACAGATGGACTAAAAGCTATCGAATGTACTATTGAATATATAGAACAACAAAAAGAGGCGACACCAGCCTTACTGTTATCCCTAAAAAAGGCGAAACATTACTACAGAAAAGTGCCAAAGTTACGTAGAACGAAACGCGATTAAGGACTTTTTTTAAGTAAAATTTATTTAATTCTCGTAAAGTATGCTTTTTAAATGTTTTTAAGTAAGCTTTTTAATTATAATATGAATTGCATGTGGTATACTCGTATACATTTTGTATTTCTTAAATATATTACATTTATACCTTCTCTTTTTCTTTCCGTTTTTATACTCTTCGCTTTAACCGAGTTTTTCAGTTAACCGAGTTTGTTGTGGTCTCCATTAACTCAGATAATTGGGACTTTACTGTAATTATAAAAACGACAATTTTTCAACAAAAAAAAAGTTACTTTTAATATTGATTTTCGAAACTTTTGTTTTCGATTTTATCTTACAGATGAAATAATAACGAAGGCAATCGTTTCCTTAAATTTAGGGGCTCTTTATAGAAAGAATACAAAACTAGGGCCTCTTACGATTCTTTACAAGATTTTACAAAATCTAAGTTATAGAATCAGAAAAGATTTATTTAAACAACTTTAGATAATTATTTAAGCAGAATCCTTAATACTCATTTCTAAGATCAATAATGTTCCATAAAAGGAGTATAAATATTAAAAATACGAAAAAAATTAAAAAAAACTTTTTTTTTAAACGTTTGTATTTTTAAAAAAAAATAGCAATGAAGAAAAAGAAAAAGAATCTGTTAGTACTCTTATCATCAGAATTTTTCATTGCAACATCCAACAAGAGTATGGCAAAATAAATCCATGCTTTTACTATTATAATTAAGGCTATTAAAAAACAATATTAAGTAAATTTTAGATTGTTTCTCTTACAAAGTTGCTAGTTTTTTTTTACACCCCTATATGTTTGGTTGGGTGCCATTTGGTAAATAAAAGTTTTTAAGGTTGTAATTAAATAAAAACAGAGAAATTTACACATGAGTTTTGATGATTGATGAACAAAACTCTCTTCGAACCAATAAAAAAATTGGCTTAACGTCACATAATAATGATAATAATAATAATAAAAACATTAATGTTTAAGCCAGTAATTCTGCCATAATTTTAAAATTACTACAAATTATCAACAAAAAAATAAATAAATAAAGTTAATGTACACAATAATGATAATAATAATAACAAAAACATTAATGTTTAAGCCAGTATTTCTGCCATAATTTTAAAATTATTACAAATTATCAACAAAAAAAAATAATAAAGGGCCGAATCATAAAAGTTGGGTTGCACTCGCTGAGCACCCTGTGTGATGGTTAAGCCACACTAGCAAATGTAAACAGTAAAAACAGACACAAATTTTTTCTTCTTTTGAAAAATAGGAAACAATGACTAGCGCAAAAAGAAAATATAAAAAAAAGACAAACTAAAATTGTAAATAATAAATACTAAGAAAATCTCATCCTAAAAGCATAAAAATACTACATTCAAAGCTCGAAAACAATCTATTAAGAAGAAATAAATGTAAGATATACAATACATTGTTCAATATGCGTACATGTAATAAATGACGTGCACAGTATTGAGATACACATTACAAAATTCCACAACAATTTATGTAAAAGTATAGAGCATTATGTACTTAAAATATAAATTTAAGTCAATAAAGGAATTTGCCATTTTAATGCAAACTAGAAGTAGACTTACAAATCAAGGCTAACTATGACTGAAAGAATTGAATCAGTTGGTAGCAACTGCACTATGATAAATTAAATAGATCATTTTTATCAGAATTGTGTCATAGCGAAATTGCCTCTTTAGGAAAACAAAGACAAAACAGGTAGATTTTGTTGTGGTGGTTCATTTATGTTGCACTTTAAAGCTGCACCAGTGGGCTAGTGGCGATGGTCTGGGAAACAACCCTGAGGGTGATCCAAAGACATGCCATCACAATTTTGCTCCTCTGCAGAGGGGATGGCACCCCCATCCCCGTCCATCGATCAGCACGCGAAGTCGAGCACTTTACGGTAGAACAGTTTAACGAGAACCAACACCGTACACCATCGGTCCCTACACATACAAAACAGGTAGAAAGAGGGCAGGTGAATAAATAGAAGAAAAAGGTTTTCCGTTATTCAAATTATTCAAGAGGATGAGATAACGCTGGTATAGCGTGAGGTTGCGTAGTTTGCTTTCATTTTTCGGGAAGCAAAGATAGCTTCCAATTAGTATTGACGCTCTTAATAATGTGAGTTTAGACATTATTTTCTATGACAGTTCTATTTTTTCTTTTGATGGTCTTGAAGATTGGGATTAAATCTTTTGTGAATTTGCATTAAATACGTTTAACTTCATATTTCGGTTTTCTTTATTTCATTTGTTTATTGTTCACTGATTACAGGGGTTGTGATATCATGCTGACATTTTTCATATAAACAAATTGATAACAAATGTCGTAATTAAAAGCTAACTGAAGTAAAATATAATTCAGAATATTTTGTAATTACATTTCTAAAATCTATTTAATTAAATTATATGGTTTTATACATTGTTTATATTTATTTCCTGTAATTACGATTATTAACATTTTTGACAAACACGTTGATTTTTTTGTTTAATAATCAGTACTGTTTAACCCCTACCCCTACAAAAATGCAAATTTTTTGTCAGAATTAAAGGGAAAGATTAATCTGTATTTTATCCCATTGTTTATAAATTAGCCTTTTAGCAGATGAGATCATTGAAAGACAATTCAGATTAAAAGTTTCTCAAAAAGGTTACTGTACTATTATATTGTTATAATTGTATATAGAGATCAAAAAATAATAATAAAGAAATTACAATATAGCAACATATAACATGAAAAGAAGTAGACAGAACGAACTTTTAATAAATACTAAAATTAAGTAAACATTCCTTAAAAAGCAGATACAATAAATAAATTTTTGGTAATATCACACATTGTTATTAAAATCACATAAAAATACTAAATTGAAAGCACTAAAATCTAATGTGACTATCAAAATTGCAAAACAGCGTAAAAATAACATGCTATTATCATTAGTTACAATTTTTTTTTTTTTACATATTTATAAATTTTTTTTGCTATTAACATTCAAGAGAATTAGATGGTAGAATGGCAATCTACCATCAAGACATTATTCAGGGGCCATAAATTCACAGGGTAGGGCCATAAATACACCAAGCATTAAACAAAAAGTTTTAGATAATGAGGCTATGTAACCCGTATATTTCATAAGAAAGCAAACTCCTAAGGGGCTTAATTTAAAGGCATATCATTAATACATCTGTATGAGTTTAAATGATTAAAAGTTACAAATCTTTTGTAAAAGGAATTAGAATTATTTTAATTGGGGGATTTTTTATTGGAAAATTTTGATTTTAGTGATGAGGAAGATTTGAGAGGCTATAATAAAATGAAATAAGGAAAAACTTCAATCACTTTAGATAATTTGATAATGGTTGATCGAAATTTATCTTTGATAATTTAACATTCCATCACACAGTATTTTGGTTAAAAAAAAATTTTTTTTTAGCACTGCAACACTGGTTAGAAAGATTTAGTTTATAGTTTGAAATAAAATATAGCATAAAAAATAACTTCATATCAAATGCTCAATGGATAAAAAATATATAAACATTACATATCACTAAAAAGAAACAGTAAACTAGAAAAAATGAATTAACTTAAGAATAATTAACTTAGAACTAAAGAATTAACTTAAAAAGAAATAAGCTTAGAAAGTAAGAAAATTAAACTTAAAATGTTTAAGTTAATAGCGTTTAACTTAAATGTTAAGTTTTCTAATTGCATATTGAAGAAAAAAAAACTTAATTATAATAAATAACAGATTTTTTTTTATTTCCAAAGGCCTAATATAAATAACAGACATACAATAGTAATAAAATATGCATATTTGTTTCTGTTTTTTTCCCCTTCATTTTATAAGTTTGATATTAAAATACTGTTTTGAAAATTAAACTAATTTCTTATGATATATAGGATACTAGCTTAGTAGTTACTTGTTTAATTAAGTTGTAAGTTGATAAGTTAAATTATAAACTATGTACATTTTAATGAATTACAACAGTATAAGTGGTATAAAATTTGATAAACACCCACACTGACTCAACCCTGAATGAATTGATTTTTAGAATCATGGACTGCAAGTGTTCATCATACATAGGCTTCATTTTGTTTCTCTAATTTTTATCAATTAGATAACTATTTAAATATACATTAAAACTTTCTCATCAGTAGTAACTGTTGTAGAATCTTATTAAAAAATCTTTTAAGTATCATAGTCTTATAAAAAAAAAATCTTAATAAAAACTTCATAATCTAAAAATTTAGTATAAAGGTTTCATTTGTATAAAATTAACACGTAAAAATATATTTCTTATCATAAAAATAAGTTTTTCAAGTGACATTATTTATAGAAGGATGAAAAATAATTTAGAATGACATTTCCTTCAAACTTTATATAATTTAGAAACATTAGGCACTTTGGCTACTGGCACGTAGTGGCAGTATTAAAGTTATGTAATGTTGAATGTATATCAATGGCAATGCAAGCTAAATTTATTTAAACATTTAACTTTCAACAGATTTTAATTTCTTTACCATACAAATATATGATTCTGCATTTTAAACAAATTTAAATATTGTTAGAAAAAATATTTTTTTATCTTGATATTTAGTTATGAATCTAATAACTATTCACAATATTTGATGATTATTTTAAAAAAACCATCTGATTAAAAAAAGAAAGAAATTCAAATGTATAATATAAAAGCTTTAGTTGTATATGTTACATCTTAATATTTTAATTTTTTTACAGTATACATATCTTCTTTGGCTAAGAAAAAAATTCATTTACAAAAATATGAATTATGTATAAAAATATTAGGAACATTAACTAGGATGCATGTTGTGTTTCAGGATGAATAAAATAACTCCTTAAAATATGTAAATTACAAACCTATTTAATAAATTTCAAAGTAACCTGCCTTAATGCATTCCTGTACTTTGAATACACAAGTTTATCACGCAAATTAAGTCCTCAATTGATACTGCTTTTAGGTCATAAGTTCTTAATATCTTTTAAACATATTCCTAAATAAAAAATCGATTTGCAGATGCACCAGAAAAAAAACTGTAAAATAAAGTCAGAAGTGGGAAAGCACTAAAGCAGCATAAAATAAAAATTAGTCTTCAAATAACTTAATAAAAATATCAGCAAATTATATTTAAATTGTAATAGAAGAGTAAACTGAAACAGAACAAAGAAACTTCATGGTGAAGAATGGTTTTTATCTCCTAATATATTTTCTTATGTTTTCCAAATTAAATCTGTTTAGTAGATAGCAACACAGAGTGACTACATTTTGGTTGGTTCTAAAATGTTTTTAATCTGGCAGTTCAGATTTCTTTATTATTCCGTTCTCTGCTGGCAATGATATTTATATAAATGCTAATTTGATAATTCATCTCCAAAGACAAAAACAGACACAAGTCAAACACACACATGTATTTGAGACATCAAACAAAAAAAAAAGGCTTGAGAATAATATTTTGTTCCTTGGCGAGTTTTTAACGATTTTTTTTCTGAATACTTTATTTATTTTCAGTTTATAAATTGTATAACATTTCATGTTAATCTGATTTTATATTTTCTATATTTCAGATTTTTTCCCCCAATGGGGTTTCAGGGCACAAATAGCAATTTGGTTTTGTTAAACAGTAATAGTAATTCGCAGAAAAGTACCCTCATAAATGTATGCAGAGTGTCCCCTGATGAAGTCCTGTATTGCATTCATGTTTCTTTTGTTCTGTTTAAACTTACTTTTCCATTAAAATTTGCTGCAGAGTTTCTGCTACCAGGGTCAGAATTAAAAGCATTCTGATTAAGGATTTAAGAGTTGTTTCTAGAACTTTCAGACCAAAGTACGGATATCAAATGAATTATGGCAGGTTGAGGTTATTTTGAAACACATAAAAAGGGAAGGTAATATACACAACATTTTAAGGAGTCATTAGATTGTAAATTAATAACCCTATCTTGTAGATATAAAAAGACACATAACTTTACGTTATGCAATTGTTACTATGAATGACCAAAATTGGTGGTTGCTGACTTCCATCGGTGAATGTTGACAATCACATACTCGCTTTGATAAATGTCCTAAATACATACTAGGTCCAGTTCAGTGCCACTGCCTGGTATACATTTGCCCGGTATGTCCTATATCAATATTTTTTAAGGTCACAGCCCAACATGCATTTAACCGATGTTTAGCATTTAATTGGTAGCATGCGTTTAACTGGTGTAACACTGATTTTCTTCCAATCTATCCTCAGTAAATATTGAAATATCGAATGAATATAATAATATCAACGAATAAATTAATATAAAATCAGATATAACAAATATATTTAGACATTCACCAAAGCGACAATGTGATTGTTGACATTCACCGGTGAAAGTCAACATTCTCTTGATTTCGGTCCTTCACATTAACACAATCACAACATTCGGAACTGAATATTCAATTAACCACAGATGATACACTTAAGCAGCATTGCTGTAAGCATACACCAAAGATACTGAAAAAGCATGATAAAGCACCACCACACCAGTGGCAGCATATGCTGTCATTTTGATCAGATTTTATGGGCACAGATTCAGATTGAAGCACGTGTGAGACAGAATCTACATCATGCTGCTTAGAACTCCTTTTCTGGGACTCTTGAACAGAATAAAACCCTGACCTGCATGGAGGAGATAAGGCTACATCTTGTAGTTTGGGACTCTTCCTTACAGTCTCCTGTACAGTGTAAGACCCTGACCGATGCTGGGGAGTCAGTGATTTTCTTTGAAATGATGTCAAGCGATTCGACTCAGATTCATATTGATCAGGATAGGTCCAATTGTCATAATCTCCGTAGGGCAAAGGTCGCTTTTGAGTCTAAAAAATAAAATGACACATGAAGTAAATTTCCCGCAAAAAATAAAATTGCAGAAACATTTATTAACACTTCTAAAGACTCCTTATTGCAGAATAAAAACTATGTCCTTCAGAAAATTTATGCTTTACTTAATTACGTAGTTAGAATCCAAATTTAATTTAATACCTGATGAAGAAAGGCATGAACAAAATTTAATTCACTACCTGATGAAGGAAGAAATAAAAATTTAACTTACTAATGAACAAAAAAATGAAAAAAATTGGAAAATTTATTATCTTACTACTACTACTTACTTATTTACTACTTGGAAAATTTATTATCCTAATAAAGAAATGCATAAGCAAATTTAATAATCACAAATATACCATTATTCGTAATTTATCATACATATTGCAAATAATATGCTTTCTTTATGACTGTTGTGTGTTTGTAACTTTTATTGTAATTATTATTTTTTACATTTTCTTTTTGATCTGCTTGCTTTTCTTCCATTTAGCTATGGATCTGTGGCTTCAAGAATCATTTTACCCATTTCAAGACATTTGCATACATTTAAGATGAAGCAAATATTGAAGGAAAATTTTGGCGTAAAACTATCCTTAATCTTTTGGACTATACCAGATACTGAGCAGCCACTGCTTTTCTAATGATGGCCATGTACAATTTCCCCCACACTCACCTTTATTGACTTAAGATCGTCAACAGTTTTTCTGGCCTATGTTGGGGTGACTAGAAAATGAGTGCAGACCTTAAACTATCCTTAACTTAGACCGTAAAACTATCCTTAATCTTTTGGACCATACCAGATACTGAGCAGCCAGTGCTTTTCTAATGATGGCCATGTACGATTTCCCCCACACTCACCTTTATTGACTAAGATCGTCCACAGTTTTTCTGGCCTATGTTGGGGTGACTAGAAAATGAGTGTAGACCACCTCCTTTTCGGCCCGGTTCTGAACGCCATTTATCTACTCTCATTATTAGGATACTTTTAACTAATTTCACAACTTAAATTTCTCCCTTCTATTTCTCTTTAGTTAATCACTTTTATTTGTTTATACTTTGCTTTTTTATGTTAGTTCCATTTGTGTATTTTCTCTCTAGTGATGAAAGACCAGTGTTCATCCTTCTGCTGCATTGGAAATAAAAAATACAAAAATATTATAACACTTTCCCCCCTCCTAAAAATCATTATCAAGAATGTTGAGTACCTTAACAATCATTTATCTACAAATTAATTACATATAAGCTAAATAATTAATTACAAAAATGCATGTTTTTTTAAATAAACTGTATGCCAATTTATTGTATGATGAACTATTTTAGCTAGCAGTCATATGGTAAATTGGATTTTATTGCACAAGAACAAATGACAACCATAACTTTTGCTAAAATATTGTTTATTGGTATAAATCCATTTTTATTTGCTCTTTTTTGTTAAATTTTTAATTATGACAATATCTTAAGAAATTATTTTTAAATATCAGAGTGGGTATAAGGTTTTGATAATTTTTTTTTGCTTTCATTTACTACGGAAAACATAAAACTTGACAAATTTGTCTAACTCTTATCAAGAATAAAAATATCAAACATTTTGAAAAATAATTCATTCCATTGCAAATACATATAAAAATAAAAAAGAAAGAAAAAAGATACTTACAAATGGAGCTAGAGTCGTAAACCAGTGATTTCTATAATTAAAAAATAATTTTCAATACAAATTACACATACAATTTAATTCACATTCTTGCCTATTTTCATAATAAACAACTTTTAAATAATATTAAAACAAATCAATGTCATTCAAAATTGTTTTTATTTATTAAATACTCATATTTGTAAAGTAAATGATGAACAATTAAGGCTGGTGTATCCTTCCATTGATATTGTGCTAAGTTTGAACTGTGAAATTTAAAAAGTCGAATGATACATTGGTAACAAAAACAACAAATATAAGTAAAATAACAAAATTATTTACAGAGTAGTGTTAATGCTTTAAGCAGATGGAATATAAAAAATGATTTAGAATCAAAGAACCAAACAAAACTCATTAAGTGTGAAAAAACAAGTATTTACTCATGTTCTTAGCATTTCATATTATTTTGCTTAACTTATGTTTCAAAAAAATATATTTTGAGCTGAAAAAAACATTTCAATAATTGTTTTAAATATTATCAAAAAATTATTTTTTGTATTTAATTTATATGAAACGAACATGAATTTTATACGCAGTTAGTTAGACATTTGCTTTTAACAACTGTGAGTTTTGGGTTCGATTAATATACAAGATATATGCTTTTTTGGATTTAAAAACACAGGATCGACAAATAATAATTTCTTATAATCTCATATATAATACAAAAGATAATTTTAAAATAAATTCTATTAGTAAAAATTAAAAAAAACTTTAATGCTTATAAAACGAAAAAAAAATATTTTATTGAGTAATATAAATGCAAATTTAATACATTAATTAAAGAAAATGTATAGGATTTAAAATGATTTAGATTAAAACAAAAAAAATTGAGGGAATATACTTTAGCTTTAATTCAAAATATTTGGATTTTTAAACCATGTGGAAATCTATAAAAATCACCACCGAAAAACCACATAGATTTATGACACATGCATGTCCAAAAATCATATCAAATGTGAGATTTAAAATTTCAGATTTATTTATTTGTCTATTCTGATCAGGTCATTATTTTGACTTTTCAAATCCAATATTTAACTCAAATCAATGATTTAAAAAAATCAGGCTTCTTAAATTCATATTTTTTGGTGCTTATCGGCTATAGAAAACACAAAGTCAAGTTTTCCAACATGTAAGACCACCACCACCAGATTCTCATTATCACCCATTACCCATAATTCACATCAATTGGAGAGTAAACCAACGGACAGCCCAATTGGGGGTTATCCATTACCCCCCAATTGGGTTGTATTCAATATAGCTATCATTAAATAACAAAACAAAACAAACAAAAAATTGCCATCATTACAGGTAACTATTTTTGATTCTTAATTTAATGGTTTTGTAGAATAATGTATACTAAACAGAATAAAGGAAATAACTTGGTCCAAGTGATGATGATGAACTACTATGGAAATCAAATCAATGAAAAGTGAGCTATCAATGAAAAGTGAGCTAATAAAGAAATACGAACAATTAACTGATAAATTTTGCTAAGATCTGTGATATCAGAAAAGTACATGCCATGACCTATCTTAAGCAATATTTGCAACAGATATAAAAGATTGTTTACCTATCATGCTCTGAATTAGCGAGAAACCATATTGGGGCTTCTTTTCCTTTCTTTTTGCAAATAAAAAATGTTTCTCGAACAGATCTTTGAAATGGTAGAGTGGGCACTTTATTCCAGACAGTGTCATTTGGTGCTTGAACATCCCAATCACTTGACAAGTTAAAATCTCTCTTTCTTTCATTTTGAGACAAAACTTCAATAACACCATTGCAATTCACAAAAACTTTAGATGGAATCCATTTTCTGTTGAAAAAGAATTTTCTTTTATGTGAGTATGAAAATATTGTAATTCATAAACAAAGGTTAATTGTTAATAAAAAAAAGCAATCATGCAAAATTTCTAGAATAATCTTAGTTTTTTTTTTTTTGTAATAAATAGTAACCAAAAGTCACTTAAAAATATTGTTATTAGTTAATGAGTTAAATACAAAACAATTATGTTAACTGATTTAAATGCTATTATAAAGTTATTAAAATTAATTTATTTTCATCTTTATAGCATAGACGTAAACAAATTTCATTCAGTACAAAACCTAAATTTTGTTTAAAAATATTTTAATGCAATATTAGAAATCGATGGATAATTACCGATTAAAATCAGATGTTTCCTGATAAACATACAGATTACTGACAATCAGTGCCATAAATGTTATAAATGACTATAACATTGTTTTTCAAAATAAATTGAATTCATAACTAAAAACGTTACATAAAAGTAATTAAATGGCAGTTATAATTATTTTTGCTCTGATTTAAACAGGCAATGTTAAAATTTCAGTCCTTGAACTTTTACTGCAAAATTTAATGATATTAATATTTAGCAGAAGATTTTTAAAAAAAACTACACTGATGGAATAGTGATTTTGCACAAAATAACATGCGACATTAAGTGCTGTTTTAATTTTAAGATCATAATAAAAACAAACAGACGATTTTGATCATCATATTACACAATTTTATCCCGTCATTCCGTTTATTCTGTTGAAACTGAACAGATTCTGATATGAAGAAATTACTTTATTTTCTTACTTATCGAACGCAAACTCGAGTCACATTTAAAATATTATACATATTAAGCCAATGATTACAGCTGCCAATGATTTAAAGTTTCATCCTTTTAGAAATGGCTGTTGCTTGGCTGACCGCCTTTTTAATAAATAGAGGCATTTGATTGGTCGGTTATATAATCGTTTTCATCGTTATCGCTTAATCGTTTTGTCATGTTTACTAGAATGGCGTTTTTAGCATTTTTGTTTGGCGCAATTTTAATAACGCGCATGNTTATAATTATTTCATGACACAAAAAATATATTTTATTAAATAAGTTTATCTATAAGTCTAATCTGTGACCGTGCGTAATAATTGTCAGCTGTCTTGCAAATTTAAATGCTTTATGTTTACTAACAAATGTATAATTCATAATAAATAATATTCAATTAAAAACTTATGTAAATTCTTCCTTTCATGTACACAAATGTTCTTTATTGATCTCTACAAATTAACTTTTAAACCTAGATAATTTATTTTTTTATTTATTATCATATTTTTTATTTTGTGAAGGAGACTTAGACAATGTCCAATACATGCGAAGCTTTAGATAATGCTAATATCAGTCCTGTGGGAACTAAAGTTAAACACACCAGTACACCTTTGAGAACTAGACGGAAAACCTCCAGGAGAGATCAAGGATTGGGTGAGAAGATTCAAGTTGCTTAAATAATTTATAGTTTTCCTCTATCTTAAGGTTTTTAATTTTACTTTATGAGAAGAAACTGCTATTTAAAAAAATTTTCGCATTGAGAAAGGTAGTAGGCGTAAATAGATACCGATACAGAAATATTCCCTTCATAAATTTGCTTTGAGTCTTATTGCATATTCAAATTCGAAATGTTTGTATTTGTAATGCAAAGCTGATAAAATACTTTCTAATGTCTTATCAGCGTTTTTAAAAAGTGCTTAAAGGTGCTTATTTTCAATTTTCAAAGCCCTTAAATGTGCTTTTTTCATTGAGTGTTTTTAGAAAGTGCTTAATTTTCCTTTTTCGAAAATGCTATATTTTTATTTACCATGTCGATTTTCGACATGCATTATGCAAAAGCGTGCTTTTCGCATTGTTTTATTCAACGCTTTCACAATGCATTCAACTAACTATTTATTTCGGCTGGTTTACCGTCGGTCCATAGCGTATGAATATGCCAATCATTTTACAAGCTTGATGAAATACTTGGGAGTACGCATGCGTCTGCTCAGTTGGCAGCTCTGCTGCATTGTGCAACCCTGCTGCATTTTTCAAGATATTCTCAATTTCAGGCTTCATTTTCTACCCTCCTGTTTGAACCAAAAAATCTCTTGAGCATTATAAATGGCTAATATAATCGAGAAAAGAGTTCTTTGTCAGAACGAGTTATTTTATCATGATCACATTAAGTCTTTGAAAATTATTTTGTATTTTGTTAATGTATATAGTGCTTAAAAGTATTTTTTGAGTTCTTAAAAAGTTCTTAAAAGGTGCTTATTTTTTGGTGAGAGATTTGGATATTTTTGGAATCAATCTTTGTGTTCTGATACAGTCACATACCAACATAGTATAATACGTTTTGAATTACATAATTTGTTGAGAACCATTTTTTGCATTGCAAATGTTTAGTTAGTGAAATAAAGAAAGGATGTTTTATTTATTTATTATTATTTTTTTTGGCATATTATGATCCGCTAGTAGAATGTATGGGATATTTCCATATCGTGATCTGCCACACCAAATACAATTGCACAAGATGCCAAATCGATTTAAAACGATAAAAATTTATTAAAAAAAGCATGTAGATGTTTCCCCGAGGGTGGCTATTAGTTCAAGTTCGTCCCTTTCTGTGATTTATTTTTACTCTCTCTTTCTCTGGCAGCTGACCAGCAGTTGCCAAGACTTGGCGATTATTCTGCCACAGATCACGGTGCAGAAATCTCGATACCAGGTATGGAAATGTATAGGCTTTAATAAAAAATATTAAAACCTGCTATATATTTTTTAAAGGACCATTACTACTCAAGGCACAGTACTAGGAGCAGAATTATACCTAAACGGGCAAATAACCAGATTTTTGTTAATTGTAAGTGTTCTGCAATTAGACTTTTCATAATTACTGCAAGCATTTTAAAAAGTAAACAAATAGCTCTCATTAGTTAAATTAATAGCATTATTTTTATATGATGGATATAAAAATAATTTTTACTTTGCACACTAAAGAACTATAATTATACAAATATCAAATAAAGGGATATTTCTGTATCGTGATCTGGCGTGCCAACTACAATCCTCAAAGTGCCAAACAAATTTTCAAACTTGCAAAGTTTAAAAAAAGAAAAAATATGTAAATGCTCGCCCGGGGGTAGCTATGAGTTATATCTTTCGAATTGGAGCCTTTTTGTGATGTTTTTTTTAGTATCTCGTGGGCCGCTGCCAAGATTTGGCAATAATTCTGTCACAGATAACAATAAGGAAATCTTCCCTCAAATTATTAATAAATGTTAACATAATGAAATAAAAATAATTTTCCCCATACAGGATTTCTGCTTTAGGAGCTATAACATGTCAAATATGCTTAAAATTTAAAAAGGGACACAAAAAAATTATTATTCATAATTCTTCAGTGCAAATTAGTAGCCAAAACTATAACCCAATTTTAAATATCTATGCATAGACAAATTCTTTTTATTATTTATCAGTAGTTGAAGGAGTTATGTAGAATAATCTGCATATCATATTACATTGTTCCATTTTCCTGGTTCAGGTGCTTGCCCAATTAAAGCCTTGATTATTTATTAACACTTTTCTTGTTTTGAAATTTTTTGTTTTGTCTATCAATAAATAGAATAATTGTGAGTTAATAAAAAGGTAGAGAATTTATATTTTAAATAGGGAATGCTTTTAGTAAAAAATGACCTTGATGTTCTGGTTCGTAAGAACTTCAAGTTTCCGAAGTGATTCACTGAGAATATGCAAATTTCTTTGCGACTTCAACTTAAATTTTTCTGACAATATTACATAATCCAGACAAATTTGCTTATGGACACATAATTGAAAATAGTTTTGTACAAACATAAATTTTTCTGTTGGAACTTTGATTGTTCTGGTACTTGTGCACTTTCAGTCCTAGGGGTACGAACATGCTGATCAGTGTCATCTGTTCTGTTATTTGTTGTGCCTCAAAGTCTATTGTATCATCTGAGGAACAATAAATTTAAGAGTGATTAGTGTCAAAGATCACAATATCTGATACGGAAATATGAGAGAATGTTCCTTAGTATATATTAGAAAAAGACAGAAAAGCAATTGAAATTTTAAAACAAACTTTTTATACCATGATGTTATATGTTTTATTTATGCTATTCTTTGTGTTATTTTTATAAATGTTTTATTGTCTAAGCTCTCCCTTTTTATTAAGATCAAAATTTTTTTACTTCCACAACATTCTTCCAAACTTGGGTTGTAGTCAGTTGTAATGTTCCTTGACGTCTAAAATGCTTCATTTTGTTTTATGTATATTGCCTTAGCAAAAAAAAAAAATTATTAAAAATGACTATATATCTATATTTTATTTATAAATTTATAGAAATTTTTTATAGCTGAAATTTTTTACATTTTAGATGTGCATACAGTAGCAACTTCAACCCCTACTCCCCATCGCTCTCCTCGACTTCAACGTCTTCGGCAAGATTCTCCAAGATTGTTGAATTCACCTTCTTCATCGATTCCCTGTTCGCAAGATGGTCACCCTGATGTTGTTTGGGACTTCACTTCCCCTAAACTAACTAAAGGTATGTTGTGGCTGACTTGTTTGGAAAAAGTGATTTTCAGGTTTGATTTTCGTCGACCTTTAAAAAGAGAAACTCATCTTACAGGGGATTCTACAACCAGGGAGCGAATTCGGAAAGGTGGTTGAGCATGCTGAAGTGGGGCGAAAAAAATGTCACAGGAGGGCTTTTATTTACAAAATCAATGCTGTGGGCTTCTTTTCAGCACTGCAGTATTCACAATAAATGTTGAAAATTATCCTTTTTTATTATCAAGTTTTGTACTCTCATCAATCCACCTCAAAATTACAGTTGCAAACGAGTTTATGTTTCGGATTATGGCTGGCTTGGCTTTCTCTGGGGGGTTCTTGGCTGGGTACTGAAAAGAGACCTCCTGCTGGAAGGTCTGGGTTGTTGAGGCCCCCCAGAGAACGGAAGGTTTTAATTATGTGCCTGGAAACTGTATTTTGCACTCTATTTTAAGAGTTATAAAGTAATTAAACTGAAACTATATTTTTTACTACAACTAAATAGGTAGAAGCAGGATAAATTAGTAATGAACTATAAATACAATGCAATAGGAAAAAGTTCATGAGTAAGCCAAGAACTCTGTTTTTATAAGAAATATGGGAGGACCATTCCTTGCTCGCAAACTCCCAAAACTGCTTACACAGTTAATTTCAAATTGCTTCGCAATCTGAAATAGTTTTGTTTGCTCTTATTGTTTTGGTCTTCGCTACTACTATCCTAGCTTTTCTTACTCACCTTTCTTTCTCACTCAATTTAGGCATTTAACTGAACATTTAAAAAAAAAATAATTCTGGAATAAGAGCAAAATTGATGAAGTTATGGCCATTTCAGTTTTGACCACGCCCCTTTTTTTACCTTTTTTTGTCTGCAGGTAACTGTTAAAATTAGTTTAGTTTAAAATTAATTTAAAATTAGATGAATATTTTGTTAATTTTTTTAAAAAAATTNTTCCATTTTCCTGATGCAGGTGCTTGATCATTCCCATTTAAAGCCTTGATTATTCATTCTTGTTTTGAATTTTTTTGTTTTTTCTATCAATAAATAGAATAATTGTGAGTTAATAAAAAGGTAAAGAATTCATATTTTAAATAGGGACTGCTTTTAGTAAAAAAAGACCTTGAAGTTCTGGTTCCTAAGAACTTCAAGTTTTCGAAGTGAATCACTGAGAATATACTAATTTCTTTACAACTTGAACTTAAAATTTTTCTGACTGTATTACATAATCCAGACATATTTGCTTATGGACACATATAACGTAATTGAAAATAGTTTTGTCCAAACATATATTTTTCTGTTGGAACTTTGATTGTTCTGGTACCTTTGCACTTTTAGTCTTAGGGGCACGAACATGCTGATCAGTGTCATCAGTTCTGTTATTGGTTGTGCCTCAAAGTCTATAGTACCATCTGAGGAACAATAAATTTAAGAGTGGTTAGTGTCAAAGATCATGATATCTGATAGAAAATGTGAGAGACTATTCCTTAGTATATATTAGAAAAAGACAGAAAAGCAATTGAAATTTTAAAACAAACTTTTCATACCATCATGTTATATGTTTTATTTATGCTATTCTTTGTGTTATTTTTATAAATGTTTTACTGTCTAAGCTCTCCCTTTTTATTAAGAACAACATTTTTAACTTCCACAACATTCTTCCAAACTTGGGTTGTCGTCATTTGTAATGTTCCTTGACCTATAAATGCTTAATATTGTTTCATGTATATTGCTTTAGTAAAAAAAATTAAAAATGACTAAATATCTATATTTTATTTATAAATTTATAAAAAATTTTTACATTCTAGATGTGCATACAGTAGCAACTTCAACCCCTAATCCCCATCGCTCTCCTCGACTTCAACGTCTTCGGCAAGATTCTCCAAGATTGTTGAATTCACCTTCTTCATCGATTCCCTGTTCGCAAGATGGTCACCCTGATGTTGTCTGGGACTTCACTTCCCCTAAACTAACTAAAGGTATGTTGTGGCTGCCTTGTCTGGAAAAAGAGACCCTAAATCTTTTGTAATAGATTTCCAGGTTTGATTTTCCTTCAACCTTTAAAAGGAGAAACTCATCTTATAGGGTTGTCCTACAATCAGGGGACAACTTTGGAAAGGTGGTTAAGCATACAAAAGTGGGCACAAAGGCAAAAAAATGTCACGAGAAGAAAAATGCATTTATTTACAAAATCAACGCTATGTGCTTCTTTTCAGCAATGCAGTATTCGCAATAAATGTTCTAAATTATCCTTTTTAATTAATATTTATTATCAAGTTTTTTTACTCTCATCAATCAACCTTGAAATTACAGTTGCAAACAATCTGATGCTTCGGATTGTGGCAGGCCTGGCTTTTTCTGGTTGCTCTCGGCTGAGTACTGAAAAGGGGCCTCCTGCTGGAGGGTAAATTGTTGAGGTCTCCCAAAGAACAGGAGGCTTTAATTATGTGCCTGGAAACTGTATTTTGCACTCTATTTTAAGAGTTATAAACTAGCTAAACTGAAACTCTATTTTTTACTACATCTAAATTAGGTAGAATCAGGATAAATTAGTAATGAACTATAAAATGCAATGCAGAAGGAAAACGTTCATGAGTAAGCCAAGAAATATGGGATAGATTATATATAGGTATATATGATAATATGATATAGGATTTATAAGAAATATGGGAGGACTACTCCTTGCTCGCAAACTCCCAAAACTGCTTACTCTGGTTTTGTTTGCTTTTGTTGTCTTGGACTTTGCTGCTACTATCCTAGCTTTTTTTACTCACCTTATCTCTTATATTTTTTTAGTACCCTAGCTTTTATACTTATATATATATTTTCTTAATATTAATTATATTTTAAACTACACTCCTGCTCGCTATTGCTTGCCAATCCTGGATTCACACTGCTTATTCATTTAATTTCAGATCGATTCACAATCTAGGGCAGAATACCGATTAATCAGCAAAATATCAAGATATTTTAGAAGTTTGATAGTTGTTAGTAAAAAAAATAATAACTCTACAATTTAAGAGTTTCAAAGTAATTTAGAATTTAAGATAAGTCAGATGTATTGTTCATTGGTAAAAGTTACGGAATAAAATAAAAAACTACATAAGTTTAGAATAAAAATTAATAGTTCAAATTTAAAATTTTAAAAATTTAAATTAACTTTTTCCATGGTAGTAAATATGTTTAAATTATCAAATTCAACACGAAAGAAATTTTTGAATAAGTTGAAACATTCAAATCGCAAAGATTTTAATTAAAAAATAATTCTTTCAAAATGATTAAAAATATTATAGTTTAGAAAAGTATTGTCTGATGTCACATAAACTTCACTTATGCAAGGAGAGAGAGTATTAATAGGAAGAAGAAAGCAGACAGAATGTCGAAGAACCCATGGGAAGAATTCCCAATATTAGTTGATATGCATTATAACATCTGTCCCCACTCTTCTTTAAAATAATCATCCATCTTTTTTAATGAAAGCAGAATACAAGATTTTGTAGCTGTCAAAAAATCAGAAAAAATACAAATATTTTGGTACTCTTTCAGAATTATATTAGAAACATCAAAATTTTAAAATTTAATAACTCAAAATATAATTTGAAATTTTAAAAGTCAAAATTTATTATTTATTTATTTTTGTCTTTAGTCATAAGTGTAATTTATTGCATAAAATTATTAAAAAAAATTTGCAATGAGTTTTTTTTTTTATTTATTTATTTTTTTTTTTTTTTNTTTTTTTTTTGTTTTTTTTTTTTTTTTTTTTTTAATATTTGTGTTGGTGACAACTTGGAAAAGTAGTGCACATGGTTCATATAATCAAAGTATCTTTCTTCCTATACATTTGTATTTAAATGTAATTTTTTTAATGTGTATTTAAAATATCAAAATGGCCTAAAAATCATTAGAAAATAAAAATCTGAATAGGAAAAAGGGAACACTTAACAATAATAATTGCATTTTTTTGTTAAAGTTATTATTGTACAAAAATAAGAAAAATTCTTTTTTTTTTCTTTCTTTTTTTTTTTTTTTAAAGAATCTTTTGTTAATTTATGATATTTTTGTCTAATCAAAATGAAGACTTGTCTACAAAGTGCTGTCTCTTTGCAGACCATTGTATAATGATGTTATTTTGTCTACTTCAGTGCATATTTTCAAACTGCTAAAAAATTCTTCCTTTTTTTGAATTAATATTATGGTCTTATTTATTATTATTTTAAATTATTCAAATTTCTTTAGATTTTGATCTAAAATTAATATTTTACAGGATCTAGGAAAAGAGATTTAAAAATTACTGTGCAGGAATTATTAGAGAATTTAAATCAAACTCAGGTAAGAGGTTTGTTTAGTTTTTAAGATGAGTGTTTTATTATACCATTGCTTAAGCATGCATTGATTTTAAGCATTATATGGCATTTAATTTCTTTTAGCAATGCTTGCATAATGTGGAGTAATGTGTAATTATTAATATAATCAACTTTCAATAAAAATGTAGCTGGTATTGCTGAAAAAAAAATATTTTAAAAAATCAGTCTAATTAATCTAAAACATCTCTTAACTTATTTTTTTGATCAAAAAAAATTTGCATGAAAATTTTTTTAGAACTAGATTTTTAGAAATGTTTTGCAAAAATAACAAATTTTTTTTTATAAATTTTGATTTAAAATAAAAAGACTTGAAATAGATAAACCTTAATTTTAGCATTTTTGTTTGTAAGTTTGTGATTTTAATTCTAAACAATTCAAGAGTTATTTTAAGAATTGAAAAAATAACTAATATATAAAAAATATGTGTATAAAATATTGTGAAAAAAAGATCTAGCATTTCCATTTTTTATGCTTTTATTCAGGAAACCGCATGAGTAATGTCAACTTTCAAAGAAGCAATTAGTGAAATATTTTCCCTTTGTGATGTAGCTAAGTTAACTGTTAACCATACTTAAAGCCAAAACTTAAAAACTTTCCTTATAAAAGCCACTTCTTTATTCTGAACGTAAACAAAAATTGGTTCCAAATCACGGGAAGAGGTTTTCCCTTCCTCATAAATACACAAAGCATAGTTTGTTACATAATATGTAGTAACACTGGTTGAACTTCTTTCCTTGCTTCGTAGATTACCTTACTTATGAAGCAAACATAAACATTAAACCAAAACAGTTAATAGGCTCAGCCTTGTTCATATTGAAGTATGAGGGGAAAAAAGTATGTTTCTCTCAGAGTTGCCGCAATATGATTGTTCTTCTCTTAGGAATAATAATTGTTGTTTTTGTACAATGGTTTCCTTTTTACACTATGTACTACAATGTGTCATCAATCTTTGAATTTGTTATGTTAGCTTTATTATCCTCAATACTTAACAATACATTGTTTTATTAATAGAGGGATTTATTTTTATAGTTTATGGGTAAAATTTAATGCTTCAAATTTGCTTTTATTCCCTATGAGTTATCATTTGCATATCTCAACACGCTTTGAATTGCATCTGGTTGATTGAGTACTACATCGACCGAATTTTTTCTACAAATAACGCATTGTGATTTGTATGCTTGTGAAATAAACATCATGCATTGCAATTCACATTCATACCATTTTAAAATGTACCATCGAGTTTAATTGTTTCATATGACTCAAGAATCAAATGTCGGAATTAATTTTCATACGGTTTCAAAAACAAGCATTGTGATTAGTTTTCACTTGATTTATTCCAACTCGTATTTATATGTTTTAAGAATTCAATATCGCGACTCTTATTCACTCAATTTTAAAATCAAACATTATGGTTTGTGATCACACGCTTAAGAAACAATTATATGAATTTTACGCATACTCATTCAATTTCAAAGCATTAATCAGCAAAAAGAATAAATTTTATATCTGATCTACTTATAATTCAAAATATATTTTTTACATACATTTGGTGTTCATTCTGACAACGAAAAAAAATTTATTTTCCTATTTATTTTTATTTTTTTTACACAAAGATAATCCAAATTTGTGAAGAATCTAGTGCTATATTAGCAATATTGTTAAAATATTTGTTTTTATTTCTAAAAATAATTTGGTTTATATTATTGAGTTTTATTCAAAAGCTTTGATGTATAAGCATCCAAATTTCAAAAAATAAGTCAATAATGATTTATGTTGATTCTTTATTTGTGAAAATAAGACTTTATAATTATTTGAATGCAAGAAGCATTCAAAAAATATGCCCCCTATATACAATTTTTTACTACTAAGATTTCCTATGTTTTAATCAAGATTGAGATTTCTTCTCGAAGTGGGTGAGAAAAAGACTAAAAGTAACCAATATAATTGTTTAGTGATAGCTATTAAACTTCTTTAAGAAATAACTACTATTTATTTTTAATAAAATATTTAATTTATAGTGGCTTTCTGGTTTTCGGAAACAAAACAAATTGATTAAGCTTATTTTCGAAATGATTCTATATGTAATTTCCTTTTTATTTTTATTTGTGATATTTTTAAGCAAAGCAAAAAATATTGTTTTGTTTTTGAAATAGCAGTTGAATTAGTAAATGGTCTAATCTAGCTGATCTTGCTAAGTTTTAAGGTATTGTATTGTACAAGTGTATAAGATTTTTTTTATTATATTAATTATTCAAAATGCAACTACATGGATTAAAATAGCATCTTAATTATTTCTCTTAGTTGACTATTTAGGCTACTATTTTTTATATGTAAGGCTGCTAAAGCAACTATTATTAAAGGGAGTTTGTAGGGGAAACTCTAAAGCATTTAATAATAATTAAATTTTATAGTAAAAAGTTAATTTCTCCAATAACTGAAATTAGTTTTTGATCCTTATTATTTTGTTGTGTATATAGTGTATACTATTTACAATCTATTCGATTTGGTGTCATTTTTCTGACAATTAAAAATTGTTTAAAATGAAGTATTTTTTTTAAGAATGCTCCCTAATTTTATTATATTTAGTGGTCACTACATAAATTTCACAATTTTGTTCCTAATTATAAAATATTATAAAAATTTATTGTCACATCTTATTCCTTCTTATTCTAGGCTGTTGAGTGTGATTCAAAATCAAGCAGTTACACCAAACTTCTTGAAAATTGGATGTCTAAACAACCTGCAGAACAGACTATAAAAGAAATAAAGTACTCAAAAATATTTTTTTTTTAGTTAAGTGGTGATGAGCTGTATTTTTTATTTTACCAAAGATTTGTACTATAAAAATATAAATAATCTATTACAGTTTTAATGTTTTGCATTGAATGTAGGAAACTAAATTGTCATCTAGTTCAGTGTTTCTCTACCATTTTTTCTCTACGCCTTTCGTTTGTGCATATAACATCATTGTTATAATTTTTCCCATAGCACTGTGTGTAAAATTTTTGCAAAATAATTCTTTGCAACTAATAAAGTTTAAAAAGGTTTTAGCATAAAGTTAAATTTTTTTGAAAATTACAACGTAAAATAAAAACAATTTTTGTTAAAGGCTGTTCATATATTATGTGAATACTTAATGGGAGAAAGAGATTTGACAGGGAGAGAAAATTGGTATAAACAATGCAGGGGATTTCAATGTAAGACAATAAAATCCCCTTATTCTTAAAATTTTCTTAAAAAGCAAAATACAAAAATTGAAACAAAAAATTACATGTGAAAAAAATTTTGACTTTAAAATAAAAGTTGAATTTGGTGAAAGGAAAAGGGGAAAAAAATTACTTCGAAGGGTACAGATGTCAACAGTTTTAAACACAAAAGGAAAACATATGAATGATTCCTACAGAAATATAAGTTTATAAAGTTAAATAAAACATAAGTTTCGTTTTACGCAGTAACACTTTTTATTTGAATTTAATCCATAAATTAGATTACCTTCAGTAAAAGTTATAATTAAAACAACAATTAGAGGAGGTTGCAATTATCTATTTAACATAATTAAATAGGGTCTTTGAGCTTGCTCAATATTATTAGCATACAGAGAAATGTCTTTTTCAATAAGTTCTGTGTTTGTGAAGGATAACCAGTATTTAATTGCTTTCTTGCTTGACTTTTGATATCTTGTTTTAATTTCTGTCAAAAAATTTGTAAGATTGGTAATGGGAAATTAATAACGGTTATTTTATAGAGACAAAGCATTACTGAAAACATGTAATGGTCATGATGAAGTTTAGGAATGTATATTTTGTTTCTGTATTATATTATACATAAATAAAAGTAAGAGAAAAAAAATTAATTTGTAATAGACTTTTGTTAACAAATGTTTTCAGAATATAAATTTTCAAATAATCAAGGATCATATGTCAATGTAACTTATGCCTATTACTCAATCAGTTTTTTCCACTATATTTAATTCTTGCAGATTGCTTTCATCTTAATTTGGTACACGTTTTAATATTTAATTAATATGGTTTATCGAAGGTCTGTCACCTAGGAAAATAAAAAAGCCACTGTTTAAATACTCTAAAATCAAAGCAATGATTTTATACTGTATATATCATCTTGCCATTAAGAATTATCTGAGCTTTAGAGTATACAAATAACTTAAATATTTTAAAAGTTATTATACTTTTTTAGAAATTGCCAATTATGCACTATTTTTTTACCTAGATGAAAATTAAAATCACTGCCTTATTCACAATTTTTGAGAATTTCTTTCAGCCCTGATAATGTAGCATTGGAATAAGTTTTTAAATACGAGAAAATTATATCACACTTTTATTTCAAAGTCTATGCTTTTCGTTTTTGCAAAACTGTGGCTTTTCTTTACAGGGATGTTTTGTGCCATTTTCAGAATAAGCATAGACAGTGCTGGCTTTAGTTATTCTAAAATTAACTTAAAAGTCATGAGTAACTGTTGCAAACTCACAGCAGTTATGAAAACAGCATATTCTTTGCATAAAAAGCATCATTTCATATGACGACAGAGCCTTTGAAAAACAGCCTTTATGGACGGTGATTTTGCTCATACGCTAATGCATCAAATATACCAAATATCGTACAGAGGATGCATTATTCAGCAGCGCAGAAAAAAATAGCATGCTAATAGATTAAAAGCAAGAAGAGTTATAATAACTCTTCTTGTTTTTAAATTCTTTGTTTTGTTTAACAAGAGATAAAATATGATGAATATAAATATTAATAGATGGATTGATATTTTAAATAGTTACCCACTTTTTGTGAAGAGGAATCCAGAACTGTTGAAATTCTGGGTGACAATTTGAAAAGACATTAATTGTAAATAAAACATATATAAGAACTTTTATTTATTTCATTTATATATTTATTAAATTTTATTATTACTTATCTTAAAGAGTATAATTCACTAATTATATTGTTGTTTGTTTATTGAGCACTAACCTGAGTTTCTTTTTATTTTTAGAAACCAGAAGAACGATGTAAAAAAGCGTTCTAAACGTGGAGTTGAGAAGTTTAAGAAATTTATAGAATCTATACAAAGTAAATTTTTTTAAATAACTATAATTTTTCTTGAAGCAATTGTTGTCAAGTAATTTAAATGAGCTGTGTGCACTCTGAATTCAAAAATAAAAAAAAATTCTTAAAAGTAATACCATTAATTAATAAAAACCATTATTTTTTTTTAAACTTTTAACATTAGTAAGAAACAATCAATTTTTTTAGCTACTTTTTTTTATTCATTCATTTCCTGAAAATTTTTATCAAAAGAATTCATTTTAAGAACATTATTTAATGAGCATTGAATCAATATTTTATGATTAAAAATTGGTGTAAGTTTAAATATCATCACAAAACTTTCTTTCTATCTATCTGAATTAATATTATTTCTTCTAAATGGACTTTTAATTCATTTCCTTTTTTTCTTCTTCCCATTTAGATTCGAAGAGCGACAATTCACCATCACATTCAAAGTAAGATTTTTGTTTGAAAATATTTTTATTAATCTTGTGTTACAAATTCAGTTTTATTCAATGAGTTATTACAGTTATTGTTGTAATTAAGGTTTTATAATAATAAATTTTTCGAAAAAATTCATAACGATATTATTATTAAACTTATTTTTAGGTCTCCTCTAGAAAAAAACAAAAATGGTGATGTTTCTTTGCTGGAGCAAAATACAAGTTTTAAAAATTCCTTTCTTGAGGGTGGTAAATCTGACGATTCATCTGAAGAGTTGTGGGGCGATGCTGACAATAGTTTTATAGTTAAAGCCACTCAAGAACTTGATAAAGTCAATGCTATTCCCACTACAACTCGAACAGGGGATGTACTATCTACCATTCCTGAAACCGTACCTAATCCATCTATTTCAAAAAATAATTCTCAAACTTCAGAAATAGAATTGAGGAAACATTCTTGTGAAGAGCATGCTGACATCCTCTTACATCTGAGCAATATCGATTGGGACGGTGACAATGAATGGGACAATGGATTTCTTCTAGAAGATGATGATCTAAGTTTAGTGCCAGATAATGTCTTGAGCGGAGAGACCAACACCAAGGAGGTAGAATTTAACCACAATATCAATGGTAATGGACATTCAGTGGTAAATACGAAAGTCGCAGCATCAGATGAAATCAGAAACATCCGTGTTGTAAAAACTAAGACTGAAAGAAATTCATTTTTGGAAGAAATTGAATTTGCTGCAAATTGTCCAAATAACGAATTATATAATAGTTTTGAAGATAATAATTTTGAGGAAGAATCCCTACTTTGCCAACCTGAGGTTTTATCTAGATTAGACGAAGTAGAAAGTAAGTTCAATGTTGTTTATTTCATAGTTTATTTGCTTTTAACGATGAATTTGCATTCTTAAAAAATTAGTACCTTAAGTCATGAGATTCAAATGTTTCTAAAACTATATCCCTTTTACGCTGGATCTAATTAAGTGAATGAAGCATCCTTAGTAGATTTCTTTTTGAATTCTTAAAAAGATATGACCTTATTCCGCAGAATTCTTTTTTTTTTTTGTTCAATTTTCATCAAAAGACTTAATTAACAATACTAAAATTGCAAAAGTTTAATATGTTGGAGTGGGGAACTATTCACAAAAAGAATTAAAATATCTCGTCTATTTTAACAAATAATTTGTTTCAGACTTATAAATTACATTTTAAAGAAAATTTAACGAAACAAATTTCTTCTTATAAATTTTATGAGTAAGAATTGGTGATCATATACTTAATTATGGTTTTTAGAAGATGAAAACAAATCTTGTATGATGGAGATTAATTGTCATGAAGATTTGAAATGATTTCTTTTTGATTGATTTTGATTTCTTTGTACACCTTATTAGAATTGGTGAAATATTTTAATTAATAAGATTAAATTCCAATTAAAAAATGTTAATCAAATTTATAAACATATATATATTGAATCTTCATTGAATATTGAGATTCTCTTTGTGAGAAAGAATTTCAATTGAGAGGTTAAAAAGTTGACATTTTGATACAGCTGAAGAGTCATATAATTTGAAGTGAAACTACTGAATATAATTTATTAAAAAATATTTTTATTTTAATTTATACCTTATTTTATATAATAATTCTGTAAAATGACAGATTTTATTATAATTTACTTTGTAATTTAGGAATCTTGTTTTTAAAGTTCTATATTACTTCAGTTCAGCTTTTTTTTATTTTTAAGACTCCTGTGGTATATCTGCTAAATGAATTAAATGCCAGGTGTCCCACAGTATCATGGAAACCTGAAATTGTCTTAGAATTTAATGTTTTGCCAAAAAAAAAAAAAGTTAGGAATTACTGTATCTTACGTTTGGAAAATTCTGCTTCCAGCTTAAAAAGGATCCGATCTTAAAATTTATTCTCTGGTTATCGCAAATTAAGGGAAGAAACAAAAATCGCCATGATTCAAAAAGTTATACATAGAATTTAATGAAACTGGCACACATTACAGTGCACATAATAATGTATAAAATAACATAAAAAGTATTAACTAGACATTTATGGTGTCACAGGAATTAGCATATGTATGAAATTAATAAATCAGATGTGTCGGTTTTGAATAGAAAAAGTACCTCCAGTATGGAATAAGTTCACCTCAAGCAGCAATACAACACATACAGTGATGTGTGATGCTTTCAAGTACTAGGTCTGTTGGAGCCAGTTCCGTTGAAAGTACAAGCCATTGTTCTTGCAAAACAGTTGCAAGCATGGCAAGAGTCTGAGGAGGAGATTAAGAGCAGCCACACATCTTCCTAAAGCATCCCAAACATACTCAATAGAATTCAAGTCAGGTGATTGAGCTGGTTATTCCATGTGCTGAAGATAATTATCTATGATGTGAGCCCTGTGAGCATTATTGACCTATAACACGAAATAATCCCCTATTGGAGCAGCATAAGGAATCCCCTATTGGAGCAGCATAAGGACAGATATAAATATCAAGGATGCCATCTTTATACTCATGAGCATATGCGGTTCGATGTTGAAAAGCATGCAGGTCTGTGCTTCCACCAAAATAACCCCACCCTACATACAGACACTACCCCCTTGGCATGCATCTCTTTTATGTACATTTGATGGATGATATTAGCTTTTATATTCTTTTCAAATCAAACAATGCCAACTATCTCTTGGGGGGCTAAACCTGGACTCTTATGTGAAGAGAATAGCCCTCCAATGGCCAGCTGTCCTGAGGACACATTGCTGCACTCACTTCAAATGTTCCCTTCTAAGGCATGATGAGAGTGGCACGCCAATGACTAATTGCTTAGTGAACAGATCACGTTTGTAAAGCCTTCTATGCACTAAAAGATGATATGTGCTGACTCAGAGTTGTTTTTCCTTCAGGCATCGGTCATCAGCGCTCTTCGTAACATATGACCTTCCTTGTTTGAAGTTTCTGAATGGCGGACTTGTTAGAAATTATTACTAAAGTTTACGAACTGCAGAAAGTCTCACATTTAGCCATATGACCACTTCTTTATGGCTTTGCCGTGCCTCTAAGTCTTCCAATAGACAGTTTTTCATTAGAATGATGCCTGGAGGTCATTGTTACAAATTGGCTATTCCAGAAACCAGAATTCCAGAAACATAGCAAAATTTGCTGGCCTGCAATTAAACATACAATTTTATGCCCATTGCAACAGACATTGCATTCCTCTGTAGCACCACTAATTTACTTATTAGTTTTACACAGCGACTCTTATTTGACAACATATTCAAATTCAATTGTGATAGGCTTATTTTTGAATGAGTTATTGCTATTTTTCCTTAATTTATGATAACCAGTGTTATAAGTAGTCATTGATGATAAGTAGTCATTGATGTGATAAAGTAAAGAATTCTAACAATTAGTTCTTTAATATATTAACAGAATTACTCTGTTTTTAGTAATTTGTTTTAAAATTCTTAAATATAACTTGCTTGCAGTTAAAAAATACTATTCACAAGACTGGTACTAGTGTATTTTAAAAATTAAGTTATAAATTAATTTGATCAGAATTAAGATGATATAAAGATGACTTTTTTTACTCGTGTGACTCAACTAACCTGTTCAAAATCATGATCACATGTATGTGATCATGTAATTCTCCCTTCACGGCCTACAATATCATATATGAGATCAGTCTTTCAGACTCCATTAGCCAATGATAACGCAGACATGATCTCAATTTGGTACTCTGGTATTAGTTCATAAGCTTACACTTTAGTATATACATCTCTCAAAAGCTTATATATACATCTATGACTGTTACGATTTTCGTGACCGGTAGACACCCAATAATATTTTTTATATATATAATTCTACGAGTAGTCTATTATAATTTAAAATTTATGCAGAAAATTAATTTAAAAAGACTTCTTTTCTGTAAGTAAGTAAAAGAACAAACAAATAAAGACTTTTTTAATGTAGATTTTGTTAAATTATTCTAATATTTTGAATCAGTGATGCACTTATTAGGGGAAAAAAGGCTGCGAAAATGAGAACTAGAGATTGGCCAGAATAGCCAGAGTTTGCAGGTATTTTTCTGATGGAGCACTGCTTTGTAGAACAAAAATGTAATCTACAATTTTTTTTTTTTTTTTTTGGCTTTCTAAAAACCTAAAAAAGTCGGGTAATTTTATTTCTCAAATAGAATGGAAACCGAATGCATATTTCAGTTAATATACACATATTCTTCTTTTGGAGCACTACAGCCTATTACAGGTAGATATCTCCACTTTACCATTTTAGGGAACACTCCTACTTGTTTAAGACCTTTTTCAAATATATTTTGTGGGTTGTCTTCCTCTATGTCATATTTTTGAAAAAGTTAATCTTTCTTTTGCTTTTACTTAGCCAGAGTTTTAAAATATTTCTGTTGTTTCCACTTGAATATTTTAATTATTGGCAATCAATATTATAATTCTTCTTGCAAGCAATTTAAATGATTCACACAAAATACCGTAGATATTTAGATCCTTATAACATGTGTTATACTTGACAGAATGAGAAAAATAGTGTGCAGAACTATTTAGAATGTGTTATAGAGAAAAATTTGGCATTTTGAATTAATATACACAGGGATGTAAACTGCTCTGCTTTCTGCAAAAGTTTGAATAAATTGGTAGTGAATTAAATAGTAAAGCTTGTATGTAAAACAAATTAGCATTGCTGTATACAATTTTAAGAACATTAGAATGGCTATCTTATTCATTACATTTGTGAATAAATGCTGCTTCTTATTAAAAATAAGTTGTTTTTTATTTGTTTCAGTTGACAAATATATATATTAAAACCACATACTTTGCGGAGCACATTCGTCAAATTTTGCCCAGTACATGAATTGTTATGGGGATTTAAACACTAAGTGCACTCTAGAGCATTAAAGCAATCATGTCCAAACATGTTGTATATGTACGTATTCCATGCATAATGATACATGTTCTTTTTAGGTATGCTATCACAACCAAAGTGTACACCAGAGGAAATAAAAAAGAAAAAAGCTGAAGCCCTCAATAGGCGTAAAAAGACTCAACTTAAAAGGAAAAATTAGTTTATAAATATTATAAAATGTACATAGTTTTGAGTTATAGTTTTATAAGAAATTTTGTATTTACTTTTTTCAAAAAATAAATATTTCTATTTATTAAAATTGCCTTTGTTATTGCTTTGTGTAAATATCAATGCTTCAAAAAAATATATATAAGAATTTAACTCAGAGCTTTTTTTTTTATCTTTCCCCTCTTCAACATCACCCTCAATTTTTAAAAAAGATTTTAGACTTCTAACTTGGATTAAATTAATAATTTTTAAATTGTAAAACTTTAAATCTGCTACAATGTCAATGGTTTAATGCCTACAATGATTTAAAAGTAGCTTGAATACTTAAGGTATATTTTTACTGAAATGTTATTAACTGGTGCAACATTCCTGCAGGAGCAATGAACGAATTAGCTTTTCTTCCTTATGTATTTAGAAAAAGATTTGTAAAAAAGAACTAGAGAAAAAACTTTAATAGCTCATAACCAGTCAGTATGAGGACAGAAAGAAGAGATGGAGCTAATGGATATATTTATCAAAAGCAAATGAATTAGTTAAATTAAAAAGCATTTTCTTAATACCATTGAACTTGCAATTTATAATGAACCTGGGACACTGTTACAGTGAACTTTTTTAGTGATCTCCTCTGTACTTCCATTTAACAAACATTTTATTTGTAGAAAATAACTAAAAACTTGGTAGTTCATTTAGAGTAGACTCTAATTTCAGTTTCTTTTCTGTTTATTACTCAAATTTTAAATTTGCAGTTGGTATTTCTCCTTTCCCCTGTGCTAAATACTATTCTTGCATAATCTTTGTTTTTGTACTAAGGAAAACAAGTTGTTTAGTACAGGGGTGATAGTGAGCCCAAGTCAAAATTCCGGAAAATTTCTTGAGTTAAAAAAACAGTTTAAATTGAAAAAAATTTAAACACGGTTTTTTTCTTCCTTTTTCTTGATATTTCTTAGTTTACTTAAAATATATTTAAAATTTTACACATACCCTATGATGACCTGGAGAATTAAAATTTACAAATATGTCTTTCTTTAGTTTATGATTATAACAACTATTTACTAATAAAAAATGAACATTAATCATGAATATGAGCTTTGGCTCTCCCTTATAACAAATAAAATAAACTGTGTTTTTGAGTTCTACCTTCGAAAATTTAATTTCCGGAAACTTCTGTGATCAATGATTTTTTTAAACGTCTGGACCTTCGATCTCCGGAAACTTCCAGATCACTGTTAGCGAAAAATCTGGAAATCCGGATTTTTTCCGGGGCACATCAGCCCTGTTAGTAGCATATTTCTTGTTCTGTGTTGAAGGAGAACAAGAAGTTTCAGTAACTTATTTAAGTAGAATTGATCTTTTTTTTTCCTGCGTAAAATGGACTAAAAAATACTGGATTCTTGATGAAATTGAAATTTTTTTTCCCTTCTTATTTATGTAAAATTTTTTTAATCGAAATTTAGTCAAACGAAAATCAGTTTCTACAATAGAATGTACAAGGTAATTATTATTTCTTTTGAGTGTTTATTAATTTAAACAACTTAATTTGTAAAAAATAATGCAATATCGTAAACACTATTTCCAACAATACTATTGTCATATGCTAAAAAAAAAAATTTTTTTTTTTTAAATGAATATAACTAACTATTGTTTATAGTGAACTTATTTCTAGGTCCACAGACAGATCACTGTAATGAGGTTTGACTTTAAACTTTTTTTACAGTGTAAAATGTGAAATAATAAGAGTGAAGTATAAGTAAATTTCTATTTTATTTAACTATATATAATTATTTTCTGAGAAAATGATTAAGTATCAGAAATGTACAGTATAAATAATTTTTAAATCATACATCATATTAATAAAAAATCAACATAGCGTAATCAACAAGTTAACTTTCTACACATTTCCGATAAGCACATAAATCTCAGGAGGGTAGTAACTCAAATGTAAAAAAAAGAAGTTCCAATTGAGCAAAAAGCAGCAGCTTTTTAACTTGGAAATAAAATTCAATGGTCCCAAAAATTAATGCAAATAATGATGTTTTTTTTATTGTAAAAAAATTAACACAATGATAAAGTTTTAAGTTGTCTTGGCTCCTAATTTTTCAAGAACTTTCAGTCCTTTTTCTAGATATTCTTCTCTGGATAGCCAGAAAGTATCTTTGTCTTTCATTACATCAGCAAGAACTGAGCCACCAATAAAAACCATGTCTTTTCTTCTGGGAGGATCTTCAATACGTATTTTAAATTTCTGCAAAGAGAGGGATTCACAAATGATTAAATGAGATCATAAGATTAAAATGAATATAAACAGCAAAATATTGGTGAGCTTTTTAAAGTCAGGGCACAGCTCAAAATGCAAGTTTAAAAAAATGGATACATTTTTAACTACATGTTTAGGAAAATCAACATTTACATAGCTATTTAAGAAAATAGAGATAGCATTTGATTTCCTTTTTTAAACTTCCCTTATGAAAATTGTTCTTTTTAAGTATAAACAAATCCAAATAAGTTTGCATTTGACCAAATAACTTACAACATTTATTTTAAAATTAGTCTTGTTTCAAAAGATATTTGAAGTCGACAGTTCTTTTTACAACCATTCATCATTTGAAGTTCCAAATATGAAGAAAGGTTACGACTGTAATATACAACCCCCAAGTCCGGAACCTTGCCCTGTATTGATTATGCTTTCAATTTAAAAGAAAATAAGTTCAAAGCTCCTTGCTCAGTTGTTAAATTTTAAGACGAACTTGCACATTTTAGCATAATGAAAAGGCACTTTTCGATGTATCCATTTTCTTAAACAAGCACTTCGAGCAGTGTCTAGAATAAAAGGTTCCTTGACGAAAAGTTCTTTAGAGCATAATGTTAAAAAAAAATAACCTTTTGGAAAAACTTTTTTTAGTAAAAACAACTCTTAAAAAAGATGGATTACAATGCAACAAGTGAACTGTAAAAATTTACTTTTCACAATGATATTGAATGGAAGCTATACTGCGTTTCCTTCTTTGTTGAAGCCTCTTTTTCCTGAAGGATAGTCAACTTAAGAATAGAATTCTTTTTAAAATTTTTGATTATATAAGGGGAATAGTTAAAAAAGTTTTTCTTGATGTTTAGATTATTACTAAAAGGCAGGTTTCTTACGAAAAAAATTTGAAATTCCTTTAAAAACAATCACCATAAAATAGTCTGTAGCAAAAAAGAAAAGAAAAAACTATAAACTATAGTAAAGAAATTTTTTTTCTCTATATATTTAAAAATAGAGTATACTTGAAGTTAATTGGGGCAGATTCGTTTGAATTATGAGGGATGCCAATTAAATCAAAAATCACTTATTCTACATTTTCGTCACTATGGTTTTGGTGATTCTTGCTCTTTTCCAATGCCATTAAATTACAACTTCGTATCTAAACGTAATGCTCTTGGGAAACAGCAAGATTCATCAAAATCATAACAGAGAGAGGAAAAGTGTGGAGACTGAAAATGGCATAATCTTGAGCCCATTCCTCTTACAAAGAGTTAAGTCGTACATTTTTCCAGGGACAGAGGTTGCAAGGGGCAATTTTTAAATTAGATTTTTGAAAAATACTCACGGCAAGTTTCTCTGTTTCTCCTTTTAAAACCCTCTCCAGGTAGAGCTGTTTAATTTCTCTTTCCAATCGACTGGGTAAACCTGGATACATGGTCGAACCACCGGACAAGACTATGTGCTTGTATAACTCGGGCCTTATGTCAATATCTCCTGCCTGTATTGTGTTAAAGACTAGTTCGGCAATGCCCTGTCCTTCCACATTGATGAGATGTGGTTGAAACAATGCTTCGGGGGCTTCAAATCTTTCACCCCCTAATTTGATGACTCTTCCATCAGGCAGCTAAAGAAAAAGAAAAAACTTTATATTACAGAACCCTAAAATTTATACTTGAAGAAAAAAAAATTATTTTTTTAAATAAAACTTGCAAAAATCGCTTATTTTTTGAGTGCCTGTAAATTGTTTATTAAATTTGCCGGATTCAATTTTTGCTGCATAGGTATGTCATTGAATTAGTACAAAAAATACAGAACTGGTATAATGTGGCAAATTAGTCAGCAAAATTAGGACATATTTCCACCTATATAGCAGATTTTTTTATAGGGGGGGGACTTTTTCTTTTAAAATTATTGGATTCAAGAAAAATGCTAGAGGAGAAAAAAGCACATACATTTGGCAGGGAAGATAAATTATGCTGTTGTCTTAGGGGTGGGGGTTGAGTTCACAAATTTTAAGCAATAAATTTAGTATTTAAAATAGGGAAATAATAATAATACTGAAAATAAAGTTTTGATGTAAAGCTTCGACCAGTTGCTGGATATATATTTTTCTTTTTGACATATTTAGAAACATAAAAACGAAATTGAACACAATATTTCAAGTATAGAACTTTTCTTTAAACTTTTAACATACTAATAGATTAACCAACCAGATTGATAAAACAAATGATAAAATTGGCTTATTTTCTTGAAATTATTAAAAACTAGTAGTATAATAATTTTATAATAAATAACATAAAAATAAAACTATTAATTTATGTACGCAAAATTTAGTTTTAAAAAATACTTAAGGTGCTTTTAAAACATAATAAATGCATAGTGTTTACCAATATTGCTGAAAGATTTGTTCTGTCCAGAGAAACTTAAAATAATTATTTTTTCTTCAACGTATTCTGATCTAAATTATTTTACTCTTCATTGGATATCTAACTGTCAAATTGCCTCCCTGACTTTAATATTTTAGGATGTTTAACTTGAACATAGTTTAACAATTTTATTCATTCAGTGATTAGTTTGCAATACTTAAAAAAAATAACATTTAAAACACTTCAGTTAGAAATATTAACTATTTTAGCTATACTATAGTTTTTAAATAATACTGTTAATACATTTTATAATAATACTGTTGAATCATAAATGTAATGTTAATACATTTTATCAGATGATTTAGCTAGTAAATATAAAAATATAATAAGAAAAGAATGATTGAAATGAAAAAAATCCTATATCAATCGAATAAATCCAATTTTGAAAAAAAAGAGGAAAAAAAAAGGATATATTTTGCCAACCCTTCTCCATTTGCAATGGTTCTGTCGTGAATGCACGTGATTTTACAGTAGTCTATCGGCCAATTCTGATCGTTTTCGGAAGCTATCTGTGTATTTTTCAATTTCCGATGTTTTTAGTACAACACATAAATTTCAAATTTGATTTTACAGGTTTCGGCATACAGAGTTCGCAATGATTCCTTTGAGATGGGCTTATTTTTGAATGAGTTATTGCTATTTTTGTAATTTTCCTTAATTTATGATAACCAGTGTAGTAGCAATAGGTAGCCATTAATGTACAAAGTAAATAATTCTAACAATTAGTTCTTTAATATATTAACAGAATTACTTTGTTTTTAATAATTTGTTTTAAAATTCTAAAATATAACTTGCTTGCAGTTAAAATAGACTATTCACAAGGCTGGTAATAGTGTATTTTAAAAATTAAGTTATATTATTAAGTTATATTACGTATGTCATTTTCAATTGCATTTTGACCATTTCCACACGCTTTTTAAAATTTTGATGTTATTCCAACATACAAAATTTGCATGTAGTACATTTCTTTTTGACACGCTTGATTTGCTATGATGCTTGATTCACATAAATCTACATCATTTGTTGATCATTTTATTCCTCATAATAAATTTTTTTAAGCTTCCCTTTCCGCATGATTTTCTTAAATTCCTATATTTTTAATGTGGCGTGTGAATTTCAAATATGAGTTATCACTACTTGACAAGCTTGGTTCACAGATCCCATTGTGCATTCACACCGTTTTAAGTAGTTATCATAGCTTTTTCATATGATGATGTTTTTAATACAATGTTATTACAAATTTCAAATTTTGAATTCCATGTATTACCTTTAACCGCTTCCATCTTAAAACCACATTGTTTTCCGATTGCGTTTTTCAGTAGTTATAAATAATTTTTTTGCCATTTTTATTTTTAAATTTTAATTATTTTTTGCCATGTTATTTTCTAAATTTAAGTGCTATTAATAGGGCGCTATTAATAGAAATCTTGACTTTTTCGGACCTTCAAAATTCTTTTGCAAATTCGTGACTTTCATGACTGGTAGATACAATAATTGGTATATACATATAATTGGTATAATATGGCAATTGAAATAATTTAATACAGTCAATCTGAAGATTTAATATTCTTTTAAAAATTGGAATAATATTTTTAGTTCAAGTGCCTCACGAGTTTTGAATACAACTAAACCTGCTTAATAAAAAAAAATCAATTTCTGAATGATCCTTCAATTATCCATTCTTAAAAAATTTCTGTGTATATTGAACTGTTAATTGGATAAAAATTATTTTAAATACACTATATGAAGAGAAAAATACAAATTTCGGAAACAATTTATCTCCATCATGTAAGATCTGATTTCTTGTTCTAAAATTAGTAAATAAATATATGACACTCAATTAACCCTTATAAAAATTCATTTCTTTTATTTTTATACAATATTATTCAAGTGTCATAAAAATTCAAAAATAACATATCAAATAGAATAAATATTTCACTTAGAAGGTCCTTTAAGTCAGCATGACATATTTTTGCGAATTAAGAATTTTTAAGTTCGTGATGGAAATCAGAAGGGGAAAGAAAAATGGAATTTTGCGAATCCTAGGAAAAGTGACACCCCTGATTTATCATTAAATGATGTATACAGATGCTACATTATGAGCAGTATTATTTTTTTTAAATTTTAACATTGATTTACATTCTCCAGGGGTGATTGTGAGCCCAAGTAAAAATTCCGGAATATTTCTTGAGTTAAAAAAAAAAAAAAAAAAATTTAAATTGAAAAAAAATTTAAACAAGTTTTTTTTCTTCCCTTTTCTCAATATTTCTTAGTTTACTTAAAATATATTTAAAATTTTACACATACCTATGATGACCTGGAGAAGTAATTAAAATTTACAAATATGTCTTTCTTAATGAAATTATTAAAAATGAATATTCATCATGAATATAAGCTTATAAAGTATCTCTCTGGCTCTCCCTTACAAACAAATCAAATAAACTGTGTTTTTAAGTTCCACCTTTCCGGAAACTTCTATGATCAATGATTTTTTGAAACATCTGGACCTTTGATCTCCGGTAACTTCCTGATCACTGTTAGCGAAAATTCCGGAAATCCGGACTTTTTCCGGAGCACAATCAGCCCTGATTCTCTTAATGAAATCAAACATAAATAAATTTTTAAGAAGATAGAAAATGCATTTAATTATAAGCTTTTCAGTAACTCTCTTTAATAAAGGGAATCTTACTGTATAGGGCTCCACTAAGAATGTAGTTTCTAAAGCCAACTTTTGTTCTTGCTCTATGTTATAACCTATGTAACAGAGCTTCTCTTTGATCATTCTAACAGTCTCAAAGTCAGCAGAGTGGTTGAAAGCGTAGCCTCGGAGTAACAGCAGCTGTTAAGAGAGATTTAAGAAGAGATGAGAAATCTATGAACATATGTTGTTCTAAATAAAGTATGAAAAGAAGTATACCTTGATGAGATATCGGGTGATGTCTCTGCCAGCAATGTCTAACCTCCGAGTCAAGTGGGAGAGTGCAAAACCCTCATAAACTGGACAAATGTGAGTCACACCATCACCTGAATCTACCACAACTCCAGTGAAAAGACCTTAATACAAACATTTCAATTAAAAATTAAATATTTTCACACAAGAGCAGTTAAAAATTCCCACCAAGTTATTGATTATCAATAAATAGAGTTGCAAGTTTAAGGTGGGAAAAAAAGGATCGAAATTCAGGAAAGAGTTGCAAAAAGTTTTGAAATTTTTGTGGAAAGAAAAATTCACAAATGAGTATACAACATATGCACTGTAAAGCAAAACATAGATATGACAGAAATAATAAAATAAAAGCATATACAGTACAGAACCTTTTATCCGATATTCAAAAAACCAGGAAATATTTTGAGCTTTTTTTCCAGCATTTTAAATTAGAGGATTAAGGCAAAGAGAAGAAATTACAGTCATTCTTGAAGTTAAGTCAAGGGAAACGTGGATGGAAGATTTTTTCTTCCCGGGTTTTGGAGAAAAAAAATTTTCTTCTTTCACCTTGAAGATATTCAGATCCAGTATGGATGGGAAAGAGAAAAATTCTTCGTTTCCCTGTGCATGAGAAAAAATCAGTGGTTTTCGATAAGCCGCTATCAATCGAACGTAAAGGAGCAGCATGCAAATTTCGTTTCCTCTTTGATTTACATGGAGGAAATGGATTACACCTGCTTATCAGTGAACTGAAGGTAGTAGAGCAATAAAAATAAATAAAGTGCTATACATTACAATGTAAAGATAATAAAAAGAAAAATATGAAGTGGAAATGCAAATTTTTTATAATACGAAAATGGCTATGTTTTATTCAACAATAAAGAAGAATTAAGTTTGCTGTTCAGCATAAAACCTTTTATCTGGTTTTCAAAAAACCGGAATAAAGTTTCGCTTGCCTTTCTTGCGATATTGAACTAGAATGACTGACATTGTAATGTATAGCACTTTATTTATTTTTATTGCTCTACTACCTTCAGTTCACTGATCATCCTTGAAGTTAAATAGATAGAAAGGTTGGGAGATTATTTTACTTCCCATCATCAAATGCAAAGAAGTGGCAGACTTAGATAATATGAAGTGAATACAATTTTAAAAAAACTTTCCCCATGCATATTGTTAAGTCTTGTAACTAGCTTCAACCCTCTCAATCACGCATTGTCACTTAATTCTGATAATAAGATTACCGGAATAGAGGTGATCGAACTAAACCACAATTTAACAAGACATGTTGATGCTTAAAATTCTGTGACGTCACCTGAAATCAACAATGTATGAAACAGCGAGTTTGCCAACTGAATGGTTGTAAAATAACACTCTTTTCCCAGTAGAAAACTCCTGTCCATCCAATTCTCAATAGCTGAAAGTCAAATGGAATGTGGAATTGTGGGGAAAATGCAGTTGTGCAAAGCAAAGAAATTTGTCTTCAATCAATCTATGCCAGAATGCAGAGTAGAATGGAATATTTCATTTTACTCTAGTTTTGAAAATCAGATGAAACGAACAGCTTCTTTTCTTCCAATTTAAGAGGAGGAAATATCAGCAGGGAAATTATAAGAAAAATGCATTACTATGCTTTACTATACAGACCAAATAAAGTAAAAAGAGTGAAATGAAATTATAGATTTTTAATTAGAATACCTAACCAGCTAAAATATAGCTATTTTAAAAAATTCAATATCAAATTACTAATACAGTTAAACCACATTGAATTATTTAATATTGATTCAAAAAACCTGGGAATATCGGTCGCTCGGGATAGCCAGGTCCACAACATTCCGGTCTTCCTACTGTATAAGAGCTAAAAAACTTTTTTAACTATTAATTTTTTTATGCAATTGAAGAATTTTAAATTAGTATAGTGCACATTGTTATTGTCATTTATGTTTTTTTTTGTTCATGTGTAACATATTTTTTTACTTCAAAAACAATCAGTCCATGCTATTTTTTGGTACTGAAAAAGATTGAACAGCTACTTTGAAATTTCGGAAATCATCTTGTCTTAGATTTAAAAAGTTGCTTTGTAAGCACTGAACTTATTCAACTTCAAATATAGAGCCACTCTATCAAATTTGAAACAATTTTGGCATCTAACAATTCAAAAATTACACAAGTTTTAGAAACTAAGCTGATTATTTATGGAAATTCACAACAAGACAAACTTGCAACCCTAATAATTAAAATATCATAAAATGCATACCCTGAGCATATAGAGCCAAAACAGCTTGTATTGCAATATAAGTTCCTGCAAACTCATATTTTTCAAACATGACCTGTAATTAAATGGAAATAATTAATGCAATGACGAATTTCAAAATTAAAGTTATGAAGAAATTTATGCACATTAATTTGGGGCAAAAACAAGTTAACAGTCAAGAGAATTTTTAAATGAAATAAATACATTAGAATCAAAGTTTTTTTTAAAACATTTTTCATAGTTTGTGTAAATATAAATTTCTTATATACTATAACCAGGAAACATAATTAAAATATTCTTTGTATACTTAAACCATTATTTTACAAACACAGATATAATTTAAAAGACTATATAAAATATAAGTTTAGGACATCTGCCTACAATAATAGTTTTCATGCCCCAAAATTTTAGACTTAAAAATTCTTTTATGGTACACACAGTCTACAAAGGAATATTGGGTAGACAAGTTTTTTTAATGTTGTTTAAAATTTACTAAGCGAAGATAATTAACTTTGAATTAATTTTGCATTTTTTTCCAATCATACTTTCTTAACAAATGAAGTTTTTTTAGAAACAATACTCTAAATAATGTTCAGAAAAGAAACCGGAACAAAAGACAATTTCTAGTGTTTCAAAAAACATAACTCAGTGAAAACTTTTCAAACACAGTTACAAATTTATCCTGATAAACTGTTCCCCTCACAGCATTTTCAAATACATCTTTATTTGAAAGCAAATGTCAAGAGAAAATAATGTGAAATATTTTTAACTTGTGAAAATTGTTGTTGTTGTTAATTTACGTCGCACTAGAGCTGCACAATGGGCTATTGGCGACGGTCTGGGAAACATCCCGGAGGATGATCCGAAGACATGCCATCACAATTTTGATCCTCTGCGGAGGGGATGGCACCCCCGCTTCGGTAGCCCGACGACCTGCGCGCGAATGTGAAAATTGTATAGACTTAATATTTTAATTTTTATATTTGGTTTTTAATTTTGGCTTATACACCCGGCATACCAAAAATGTGTTATTTCTTAATTAAAAACATGGGGTCAATTTATAAGTGATATCAAGTATAGCTATTTTACGTAATTTACTAAATTTTTATTTTCTTACGAGGGCAAGTACTTAAGTTTTTAAAATCTGGCAACAAAAATACAGCTACTTTCAGCTTAGAAGATTTTTATCAAAATTCATTTATGTGATCGTCTATGTTTATAGAACATCAAAAGCTGTAAAATTCTATTAACTGAGATTTTTCAAAAAACATAAGTGTTAAGTAATTATGGAGTTATGTTAAAAGGATTTCAGAGCCATGATTCTTTATGACTTTCAACAGGGTTTGACACAGAAACAGTGTAGAGGTAGAAAGAAATTTACATTTGGTAGTGAAGCACCATCGAAGGCAACAATTTACAACTGATTTAAAGAATTCTCCTGCGATCGTAAGTATCTCAGTTCAAAAGAGTTGTATATAACATATAATGAAATAGAAACATCTTTAGACATTTTAAGAACCTGTGTACATTCCATATTTACATAATCACTTAAAGGTGAAAAAGATGCACTCGCGATGGATCACCACAATTTATCTCAAGCTCAAAAGGCAGCTCGTGTGAAATGGTACCACGAAAATCTAAAAAAAATTCAACCCAAGTGCCTCAAAATGTGTGTACAATATCAAACCCTGTGACAAAAGCTAGATTTATTCCGGTGAACCAGAAACAAAACAGCAAACCAGTGCTTCGGTGTTTCCAGGTGACCCTAAGCCAAGAAAAGTTGTTCGTTCTAGGACAGCTACCAAAAAAATTATTGCTTCTTTCTTCGGTAAATCAGGTCATATTGCAACCCTTCCTTTGGAGGATAGTAGAGCAATCAATGCTCTTTGGTATACTACAATTTGCTTACCAGAAGTAGTTACAGAGGTAAGAAAAAACAATTCAAAACACCGCATCATTTTGCACCAAGACAACGCAAGCTCACACAAAGCTTGTCTAACTATGGATTATTTGAAGCACACAAAAAATCAAATTGATGATTCATTGTCCGCATTCACCAGACTTGGTACCAAATTACTTCTTTTTATTTCCGTTTATAAAAAATAAATGCGTGGTCAACATTTTAACAACCTGGAAGAGGCAGTTGAAGCTTACAAATGCCATGTTTCTGCTGTGCCACGTTCAGAGTGGCATAAATGTTTTAAAAATCGATTTATTTGAATGAAAAAATGTATCTATGCCACAGGAGAATATTCTGAGAAGCAATAAAACATATACTTTCATTAAGAAATTATTTCATATATTACTTTCTAAAAACTTAAGTACTGCCACTTGTATTCTTGAATCCAAAATTTAAGTCTTTTCCTTTGCTCAATAAAAAATGTTTTTTAAATTTTTTTTTTTTTTTTTTTTTTTTTTTTTTTTTTGGGGGGGGGGATTCTCAATGCTAATTTATGTAATCAAAACTTAGAAGTTAAACAATCCAACTCATTAAGAAATAAGAATAAGACATCTAATAAAAAAAAACTTTTTTTTTTCTATTGTGAGTTTTGGTTTCATAACTATAGAAATAAAAGTTATATATATTGATTAAATTTACAATTGTGCTAATTGTATAAGGCATTTAAAAAGTTTGGAATGTAGGTCATTTGGTAGCATAAATTAATAAACATTTGCTTAAAGCTATGTCAGACAAATATGCCAGTCAATTAGTGCAGGGAAACTTTTTTTTATAAAACAAAGAGAAACTAATAAATGAAGTAAAAATGTGTATTAATTAAGATAATCAAATGTTATACCAATGCATTCTGCCAGTACTATAAAATAGAATTTATAACAATAATTTCAAAATTACTTAACTTAAAACAGTGAAATTTTCATACAATGATTCTATTTCGATTCTTATTTAATCATTTAAAATTCAGCCTTACAAGAATGCAATAATTGAAACTTATACCTAGAATAACAGCAGGAGACACAGCGACCCCAACGCTATTTTGCAATATTATGCAGAAATTCCTCACTTTTAGGAATCACAGTAACACACTTTCATACTGTTCAATTAAAATTTCAGATATATCTGAAATAAATGTGTTACCTTTAAATCAAGAGTTGACGACAAAGAAGAAATCTAGATCTAGCAATTACACTTTGCTATTATGCAAAAAGCTCCATGTTGCAGGCGTGTCGCAAAAAAATTTATAAATAATGTACCTAAAACAATTAAACCAGCAGAGCTAACTGCAAACAGATATATAAACACTCTCAAAGAAAGAATTAAATATGTGTAAACAATATCATGTAAAGAAGATGTGCATGTTTTGCGGGACATTTAAAAGGAAATTCAGTGAAATGTCTTTATTGTTGTGAGAACTGTCAAAAAATTTAAATAAATCAAGCATTGCATATTTTATTGTTTGAAAAAGAGTATTTTAGTTCACTATTTTTAATATCTATAATTATTATCATTTACAAAGAGTAGGAACTCAGTTATCTGAATATTATTATACAAAAATATAAGTATAATTGAAAAAGTCATAATTTTCATATTACTCCTTTTTAAATACAGAAAAGTCCCTACTTTAACATCTACTTTATCGTTTAATAAATAAAAATAAATCTTCTTTATCTAATTATAATAAATTAACATGTTTATAGATTTTACTTCTAGATTTTCTATCTTACTTGAGAATAAATATGAGACATAAATCATTAGGCATTGTGTTGTTTCTGAATTCTGTTGTTTTTTTAAAATATAAATAATTAGAATTTAAAGAGAGAGAAAAAAACATAGATAAGATAAAGAAAATGTTACCTCAATCATTTTCTCTCTGTTCTTGAGTGGATTCATAGGTGGTTCAGTTAATAAGACTTTGCAGTTTTTAGGATCTATGTTCATTTGGTTGGGACCAAATGTGTAATCCCAAACATGGCACATGTCTTCCCAATTCCTAACTATACCATTCTCCATAGGGTAGGCAACTTCCAACATTGATCGTAATTTACTAGCTTCATCACCAACCATTAAATCCTTTTTTTTGAAGAAGAAAAAAAATAATATAGATACATTAAAATAAAGTAAAATTATTGTTGGGTAAATTTAGCTTTTTCAAACACAGGATTAGTAATTATTTTTCATGTTTCGTATTCATTATTTATCGTTTCTAACTGTTAACTTTTGCTTTTTTCCCAAAGATTAAGAAGATGTAGGTTTATTAATTCAACATCTGATCCTATATCAAGAAGAGCCAGCTTAATGGTGATTGTTCAAATTGGGTACATATAAATGACACATGATTTCCCTATGATCTTCTCTTTGTATGGTTTCTTTTATATTTATATTACATTATAATTTCCTTTCATATAAATATTTTTTCAAATGAAAAAAAAAAAGTTTCTTCTTTTTAGTTTTTATTTTATTATATTAGTTTTACAAGGTAGCTGCAAATGCTCAGAATTTTTTTTCCCTAATTATTGTAACTGGTGGCATAAATTTTAGAATTAATTTTTCTTTTATGCCTTACTCTTAAACATAGATACAGCTCCGTGGCAGAATTGCAATGACACAGCGCCGTTATCGCAGAACGTTACAGGGCTCCTGCAGAAAGATTTTTCTTTTGAAAAGTAAAAAATTTTAGTTTTCTTTTCTACAGAAATACACGTAAAATTTGAATCATGCATTTAGATAAATCACTTTTTTACGCGCTCAATTTACGTTGATAGTATTGTAAATCGATGTAATGTTTCAATTGAACTTTTGACAGTTATTAATATTGACTTTTATGTGGTTTTTAAATATCCTGATATGTTTCAAAGAATATGGAAAATTCAAATCGTGTATTTGGGTATTTACTTTTAAGGCAATGATTCTATCTAATTTTTGACAGGTATTGCTATTGATTTCTCCATAGTTTTTAAATCCGATAATTTTTATACAATATTATTTATTACAACAACCTAATCTCGAAACGAAACACGTATTTGAGTAACCCCTTTTTGAGGAGTCCGCCTCNCTTGCAGAAAGATTTTTCTTTTGAAAAGTAAAAAATTTTAGTTTTCTTTTCTACAGAAATACACGTAAAATTTGGAATCATGCATTTAGATAAATCACTTTTTTACGCGCTCAATTTACGTTGATAGTATCGTAAATCGATGTAATGTTTCAATGGAACTTTTGACAGTTATTAATATTGACTTTTATGTGGTTTTTAAATATCTTGATATGTTTCAAAGAATATGGAAAATTCGAATCGTGTATTTGGGTATTTACTTTTAAGGCAATGATTCTATCTAATTTTTGACAGGTATTGCTATTGATTTCTCCATAGTTTTTAAATCCGATAATTTTTATACAATATTATTTATTACAACAACCTAATCTCGAAACGAAACACGTATTTGAGTAACCCCTTTTTGAGGAGTCCGCCTCGAGGGATTTCGTTTTCGATCTTTTTTTCGGCTACGCGGGTTTCATGATTTTTAATTATTTTTTTATTATGATGATTGTTTACAAAATGCAAGGAAATAAATAACTAGTGTGCTCTCCCCCGCCAACAAAATGCGAGAATATCACCTATAATATTAGAATAAAAAAATTATTACTTGTTCAATTTTTTAAAAAATAATTTTTTTATCTCGTAAACACAGCGCTTTTTGTATTTTAAATTCGTAGCATATATGTTTGCTATTATTAAAAGTATCTTGCGGAAAGATATCAGAGCTAGAGAGTTTTGACGCAGATAGCTCGAAAAAATTCTGCCACAGGGACATACAATATGTAACAAAACACACTAGTTAATAGATTTAAGAATAAGCATTTTAAAAAATTATTACAAGAACATATTGAAAATTTTTAAAAAATTTTTTTAGATACTTCTAATATAAATTTATTCATTTTCTCACTTAATGGATATTTCAGTTAAGTTTCATTACATATCTAGATTATAAAATTCCAAGACTTAATTCATTTTGCAGCTACTTTATTCTAAAAAAATCTTGTTCAACTTAAAACAGTGATAATAGTTTTTACCCTATTGCTAAGATAAAAATGTTGCAAGTATAATATTACAGTAGGGAACCGATTATCCGGAACAGTCAGGACCATCGCTATTCCGGATAACTGATTTTTTCCGTTTTCCAAAATCGCTACAAAAAGCTGTTTTTTTATTGTTAAACCCAACTAAAAAAAAAATTTTTTTTTGGAGATAATCTTAAAAAGAAGAAAAAACGATAGAGTAATACACTAATGATTATTTCCAAAATAATGGTAAGGTAAACACCTTTCAAAAAAGAACGAAAAATCCTAAAATCTTATGAGGAAAAAGATTTTTTTTTAAAAAATGGCGGGAAAATTTATCGAATTTCGTTCCGGTTTTTTGGTTTTCCGGTTTTCTGATTTCCGGATAACGGGTTTTGTACTGTACAACCATAAGATGAGGCTCATATTAATCAGAAAACTCATTTTGACATTAGTCAATATATGTAATGTAAGATTAGAAATCTAGTTGATTTAATTATAAAATGTAGATAATCTAAAATCACAATCTGTCATACTTAACACTTACTTTTCAAATAAAATTTAATTCCCTTAGATTTTAAGGTTGAATTTGTAAGATTCTTTCATATTTTTTTATTTTTATTTGAAATAACATACTTTTAAGTGCAATTTTAAAATTCACATGCATAATAACAACACAATTTTAAAAATTGAGCTTTCAAAAATAAGCATTAAATATAACTCACACGAGCATCAGTTGGAGCATCCTTCAAGCCGCATTAAAAGTAAAAAAGCATATCATAAAACAGTTAAATATTTTCTTCGCATGATTGAATACAAGTAAAAATTCAGTTGTGTTAGAACGACTTCTGTATTAGTAATGACATATAAAAAAGTTACCATAAGCCAACAATAACAAGGTAGTGGCATACATATGAAAAAAACTAAAAAAAACTCAGAGAAGGAGACTGACTTCAAAGGTACAAGCTGTAGAAATTTCAGAGCAGACCACTTCGATTTTTTTTTTATATATATATATAAACAAGCACCAATATGGAAATAGTCCCTCTGTATCTTCTTATAAGGATATTTCTTTATCAGAATTTATCCGCACGAACTAAAATTGACAAGGTGCTAAAGGGATTTTTAACTTGAAATAGTATGTACACGAATAAATATATATATGAAATAAGTAAGTGGAAAAAACAAGATTATTTTTTTTAGAAAAAAAATTCAACCTACTGTCTTTGTTTCAGGTTTTATTCACAAGGAATTATATTTAAAAGTGGTTCGCTGTATGTGGGAAGGGAGATGGTATGTATTGGCTTGCATTTGCCTGACGAAGGGGACAGATTTTGTTTTCTCATTTAACAAGTTAAATTTTAATTTTCTTACATTTATTTAATAAATTTTTATTATTCATTTTATTATGATGTCAGTAATAATAGGCTAATAAATACATTTGAATATTTATGTAGTTATACATACATCTTTATTACTGATGTATTATTTTAAAATATGTTTATAAGCCTATTATTTTAAAATCTTAAATAAAAGAAACGGCTATTCAACAGAAAACAATAAGGAGTTTACTGAATTTTAAAAAAGTACTGATCACAAGAAAAATATGTAGTAATAATACTATAGGGGAAAAGTATTTATAAGCCATGATAGGTAGTTAATACAAATACTGTGACAGTAAATAGTATTTTTTTTTTTTTTTGCTTATGTTGCAAATGACTATAATGTAAAAGGCATATGACTACACAAATATTTGTTTTAATAAGTAAAAATTTTACAAAATAATTAAAAGATTATTCACACTTCATATTGCAGTAATTTTTATTTGAATCATGGAAATTAAGCTTAATACTAGTGATGTACCGATTATTCGGTCCTTTTGCCAAATATTCGGATGTATTATTTAGAAAACTATTTATCGACAAAGTTTTTTTAAAACTTATTTGTTATTTTTATTATACAATTATGAAAGAACTCATTCAGGTTATTTCGGATTGGGTAAGGTATTACGAATTATGCTCATACAAGTAAGCTTCAAGCTATGAATTGTACCCTTCATGTTAGAACCATTTTGAAATATTTTTTGAATTAGTTTCTCTTGCGCTCGATTGTCCGGAAATAACCAAAATTTGATGTTCATTTTGGACTAAAACCCAATGCAGAAACCTTTACCTTTTCATGAAATATAGGAAACAGTTATTTTATTTATTTATTTCAAATAAAAGTTAAAAAACAGAATAATAAAGATTTTTGTTACTTTTATCCAACACAGCATGCAAGGTAAGACAATAGATAATTTTTTACCATATACATTTCATTATTATTATGAGTTAACATGTTTATAAAAACAATAGTTTCAGAAACTAAAAAAATAATTTATAATATAACTTACTTTTACTTCTATGTCTCCAATTTTGTGAGCAGCTCGAATAATCGGCCGGCCAACAAGAGATGGAAATGTGAAAGCAGGGAAATTAGAACCGGCATAACCACACTTGACGAACTAAATAAGAACTATCAACTTTAGGACCAGTTTTGAAAAGTTACTAACATACAGAAGTAATAATTTATAGCAAGGATTTTCTTTCATCACTACAATTACGACTTAATTAAATAGCGATATGTGATATAATCAAGCATACTAAGAGAAATTCTTGCGACAACATTTAATGAAAAATTATCTAAATTTAAATGGATTTAAAGTGGATCGTCTGACAGATAGCTGGTCAAATTGAAATCGAAAAAAGAATGTTACTCACCCCAGTTCCATTATCACATATGATCACTTGTCGACCTTGGCTATCCATATTTGTTTACAATTTATAAATGAATAAATAATAAGCTTTAATTTCTACTTAAAATGTAATTTATAAACATTGACAGACCATTGTCGGCAACAGGAAGGGTGGTCTAAAACAAGTTATGTTGCCATTTTAAGAATTGATAAATCCTAAAATGATGATTTAATTTAAAAGCATGACGAAATGGAAATATCTTGAGAGCCACTGCTGTTCTATCACGTTAACCCTACAAATCTGCGAAGGCATCTGGAATTGGAGAGCGCAAAAGCTTTTTTTACGCCAAGATTTATCCGGCGGGTGGCAGCTGAATTTTACACGGGATTTGAATGAAAAGACGTGTTCTACGTAATGGGTTGCGGTGAACAAAGTATAGTTTGTCTATAGAAAGAACTTGTGTAGTGTATCTTCCGCTACAAAATATGTAATAGACATGTTAACTCGATTCTATGGTGGGGTACCTTTTCATAGATGAAGGTTTACATTGCCGATTACTCCACGCCCCATATTGGTGACCCGGACGTGATGTGAATATGCCTACTTCGATGGATGGTCCACATTGAACAGTTAACTTGCTGCTTGTGACTGCGACATTATCCACCTCCTCGCACTGTTATTACTCAGTCTCGTCTCAATCACACACAACGTCAGCCTGTATACACTCGAATGCTAATGGCAACACAGGAGCAACCATTACCATGAACTTAACACAGCTCTCACGATCAGCAAAAGTACTGTAATCTTAATACAGCTCTCCCGACTTCTCACAAATCAGCAATGAATCAACTAGTGGTCAATTCAGCGAATTCTATCACAGATATAATTCTGGTGGGAGAATACTGTAGTGTATCTACCACTACAAAAATATAATTCCAATTCACTAGTATATAAGACATGTTAACTCTATTCTATGGTGGGGTACCATTACATAGATGAAGGTTGACATTGTCGATTACTCCACGCCCCACATTATCCTACACTTGTACTAGTAGTACACTACTAGTAGTACACTTGTACTACTGCTGTGTAAAAAAGCACATTTCAAAGAGGGGGGGGGGCTTCTCTCTCTCCCAATTCTGTTTCTCTCGTCAACCCGAGTGAAAATATGTCATAAATTTTAATCTGACTACAAATAGATATAACTCTTAAATAATATAACTTAAAATAGATATAACTCTTAACCATAGGTACCACCACTGCTATAGACAAATGGCGAGGGGAGTTCTTTACATATATTGACTATAAGTATATTTTGTGAATCCTTTATTTCTATAAATAACTTTTTTCTTGTTCTAGTTGTATGGACACAAAAACTCTTGATGATTGTTTTTTCTACTAAATTAATTATTTTTCTTTTCTGTTCGTAAGCCTATAATTTTCATTTACATTAACCATATGTTGAGTTATTAAATTTTTTGTTTTGTTCAACTACCATGTAGAACCATACTATTCGCATATTTAAGGTGGACTCGAATAATGATAGCTCTAATATTTATTTATATTTTCTCATGGAAATTTGCATTACTCAAAATATGATTTTTTTTTTCTCTTTTTTTTCCTTTTCTTTTTTTGCTTTTTAGAATTATGTAGTAAAGCAGTCAAACAATCATTATGTAATACTTTCATTTCAATTTGAACTATCTATTTCATTCCAATTTGAACTTTAATCTATTCCATCCCTGATGAATCCTGATTTGATCTGTCACCTTGATACGAATAGAGATGATTTGAAAGTACTCCTTTAACTTGTTTGAAATGTATTAAATTGGAATTCTTTATAAAAATAAAGCTTTTTCAAAATTTTCAAACAAAATTTTATATAGTTGACAAATTGAATATTATCTTTCATGCTCTGAAGATGAAATTTTATTTTCTCCATTACACTCTTTATCATTATTTATTCTGTGATTAATGGGGGAATTTGGTAGTGAGAAAGACTGTCGAAGAGTTAAAAATATTAACAAAAATGATAAAGAATTTCACTTTAATACAATTTTTAAAATTCAAATAATTTCAATCAATCGTATTTGTATTTCCTAACAATTGAAAAAATAAATTTTAAAAAATATATTTATAAAAAAAGTATTTTCCTATAACGCAAAAACGTTGTAAGAAAAAAATTGCGCATCGATGTCTCACATACACGCTCGCACTTATAACATATATTTTGATAAAAAATTGTTCAACAAATTTTATATCCCAAGAAACTGACAAATCATACATTGAATTTTATGCATAAATTTTAATTAACTAATTAAAGTCATTAATTTGTTAATAACTTAATGATAAAGCTAAATAAATTTGTTTTTGGAATTTATAAATTAATATTATATTAAGAATCCTTGTACAGTTTGCGTAAACCATAAAAAAAATATACTTCTGTCGTAACGAGAAATTCTGGGAGCCCCTTAAACTACGTCTAATATACTTTTTTAGAAATTTTTTAAAATTAAAGTAAAAAAGTAAACCCAATTTATGTCGTAAATTAATATTCAAGCGAAATAACAATAAGTGTTCGAAATTTGTCTAGTCACTAGGGAAGAAAGAGGCAATAAAAATTTCAAAATTAGTTTGGTTGCTTAATGAAGTTAGGGTGGACTGGTTGTAAACTATATTTCGATCGTAACGGGAAATTTGGAAGCTCCTTAATTTGAATCTAATATTTTTTGAATTTCTATTAAAAATGATGAAAAAAAGAAGTAAAAAAGTAAACTCATTAAATATAGCAAATTTATATTTAAGCAAAGAAACAAAAAAAGATCAAAATTTAAATATATCCGCTTAAGATTTACAAAAACGAGGAAAAAAAAGTTATACAGACTGATCATGCTCTGCATAAAGAAATGAAACTTTTTATTAGTATTTAAATAGAGTCAACAGCTAATAGCATTTCACTACCAACCAAACAAATATTTAACAATTGAGTAAAGAATTTTTTAAGAAATAGTAATATTAAATACAACAAAAATTTAACAATTTTTGGAGCACATCATACTCTTGAATCTCAAAATTAAATTTACCATACGTGCAAGCTACATATTTAATAATTTTCGTTGCATCATTAGTATTATTTATTCATTTTCTGTTTGTTTCTTTTATACATTCACTGAAAGTATTTATACAAATTTTATTCATTTATTTTATTCATTTCGTTTATACATTCATTGAAAATTTATATTCCTTTTTACAAGGAGTTGAAAGGAATTCGAACCCTCCATGCCGCTAAAATGTAAAAACCTTTTTTCTCTGTAAATGGAGCATCTGCAAATTTAGTGGACATGAAGAATGATTAAGCAATAACGATGTTAACGATGATAATTTTACCCAATAGATTTTTATCTAGTTTAATAAGCAGCGGCTTCTAAGCAACGCCCTCAAGAAATTACTACAACTTTTACTTAAAAATATATTATTTGGGGATTTGTGGCAACAGTAAAAAACTCTAAGCGAAAACTTTTGAGTCATTGGATTTATTTGCAAACACAAGTGAACTTCAAAATCATTAAACAGCTATAACAAATTACCAACATGAGGGATGTCAATGCATATTTAACAGCTCAACAAACTAAGAGCACTCCAGAAAGAGCTGAAGAATGGGCACTGATGGAAGAATATTACAACAAAAAGTAGACAGATATATTTTTTAATTGTTAAAGAAATTACTTTTGTTTTAATGCCATCTTGTTATCTTAATAGTTTTTTGTTTAAAAAAATGTACCATCGTGATTCGAAATAATTTTAAATCACCTGTTGTTTCTTTTTCTTTAAAGGTCGGTTTAAACTTACAGCAGTGGATTACCTGTTTTAATAATGCTGAATCTATGCTTTTTATAGGAGTAATTCAGTTTTAAATTAAGGATATGCATTTTCTTTGTAATAATGGAGAACTATGATTTTTGTCAAGAGTAATATTAAATTTATGACTTGTAATGGGATTGAATTATTTATTAATAACGGAGCTGGAGTTATATTAAAGAATAAATGGTGATATTTCCTTGTTAGTAACTTCATGCCAACTTGGAAGATTTCTGTTCTGGTATCTATCCCAGTAAGAATGAAAACCGCTAATAGAAATTGGAAATTACTCTAATAATAATAAATAAAATTGCACAATGGGCAGCCTTGATAAGTTATTAATAGCCATGATGTATAAACATGTTTTCATCCTATTATGCAGTGGCGCAGTTTTAATGTACGTTCGAGGGAGTTATCTGTTATCTCATTCTAATATATATATTCTAAACGTTTAAATTACAAATGAAAAAAACTTTTTTACATCTTACTTACAGTATACCACACAATAGTTCATGAATCAAGTAATCTTTAATTTGGGAATGGGTTTTGTCCCCCAAACCCTTCCTAAAACTACGCCACCGGTATCATGTAAATAGTTATCAATATTTATATTTTTAATATATGTATTTTCATTATAGCCAGCATGCATATATTTTCCAAGTAAGAAAAGATAATATTATATGATGTTTTAAGTTGGCATGATCAGATACCATAAGATACTAATAAGATACTAATAATGCCTCCCACCAATTGAATTCACCCAAACATCAAAAGAAAAGTTCTGACTGTTGTGCTTGGAGTATTTAATAATACAATTTTTAGCGGCTTGTTGAATATTTTAGTTATTGCGTTTGTTCTATTCTGTGATATATATATATATATAAAATTTAGTTTGTTGTACGCCACTGATAAGTTTTTATGTTGTATGCCACTGATCAGTTTTTGCCAAAATGTGAACATTATTTCAAAGCAGAGTCTGATACAGAAAATTTCCCAAATTATGACAATGTTGCATTAAAATTACAAGTTGTGACAAAGTCTTTATGATCAGTCTATTAATGAGAAAACTGACGACTCTGCTACTACCGTCATAAAAAAAACCATGAAAGATATATTCATAGGAAAAATGGTTCTAGTTCATTTTTTTTAAGAACATCTATTTTATATTGTTTTAAAAACATAGAAATTAAAAGTGTAAAAAACCGTGCTAACCAAAAAGTAGCTATGAAATTCCATCCTGGTATGCCTATTTAATTTCAAGAGCAAATTAATGTCAGATATTTCTGTACCGGAATCTATTGTGCCAATTATAATCGCCTAGGTGCCAAATGGATATTAAATTTTTAATTAAAAAAGAAAACATGTAGAGGTTTGCTTGTTGGTGACTACGAATGTTTGTCCTTTTCTGTGATCATTTTTTTTTTTAGTTTCTCGTGGGCTGCTGTCTGGAAGTTGCCAAGACTTGGACATTATTTTGCCGCAAATCACGATACAAAAATCTTCCCAATTAGTGTCCTATATGAAAAAATTAATATATATATAAATGTACACTTAATATATATTTAGTGTATCTTAATTTATAATTCTTATCAAATATCATTTTTTATTTCCAAAGCACTTTGTTTCTTGTATATAGAACTTTTAAATTATACTGCTATTTTTCTTTCCTAGGTTATGGCATCAAATAACATTGAAACTCTTAGATCTTGTAAAATATCCAGAATTACTAGAAGGGACTGCTTTAGTGGAGGTATGCTAGATTTAAATGATAAATGCAACTGTAAATATTTTGAAGTATTTGCCATTAAACTAGTTTAATTTATTTTAACTTTGATATTTTAGTATGAAATTCAACATTAAGTCACTATTTTAAGTGCACAGAGCTTATTCTAGGCAGGGTAAACAAAGCGCAGCACCCTGCTGCCCTTTTAGTCAAAAGAATCCACCCTGTTGCCCCTGAAGTAAATTAGTGCCCTGATGTAATAGACTCCATACCCTTTTTGTTCTTTCTTTTCTCAACCCTTTATTTTTTTCCCCAAACTCTACAATGCATTTCTTAAACTTTTGTTATTTTTTAACTCTGTTTATTTAGTTTGTCATTGCTGTCAATACATAGATTTATATGGGAAAGGAAAAATAGCCATCACACCCCCTAGTACTTGTCTTTGAAAGTTTGCAGTTACTTCCACTATCATTAAATCATAATATTTATTAATGATTTGATTTTAATTATTAAATCATAACTACAGACACGTAAAAACATACATTTATTATTTTATTAATATATACATGCATTTTAAATGAATTACTACTAAGCTAATTAGCTCAATATAAATGCTAATTTATTAATAAAAATTAGTTATTAATATGATTGCTTTGCTACTATTGGTAAAGTTAAAAAAAAAAAATTACAATGTTTTTTAAATAAAACGTGTAAAGCCCATGGAAAGAAATTATTGCTTTTTTAGAATAATAATGCCCTTTTTTGAACTTTTGCACCCTGCCCTTTTTTCTGCCTAGAATGAGGTTTATAAGTGCAATAATACATTAACATCTGCACTGATTTTTCTTTTAAATATTTTAAGTAATAAGATATAATAATGACTGTTAAAGTATAAATATTTCATTTTAGAAAATATATTAATACTATTAAATCGAAAATAATTAATGAGCTTTTAATTATTTGAATTTTATTTTCTCGAAGTGATCACTTGATTACATATAACACAAAGTTTTGACATAAATATTGAATTTCAACGGTGTGATATAAGTATGTGTCTCTAAAAAAATGTTTAATATTGAGTGGTTTGATAAAGTAATAAATGAAAAGCTGATTATTATGTGTAAATGAAAGCCAGTGGCTTGGGAAATAAAACAAGAAAAAGGATTAACAATGTAGTGTGATGACTAAATTTTTCAAAATGAGATTGGCGTTCTTTGGATTATTTCTCCTAAAGTGAACAGAAAAGAGGTGGTTAAATGTGATTTGGCGTAGAGGTAATTGGAGAGAAATCAGATGCCCTGGTAAAAATTAGAGTGTAAGAAAACTCTTTGCTGAAATTTGAATGAGTTTTATATATGTGCAATTAATATTATTTTTTAAGCAAATTGAATTGAAAACATATTTTTCATTTTACAGTTATATGAAAATTTCATTGCTGATTTTGAAAATAAGTAAGTAAATTGTTTTATATTTATATATTTTAAATGCTAAAATAAGTGTTTTTATCTATCATTCACTTTGGTTTTGTTTCATTTATGTATTGTTTTAGTTCCTCTGTGAATTCTGCTTTTACTTTTGAGATTAATGATTTAAGGGATATGATCACTTAAATCATCTTGATAAGTGACTCTTAATTGATTTGTTTTAAAACAAATCTTTCGATTAAAAGTTTATTATAGTTAATTTGGGGATACTGATCAATAAATTTTTATTGTATCAGTTTGTAAACAGGTTCAGTGATTTTTTAAATTTGATAAATTAAACTTCAATTAATTTTTTTTAAATGTTTCTAAAGATATTCAAAGAAATTTAGTTTATAGTTAAATTTTATAAACATAATTATTATTGAAACATTTCAACAAATCATGATATTGTATTCCAAACTATATTGCTTTATTAATTTTTTTATAGCTATATACAATGTACGATTCAAATTTATTAAAAATGTTATAGAAATGGTATATTTTAAATAAATAATATTGAAAATGTATCATTAAAATATATCATATTATAAGAAAAGGTAATTTGTATATATCTTTTAAATAGTTTTTTTCATGCCAAATTTTGATGAGTTTGTTTTAACGTAGTAATTATACTTTAAAATTTAGAAATATATTTGTAATTTTAAAATAAAATGTGGTTCTTCATAATGTAACAGTGATTTAAAATTAGGTAGGATTTTATTGCCATCATGTTTTTTTAAATAAATTTCGTGTTCGGTTACCACTTTTTACTGACAAAAGCACGTATGTATAAAATAACTGCTTTATTATTTTTTTATGTATTTGCATTCTGAAAAATCCCAAAAAATTATAAAATTTTAAAAATATCATTTTAAAAGTACTGTAATTTATTACACACCAAGTGCTAATGTAATTTTCTTAATTGCAATTAACACAATTTATTTGTAGTAATTTTAAAATGATGAAAATCAATAAAAAATATAAATAATTCCAAATTAAAATGCTTCATAAATTCAAATTGAATAATTAGATTTTTTAAAATAATTTGATTTAAACCAAGTTAGTTTAAATCAACGAACCCTGTAGGACATGATTGAAACTTGTATAATTATTAGACAAAGTTCTGGTGTAGGAGTTAGAATGTTCTAGCTAGCTAAGAGTGGTTGAAATTCGATTTCCAGATAATGACAATACAAATAAAAAGTGTGTTGATAAAAATGTTGTAATAATCTTGAATCTTATGATAAAATACCTTTTGTGTGGGCAACCTAATTAAAAAATTATATACTTCATTGGAAGTACTAGAAAAAATGTTGAAAAATAGAATTTTTTTTTTTAAAATTTTAACATTCACACGTGTTGATAAAACATAGCAATAAATTACATGTTGATAACAGGTTGATAAAATATGCCAATATTAATAATAATTATTACTTGTTGATAAAATATACCAAGAAAAAGGTAACATATTTTCACATTCAGAAACGGATAAATGTTTGTGAAATATTTATTTTGACTGTGTAAGAAACTCTACATATTACAATGCTAAGCCAATTGATTTAATTTAAACATTACACTGTTCCATTAAATTGTACATGCTATGATGTCATAAGATAATTTTAATTTTTTTTCCTTTTCTTACAGAATAAATCCATTGTCTCTTGTTGAGATTTTGAAGTTTGTGATAAAGCAGATAGATGGTAAGATTCAGGATATACTCTACTCCACAAATAGTTCAGTGTTTCTGCTAGACTTTGAAAACTATGGGTCCTTACGTCATATGACATTTAAAGTTTTGAGTTTTTTTTATTACTAAAATCATGTATTTTTTAAAATAATATAAATCTCACATTTATATTTTTCAGTGACGTTAGTTTGAATTTAAATCACTTGGATTGATTTAAATTTATCCCCACATCTTCTGTTTCTGTCATTAGTATTTATTTCTTCATGAGATTTTTTTTTCTTCTAAAAGCAAAAATTTTTAATTTTCTATATTTTTCTTTTTGAAGTTTATTTTTGCCTACTTAAATCTGCCGTCTGTATTTTTTTCTGTGTTTATGTCCCAGAGGACACATTGTAACTTTTTTTTGCATCCCATCAATGATTTCTGGCATATTTGATGCACTATAATTCATTAGCAGAAACCCTGTCAGTGTTAATATTTATGGTGGTATTAAAATTATTTTATAATTTTTTATTTTGTAGATTATGATAAGAAGATTGAATTCATGACAAAGACCAAGGAAAAGGTAATAATATAGCTATATAGTTAGCTAAAATTTAATAGCTGGCTCAAATTTTCTTTCCTTCTAAACTATAGAAATGGGTATTAATCTGTATGTTTTTTTAAAGGTTAAAGGTAATAATGAAGCTGTCATCTTGTGCAATATTATTTTGGGTTTGCTAAAATTAGAAAAGGGAGATTTAGATGGAGTTAAAGTGAGTTATAATAAAACATATTTGTAATGACAACTGTTAAGTTTTAAATAAATTATAAATAAAACAAATGTTATATTTCAGAAAATAATTGAAGAGACACAAGTAATGATTGATGAGATGGATGGAATAACATCAGTGCATGGCAGATTTTATCAGCTGAGTAGTAATTATCATCAAATTAATGGCCAGCATGCTCAATACTACAGGGATGCTCTTCGCTATTTGGGTTGTACTGATCTGGATGATATTGATGGTAACAACAAACTTCATATAAAATCATACAAATTTATATTAGTTGTTCATAGAGGTATCAACTAATATGATTCATCTGTAATTGTTGCGATTTCATAGTCAGTATTACTGTCTTACAGTTGAGTAATAAAAATTATGGTTTTTGAGATTTTTCTTAATAATCTGTTTAAAATAAGTTTTTATCCCCTTAACTATTAATAGTTATAAAATATTGTTTACAACTAATCCATGAATTTTTTTTATGAATTCCTTAAACTATTCTAAAATAATTTAAAAAAATTTTATTTGATAAAAACTAGAAACAAGAAATAAAAATTAAGAAATCTAGTCTTTTCCTTTATCAACAAGCTATTTTGAAACATTATCTTTTTTCTCATGGAATGCCAAAGGAACATGAACTAAATTCTGAAATGCTCTGAGCAAATATTTTTAGTTGTTCAAAAAAAAAAGAAAGAAAAAAAGGATGCTACGGAAGCCATCAGGGCTAAGAGATGTATATTAGCTAGTATATAACCAAAAACTCGAACATTGATACCGAGTTATAATTATGAATTTTTTATGTTACAACAAAGTATAAAATTCCTGTGTTTATAATTTTTTGTTGAGTACTTTTACTTTTTTGTATTTAATAGCAAATTCATGCATAATTTTATTAATATTATATACCCATATAGAACTAATTTGTATGTACACATTAAAATCGCCGTAATTAAAATTTTGTAAACGGTAACTGTATATACATCTGTATTATTGTATACTTTTATTATTGATAACTAGTTTGGAAAGTTGGCACCTTTAATGTGAGTTTAAATGTTGCCTAAATGGGTTTCATGAAGTAAAGAAGAAACGTTTTTATTCCTTTTAGAAAAGTGCAATTATCTATATTAAATCCCTGAAAAAATCGTTTTATTTATTTACCTAATTTCATGATTCAAAATTCACTTTTTACAATATATGAAGATTTTAATAAGGTAGTTATTTTATTGAATAATGGCCAAAAAATCCACCTGGATATAAAATGGAATCAGTCATTTTTTTCTTTACATTTTTAGTCCCACGGCTTAGAGATAGCAAAATAGCTAAAAATCTGTAAACTTCTGTAATCTGGATTTATCAAACCCTTAACAGTCCGGGTTTCTGAGATTATGCTGTATTGCTTTTTATTACTTAATTACCCTTTTAGGTTGGTATGGGATAAATACATAAAAATCAAAGTTGGTACTGTAAAAAGGAAAGAAAATTTACAACTTAAATTTTAAGTTAAAAAACTTATGCTATAAATTTTTAATATTTTTTTATTGAATATCTTAAATCATTTTATACTAAATTGACTGATTATAATTAAACTGATAATACTTTTCTATAGTTTTTTAAAGGTCTCAAGTGAATTCTATGTATAATAAATAGGATTAATGATTGAAAATTAAAAAAAAAAGTTTTAATTCTTTATTTAATTGACTAACCACTAGTTTAGGTTATCAAAACTTATCATTAATTTAGTGAAGGATTGCTTCCTTTATCTGTAAAGAACTTTTTCACTAAAAATCAAAGTTTTTGTACTGTTAGAAATTTAATTTTTCTTATTGTAAATAATTTGTAAATAAATGATAAATATTAAGGAAGGATTTCTATATATTAAAATATTTCTTTTTATCAAACAAAAGAAACAGCTATTTTAAAATATATTATGGTTAACAGGTATTTTAATTTTTTTACTTAAACACACATTCTTAAATTTCTTTAAGATATTGATTTTTCAAAAAATATTAGTTTAATTTCATTTTTTTTAAATTTCTTACTACAAAATATAGACTGTATTTTGTATTTATTAACATTCTTCATAATTTTTGCATATAACTTGATAATTTGCTGAGTGAATGTTCAAACTCATATTATTGTATGCTACAGTTAAAATATTTGTGTTTTCTGTGTTTTGACTTAAGAAATGTAATCTGTAATACAATAAAATCAGTATTTGTTCAGATATGGACTTTTATGTTAGAATTTAAACAGAATGCATTTTATGCAATTGCAACTAATTTTTAAATATTTATGAAGACAGACATAAGCTGAAATCAAAATTCCAATGGGCATAAAAGAATGTTAATTGCAGAGCTTATTTGTCATACAATTTGTAATCCTGAAATGTGTCATTTCTTTGCAAGTGAGGTTTGTATCTTTTATAACCTTCCTCCTTCTCAGTAGTTTTAAAAATAAATAAATTAAAATTATATATATATAAATTTTAAAAGGGTAAGGTAGTTTGACTTATTTCATTTGTTTATGTATTGCTAACCTGTTTTTAAAATTATGTTTTATGGTGCAATTTTGTTTTAAATAGGTACAAATTTGTACAGTGTTTCTGACAACAAAATATTGAATTTAGCCATTTTGTTTCTAATCAATCTTTAATGTGTTATTACAATTTATATGCTCATTACTAACAGCCATGGATATTCTGTTTTTATTCTGTGTTTACTGGTTAATTATAACACTTTCCTTCAACAGTTGAAGAGAAGAAATCTCGTGCTTTTACCTTGTCTCTTGCTGCACTTTTGGGAGAAGGTGTCTATAACTTTGGAGAATTGGTAAGGATAAAAAATATTAATGCTGTATAAATTTAGTGATTATTTTTTCTTGAAAAATATTATTTATACTTTTATGTATAGTTATGTTTTTTTTAATGGAAAGTTGGCATGATTTAAATCACTCGATTTAAATCAATTGATTTTTGTTAAAAAATTCATAATTTAGAATGCTTGATTTTTTAAAAAAAATAAATCTTTATTTAAATCAACAAATTTTTTAAAGCATTAATTTAAGTCTAATTTTATTAAAACACAATATAATTGATGAGTATAAGGGAGTGAATTTAAGTTTGATTCCTTTGATAATGAAGGTTTTATCTAGAGACAATGAAAAAAAATGGATGTTTATGAATTATTATTTGATGTTCAAAAAAGAATAAATAATAAACTAACTGTGGATAAAAGTGGCATGAAACTTTTAAATTATAATTTTCAATTTCATTATTTGTATGTCAGATAATTTGCTTTTAATAAACATGTTTCAATTTTACCTATTTAGTTTTGAATTTTTTTTTAATTACAGGAACTTTTTAACCGTTTTAAAAGTGTACTTAATGTTTATAAGTAATTGAATTTAATTACAATTCATGAGAATGTTGAACTTTAATAAAAACCGAAATCCCAACAGTAACGAAGGGGCAGCTTAATCAAATAATCTTATTCTGGTATATGACAGATATGACTGGTGTATGTCACAGTGGAAATTTTTATTAATTTTTGTGTCTCATGCAACTAACCTCTTAAATGCATGAAAGCTCTAAACTTTTTTGACTTGAAATTGCTTTAAGAACTTTTTGTTTTTTGTTACTCGACCGCACACTATCTATGGATTAATGTTTAATCAGAAAACAATCAGACACGGAATATGTATTAAAGATTATTGTTTTAGGGGAGATTGGAAAAAATACATGAACAGAGGCAATTTTTTTTTATTTTCCATTACTAGTTGTCCCTCAAATGTTTCAAAACTTTATAGTTTCCGTTATGGTTTTTCTAATATAAATATACTACTTAGCAATAATGACTGTCGTACAGTGCGCAAAATAAAAAATAGACCACCCTAGTAACTTTTGATCTGATGAGTGGATTTTCACATTCTAGGACTCAATCTTAAAAGCTTGAGGGGATGACCTCAAATATGTTATTAATTAGTGCAGTCAATATTTTTAAGTTACAAAATCAGACACAGAAACTTACTTTCTCTGAATAAATATACTTTTTTTGTAGACAGATTTGGATTAATGGCCCCCATAATATAGGGGGTAGCTGTAATCTGGAATATATGGTTCACATAGTTTAGTTAAGAGAGTGGTTGAAAAATTGGACCCCTTAATTTTAAGTTTTTTGTGTGCGTATTTTGCTGTATCTCGAGAACTTTTTAAGCGAATAGAAATATTTTTGCACACAACTATAAAACTCGTTTATCAAAATATAACTTTTAGTATATGTTAATTATTTTATTTAATAGTAGTTGAGGAAATTTTGAATTGTAAGGTATGAAGTTTTATACATCATTTTACATGTTGTAATTTATTCAAAATTATATTGGTTGTAATTTATACAAATATTAATACAAAATTTGAGCAAAATCGGTTGAATTGTTCTTGAGAAATTGAATTTTAAAAATACGACTTCTTTAAAATTTTATTTCTAAGGAAACTATTCAATCGATTTTGTTCATATTTTGTATTTTGCCTAATAAAATTACATTTGTTAAAATGATGTAAAAATTTTTATAAATTTTAAAATTATTTTGACTATTATTAAATAAAATTGAAAAAAACAGTAAATATTTACTGAAAGTTATATTTATCATGGAATTATCTTTGCATAAATAAATTTTATAGTTGTGTGCAAACATTTTTCAATTTACTTAAAAAGTTCTTGAGATGTGACGAAATACACAAAAAATAAAATTAGCATTAAGGGGTCTAAACTTTGGACAGCTGTCTTGACCAAACTATGGGGACCATATTTTCCAGATTGCGGCTACTGCCTATATTTTGAATGTGAGAAATCTGAATCCATAAAAAAAAGGTATTTCGTAACTTAAAATATCGTCTGCACTAATAAATTAGCCTATTTGAGATCACCCCTTTCAATCATAAAGATTGAGTCTTAGAGTGTAAAAATCTTAATTATTAGTTAAAAAGCTATTCAGTGTGGTCTGTTTCTTAATTTGTGCACTGTACATACTTCTGAGAAGTTGTGATAAAATTTAATAATATTTATTTTGAACGTTAATTTTTTTTCATTTGAAAGCTTGCTCATCCAATTTTGAACTCCTTGAAAGAAACCAGTAAAGAATGGGTGATAGAACTTCTTTACACTTTCAACAGCGGTGATTTAGCAAAATATGAGGAACTGAGCAAATCATGGAAACAGCAGGTATGAATTTCTATTTTATCTTAGCATAAATTCATTATGCTTTTGTCATGTCATTATAGCCATTACATATTTTCTAGCTTTTGAATTTCCTTTATTTTATAAAACTCATATTTATATTAATGATTTCTAATTCTCTTTTTAAATTAATAAATTAGTTAATTTTTATTCGATTTCATAAAGAGTAAAAGCCATTATTTTCAAAAAATTTTCTTTGCTCTGCAATTTTCTTACAGATTTTGTTCAACTAAATAAATTATTTTGATTTTTCTTTTTGCTCAAGAACAAAAACATTTAAAATTTAAAAAAGGATAAATGGTTTTGAATGTAATTTTTATCTTACGAGGAGAAAAAACGATAATTCGACATTCAAACTTTCTGGACAAAAACTCATAAAATTCTTAATGAAATAAAGTTTTTAAAGTAATCGAGTGAAATTTTGCATAGTTGTAAATTATAATTCATTTTTTCATCTGACTTTTATATTAATCTCATTAAACCAATATTTATTATTCTTAATAAATAAATAGTTTAATTCTTGGTTTTATGGTAAAGCTATTTCATCTTGATAAAGTATCAATAATCGTCAATTTAATCTATTAATAGTTTTTAATGACCAAATTTATTAATTGCTTATATGTATGTTTATTATTAATGCAAATTTTAATTTTTGTGACATTAATTTATTTGTATGTTTTGTATTATTAAAGTTTTAGCCAGATTAATATTTACAAATGGTCTTGATGAGAATATTTTCAAGAATAATTGAAGAGGATTGAGGACCAAAAGATTGTGACCAAAAATTTTACATTTCTTATTATAATTTCATAAAATTATAATGCATTTTTATATTGTATTCCTCTTTCTGAATAATTTAAATAATTGTTAAATTATTTTTTTTAGGCTGATTTAGCTGCAAATGAGCTTCCTTTGCGCCAGAAAATTTCTCTACTTTGTTTAATGGAGGTATTTATATATAAATTCAAATATTAAATTACAGTTTTTTAATATTTTACTCTTTAATATGCATGAATTAATTCTTAAGGGTAAATTTTATTTAATATTTTTTTCCAGATGACTTTCAAAAGGCCAAGCAACAAAAGAGTTCTTACTTTTAGTGAAATTGCTAGTGAAACTAGATTGCCAGAAAATGAGGTGATTCAATTCTGTGAATAATTTCATGTAAATTTTGTTAATCTGCAATTATTCTTTTAAATTCTTTTCTAAGTTTCTTTTCTTTTTAAACAGACCTGATTTTAGTTGCAAAAGTGCTACAAAGGCATGAAAAATGCTACTGTTTCTTTAAAAATATGGGATTGATGTTATAGTATGAAACTCCATGTTACAAACGCTTATTTTTTAAAATTTATTTGTTTTAAAAACAGTTTAAAACTTTAAAACATTTATGCTTTTCACCCAGGGGTGACTGTATTCAATGTTTTTCATATCATCCTTCTGGATCTAAAAACTAGTAGCAAAACATGATATTTTTACTTAAATTTCGCATATCTCAAGATCGTTGTTTCACAGACTTCCACGTGTCAAAAACTTATCTGACAAAATTTTCAGATTTCCTCAATCTAAAATTTAAATTTTGAAATTTTTGCTAAATCTTGTTTATGAAACATTTACATACATGATTCTTCCTTTTATTGGTGGAAATCCGCCAATTTGATTAATTTTGTTTTGTCATTTTGAATTGATGGAACTGTGCTGGAATCTGCTAATATAACCATTCACATTCATGCTATTTTAGTATCAAACATCGATTTTTGTGTTTACCAGAATTTAAGATTTCACGTTGGAAATTGTTTTTACGTAATCTAAAAATCATGCATCACAATTTGTCTTTAGTTGACTTAAATATCCAATATCACAATTAGTATTTTCACGTTTTTTAAATCTAATTTTGTGATTCATATTCACATGATTTTAAAATCAAATTTTATGATTCTTCTAAGATTTTTTTCTTAAATTAAATTTAAAGGTCTGATATTCTTCATTGCTAGGTAATTTAATTATAAATCTTAGTTCCAAAAATTATGTCAAACATCAAACATGTATGGTATATAAATTTATTATAATTTATATTAACTCGATATCAAGATTCTTGATATTGAGTTTATGCACATAAAATTTTCAGGGTTTTTCTTTCTTTTACAATTACTCCTGTATTACTTCTTGTATCTGAGCTTTTCCAGAAATTGTTATTTTCTTATTTTTAAGAGATTGTAAATCAGATTTTTTTAGCACTGGTTTTTTCCATTTAAAATTAATGATACTAATATTTCAAAATTTTTGTGTTTTATAACAATAAATAAATGTTTCTAATTTTGTTGCTGTCAAAATTGTTGTAAAATTAAAATTTGGAGCACACTCAGCAATAGCGTTGCAACTTGTCTCATTACCAGGCTTAGATAAAGTGAAGAACTTTCTACAAACACAAAATCTCAACAAAAAAACTTTCTGCTAGCATTTTTTTAGACTCTTTTAAATAGCTAAAAGCATGTCTAATTTTGACGAAATTTGTTCAAAAATCAATAACTTTTTTTTTTAAAGCTTTTGTGATATTTAAAAAAATTTTATATTGATTGTTATACATACAAACATATGTTTCTTTAAATTTAGCTGTTTTTTTTTAAGATATGAAATTAGTTATTGACTTACCTTGTTTTATTTCATACTTATTATTTTTTTTACATATCAAAAATCTTTATAGCTGAGAAGCATTTCAATACAAACATTTAATAAATATTTTTATTAGAAACATTTTTTAATTATCACTTAAATAATCTTGTTTACATTTGTGTTTGAAGTATATTATGCATATCTGCACATTTCCATAGAAGGTATTAAACATATCAGTAGCAAAATTGTTAGCTAGAATAAAAATGTTATCATGTTATATATAAGAATTTGTTTTAAATTACTCAAAGCTACAAAAATGACAAGTATTTGAAGAAAAATAAATGGAATTTCATTTGAGATGTGTGACTTTTTATATAATAATAAGTGTAATTTTTTTGACTTGTGGCAAAATTTTTTCTTCTTTTTAATCTTTGGTAAAATCTTGCCAATTCTTATTGAGTTTTAGATAACTTGGTATTTATGAACTCTATGTTATGTTTTATTTATATTTCTTAATTGTCTTTCTACTTATTTTCCATTTAATTATATATAGGAATTTAATTATATTGCTTATGTTGTTTTAAAATATTTGTAGTTTTGTATGTTTTATAAATTATAATTTTATAAATATTAAATTCTAAAAATTAATTTGAACCAAACACCAGATTTATTTGCTCCATTAAAAAAAAATATTTTAAATACTTTTTTTACGTTAATAGGAAAAGGATACTAGTTGTCAAAATGGGCAAATTTAACTTATATCTCCAAGAATGATGCATTTAAGTATTTACTGCGTGGTTAAGTAATGAAGTAATGTTTTTTTGTTGTAAGAATAAGAAAATATAGTATTTTAAAATTTTTTTTGTTGCTTTATCGAATTGATAAATTAACTACGGTTGATGATTTATACTTTCTTTTGCATAGGAAAAAAAAAAAAATTTAACAGGATGGCTTTTCACACCAGAAATGAGTTGAGAAAATCTGAAATGGTCAAAAATTTGAAATCATTTCTGGTCATTTTAGTGATGATGCACTTTAGGAGTTTGCTCTAATACTGTTATTTTTATGTGTAATAATTAATCACTCATAAACTTACCTAGAAATACTATGCTTCTTATTTCATGCCATTGAAACCTTTGCGTAAGGGGCATGGTATGAAGCCGGTCAATTTTTTTGTATCAAGCCAATGGTTAATATATAATTCAGTATATTTCATCAATGTTTTCTTATTTTGATTTTTGACTAAACAAATATTTTATTTATGTAAGCTAAACCTTATAAAATTATTGAAAATTGATTATCTATCTAATCTTTTTATGTTTCTTTTTTTATGTTTAAAATTATTACTTAAAAAAATTGTTATTTATTATTAAATTAAGTTTTTAGTTGAATTATGAACAATCTCAATTTTAAAATTTTTTTCATAAAAAGTGAAAAACATTTATTTTTGTATATCTTGCAATGAAGAAGATATATTTATTTCAGAAATAAAAAACATTTCTACTATCAAAAGGAAGTAAATCCTGTTAAAAGAATCACAAACAGCGTCAGTTTGGAAAGCTAGTTAATGTAGTATTTATTTATTTATTTGTTTTTTGTTGAAAAATATTTAAATTTTTTGAAAATATCGTTGCATTATTTATGTTAAAATGACACCTCAAAATGACTAAAAAATATCTGTTTTTGTTCGTTAAAACAAAGATAAAAATAGGTTTTTGATAATAACCATAATAATAATAATTATAATAATAATAATAAAAAACTGACTAATGTACAATTTTGAACAACCTGTCCAAAATTACTGAGCACATAATTTTATAATTAAAATAGGGTGTACTTTGTGCTATGTAGATTACAGCAAAAAGAAAAACGGAGAAAGTGTATGAAGCACATATGTAAATACTGAAATGGACATACTTTAGTTTCACTTCTATAAACAGGAATCTTTCTCAATTGTCTTAACACCAATTGATAGTGGACAAACATGTGCAAAGTGGTTTAACCTTTAAGGACAGAGGAACAAGATGATGAAAGGGAGATTAGAGACATATTCTAATATTTTTGATTCCCTTTTTTATTAGTCTTTATTTTGAACTAATCTCATTGCCCAAACTTTCCAATTCAAAGTATAAAAATTGGAATGTTTTACCTTATTATTTGAAAATGAATCCCTAAAATTCTAAGGTTTTGAATAAATTTGATCTCGAAATAATTTTTTCCCTGTAAATAAACTAAATTTCACCAACCTTAATTGCCCTAATGCTGATATTAATAGCTGGAGTATATTTCAAAAATTCATGTCATTGTTTTGTGTATATTGTACAAACTAAACTTATCCTTAAATTTCAATTTATTCCATCCGACATTAACCATTCTTCCATTGTCATGCATTGTTGGAATTCTAATAACAGGTTTGAATTTTTTCTGCTAAAATCATTTAACACTGTTCTTCATCTACTGAACTTGATTTCGTGGAATAATTCCATACTTGAAAAAATGTAATATTTTAGTTTATGCTCTTTCTAGTATCATATCTTTTCCTAATGTTTGGAAATCTGTTCTAATTTATTCTTCGCACCCTGGGACTCCCCCCTAAAGATAATAAAAGAAGGTTCTTTCTTATCTACCTTTNCCACGCAAAACACCTAAAATCTTATGAGGAAAAAAAAATTTTTTTTTTTTTAAAAATGGCGGAAAAATGTATCGAATTTTGTTCCGGTTTTTTGGTTTTCCGGTTTTCTGATTTCCGGATAACGGGTTCTGTACTGTATATCCCTTTCTGTACCTTCATTTTTGCTTTGTTAAAGTTTTTTTTGCTTCAGTCATTATTTATTTTAAATTTTTGAGAAAAAATTGGTAGAAATTCATAAATGTATCAAGTGTTATTTCTCCCAATCTAATAAAGCATTTATTGGCATACCTTTGTTTGAAATTTTCTGTAAAATAATTTTCTCTCATCAAAAATTATTACCATGTAACATGTCAATAAATGTAGGCATTGTGAATCTAATTAGATAATTTGAATAATAGGTGGAGCTGCTTGTCATGAAAGCTTTGTCGTTGGGATTAGTGAAAGGCTCAATTGATCAAGTTGACAAAACTGTAAATATGTCATGGGTACAACCTAGAGTCCTATCTGTTGAACAGGTATGCTTTTATTTCCTTTCGTTCAGTAACACAGATATTTTAATTTAAATGTTAATTTAAGTGTTTAATTTAAATGTTATATAATCAATCCTAAAATAATTTTTTTAAAGATTGGAAACATGAAGCAGAGGTTGGCCCATTGGTGTCAAGAAGTGCAAAGCATGGAGAAATTACTTGAAACTAAAGCATACGATATATTAACATAAGAAACTGACTGTTATTTCATATTTAACTTATCATTCATCTACCTTTACACACTTTCTGATAAATAAAATAATGCTGTAACTTTTTTATTTTGTTACCATTATTTAACACTCGTAAAAGTTAAGAATTATGTTTTTTTTCTTCCTATGAGGCACTTTAAATGAATATCTAACTTTTGAAAGTGTAGTTGTAATTGTAAAATTTTGCTGCAAGATAAAAGTATGAAAGTGCGTAAAAGATTGAAGCACCAAACTAAGTAGCTAAACAAATGGTGATATGTATATAAAGTTCAAAATATAGAGAAAACATGGAAGAAATTACAGAATAATGAAAAGAGAAGAAGAAAGTTATTAAAATAAAATCAAAATCAAATAAATAACGTAAAAAAATGTAAAAAATTTTTAAATAAAAATTTGGAAAGAAAAAAGATCTATTCATCAGCTCATACTATTATATCAGCAAAAGGGAGTGCTTTCTTATATTGTATCAATCAGGGGCGTACGCAAGGGGGGGGGTTACCCCCCCCCCTATAGAGAAAATATGAAAGAAATAACAGAATAATGAAAAGAAAAGAAGAAAATTATTCAAATAAAATCCAAATCAAATAAATAACTTAAAAAAAGGTAAAAAATTTTTTTAATAAAAATTTGGGGAAAAAAAAGATATCTCTTTATTAGCTCACATAATTATATCTGCAAAACGGAGTGTTTTCTAATATTGTATCAGTGTAGCCGAAGGGAAATATATCAATGTAATAGTGTGAGGAACACTCAAAAAGCAAAATTGAAATTTTGAAACAAGATAGAACATATTAAGTAATAAATAAGACGTAAAAAGCAGAAAATAAAATGTAAAGACAAAACAGGACAAAACGAAAACTATAAAGCAAGTAGCGAATTCAAATGAACTTACAAGTTAGGGAAAAAAAATGCAGGAATGATTTTCAATATTTTCGTAATAAGATTGCCTGATTACAAAATATGAGAACAGAAGCGCAAATTGAGCTAAAAGCGTAAATAGAGAGATTTTGTTTTATAGCACGTTCCTATACTGCAGTACTGAAGCATGTTTGATTTGTTAGCTACCAAGGAATGTGCGCTGGGTAATATTATACTGGATAATTTAAAAAAGTTTATAATTAATAAGGTTGATATTTAATTATACAGTTTTAATAATTTTAAAAAATTAATATTTATGTAAAGAAAAAAAGAGAGAGAGTGAGAAAGAATCGTGAACTGCCCGTTTTGCACAAATTTTTAGCCACGAAATTGGAAAAAATATATAAATTAGCAACAAATTTTTTAGTAAATGTATTTATAATGTACAATTAATTCAATGATTTTTATAGAATATTTTATATACAAACATATATATACATACACACATATATATTATATATATGTGTATATATATTACATATATTTATATATACACACAGATATATTTATATGCATATATTTATATATGAATGTCTATCTGCGTGTGTGTGTCCTTTATGGGCTCCTTAACCATCTGACTGAAAGCGATGAAAGTTGGTATACAGATAGTTCGAAGCAAGAGGGTAATCACTGTCTACATTAGAACATTCTTTGGCAAACCGTTCTTGTGGGATGAGAGAAAAACAAAACAGAATTTTCTGATTGGTTAAGCGGCAATCATTCTTTTAAATTTTATTATAAGTGCTTCAGGCAATCAAGTATTTTAAAGATAACATCAGTGATATTTTCTAACTTGTAAACTCTATTTGATCAAAAAAAGTTTATTGCACATACTTTAGTTTTCGTTATGTCAGATAAATTCAATGAAAAACATTAACGTGGTATAAGGCTCCTCTATAGTGCTCAACTAATTCAGGGGCTCTAACATGGTAGCATTCGTGGATTACGTCTAAAATTTGATATTACATATTTATTTTGTTTCTAGGAATTCTTCTGTAGTGTGTTTCTCTAAAAATAAACAATTTAAAATCAACGTTAATTGAAATATATTTATAAAAAAATTAGCAATGAATTCAAAGGTAAAATTGATGGAAAAGTGGTATTAATTCGCTTAGAAGAAACGTGAAAAATCGTTATATTTTTATAAACGCTAATGATTGTTAAATAATTTAGGTAATATATGCATATTGAAATGAAAGAAATAAGCTATGTTCTAAAAGACAAAGTTAATGGAGTAAATATACATTTTCGTTTAGAGGAATCATAAAAATTGACATACTATTATTGACAACGATGATGCTTAATTAATGTTGATAATATGTATTAATTGAAATAAGAAAGTAACCTAACTACTAAAAAGCGAAATATATAAGATACATATTCATTATGGGGATATTATTATTTACCATATTATTATTGATACAAATGCTTAATTAATGTTGGTAATATGCATTGAAATAAAAAAAATAAGCTACTCGTATTAAAATCAATGAAGAAAAGGTTTATGGCAAATTTGTTTCGGAGAACTGTAGAAAAGTGCCTTACGCTGATGAAGATACCATACCTTACACACGGTGGTAATTGGTGGAGTTATGATTCTACAATGGGTTTCCGTAGTTTCAGAAAATATTTTTTTCTACTGGTAGCAAAGATAGTATATTAATATTTGAATGAATTAGAATTGAAAAGTACTTATCCCTACTTATATTATTTTAAACAGTAAATTAAAGGTCCGATAGAGAAATGGTTATGCTCCGAAGTTCTCATCAAGATCTAATAAAAATTCAATATCTATATATTTTTTAAAATTTCGACTAAGTTGACTGCCACCAGGGTTGGGTTTTTGACGTCAAAGAGTGGTTTTTGACATGACAAGGGTATAATACTGGTTTAAACCGTCAAAAACCCGTCAAAAATGTCAAAAACTGAAGTTTGCCAAGAAAATATATAAACTTCAAAACTACCAACAGTTGCCATGCATTATATTGAAATTTAATTATACTATAGGTAATCAGCAGGTTTTAAAATATTTTTTAATTAAAATTAAGGTAAAATAACAGATTTAAAATCTCAGAAATTTATATTCAAATGCATGTGCAGAAAAATTTTGCACAAATTTTTTTTAAATATTTATATTTTGAAAAAAAAAATTTTTTTTTTGATACTTAAGAAAATTAAAAGTTTATTACTATGCATTTTTGACATATAAGGAACATATAACTAATATTTATAAGGAACTTACAAGTTATGTTGTATAAATACAAACTTGATATAAGATACAAGTGTATAAAAAATTTTTTTTAATGTTATACCGAATATCTTTATTATCCAGTATGTTAATTTGAATTTAAAAGTAGTTATATTTGTGAATAATGATAAATATAATTCATATTGTTTATTATATTTATTTATAATTATTACACTTATCATTTTAAAACAATTTTTATCTCTTAATTTTTTTTTCTCCACTTGTATTAAGAATACAAATAATGCATATCTTGAAAGCAAGAAGTAATTATTCAACAGCTGAATATTTAGATATTCAACAAAACTATATAGTATTCAGCAAAATGAAATTCACAAGTATTTGGATAAACTAAATTTTCAGCATAGTAAATGAATAGGCTGAATATACTGTAAATCGACACTAACTACTCTGTGTATTTAACAGAAAGCACTTAAATTTGTATTGTCTTATGTTAAAAAGATTATTAAGAAGATTTAAAAGAATATTAAAAAGATTTTTCTTTAAAAGATGTCTAATGTACAAAACTGCTAATGTTTATCTTTAAAAATGTCTAATTTTTAGTATAATCTATACTATACACTAAATTTGGTTATAAATAAATTTCTTAATAATATCACTGCAGATTTTCAATAACACATGAAAATGAATACATAATATTACAAAAGATGTGAGCTTTCAAAAGTACAAGATTTTGGTTACTATTCAAAATATAAGTGTTTCTTCAAAATTTTAAATTTATTTTTTCTAGAACATATTTAGAAACACTATCCTTTATAAAAAATATATAAATTTTATGTATTAATTAAATTTCACATATAAATATAGGTTTTTGACATTTTTGACAGTGAGGTTTTTGACGTGACGGTTTAAACCATGGTTTAAACTGTCAAAAACTGTCACATGTCAAAAACCTGCCAACCCTGACTGCCACTGATAAATGTATGTTGCACTAAACTCAAATATTGAGGGGTGGTGCTATAAGTACTAAATATACTAATATAGATAGAAAGTATTATATTGTATGTTTTCTGATTATTAAAACTGCACCATAAGCAGTTAAAAACCGATACCATGTAAATATGTATTTCACAGCCCTTTGAAAATGGCCAGATAAATTAACTTGATAGTGGAAAAATTTAAAAGGGGCCAGATAAATGAAAGGGGCCAGATAAATTAACTTGATAGTGGAAAAATTTGACTATCATGCGTTAACCGTGAGCAATATCATCTTGCCAAAGGATGCTAAATACAGTCGATCACTATTCTGATGGGATGAACTACAAAAAACATGTGTTCCTTATTATAATAAAAAAATAAAAATTATTTTAGCCTAATGGACTGAAGAGCTTAGTGTAAAAACTAAGTGAGTGACATTTTCAGAGAGGCTATAATCATGGTAAAGAGAAAAAAAAGTGGTCTCCGAACAATTAACTGATTTATTAGAAGGCGGGACAAATAATTTTTTGTCTTATTTTATTTACCACTGAATTTGAAAATAAAAATTCTGCAATCATAATAAAAACTAATCTGGATTAGTTACGTTAAGAGTAAAGGGAAAGCAAAAACAATTGTGTTACATCATACACATATTGATGCAACCACTTTGTTATTTTCACTAATTCATAAATACCCCAAAAAATGTTCCTTACCTGGTTCTTCCACTAAACTCTTTAATTGTGTCGTGCTGTCAAATCTGTGCATGATTTCGTAATGTATCTATAATTGACATTTGCTGCGAATTTCACTTGATTCTGATGATTCCTTCATGGTGTTGCATTTTCTACAAACAGCAGTTTATATGAAACATTAAATAAAAAGCTTTAACAAATCTTTCTATATGATTTTTTTGTCTAAATTCTTTTTCTTAATTCATTGTTCAGAATAAAACCCATTCATATAATTAATAATTCACATCCTTTTCTGAAAATAGATTAAAGAATGCAGTTATAATAAGTCTTTTCCTAAAGGAAATAAAACACCCCGCATGAAAACTCTTGTACTGGGCTATTATAATTGTTGAATTATCCCATGAATCACATGCGATCGGAAAACCTTACAAAATTTTCCTTTTAAAATCCGAATCCCAATCATGTAAGGTGAAGCACATCGATTTTAGTGTGGATTTGCTGATGATATCTCTTCAATATGAAATGATGAAATAAATACAATTTTGAGTAGCCGTGCATAGTAAAAGTTCGGTTTCGTGCTGTGTTCGGTTTGTCAGTCATAATCATCGAGTATGTAAAAATTACATGAAAATTTAGTTGAAATTTCAAGGAATTTTAATAAATTTTTTTTAATAAAGCGATACGGCAAGTTAAATTATAAAACAATGCGTCAGGATTTAACCTTTCCTTCAAAGCACCGAACGGGTGCTTCAGAAAATTGATAACATAGCTGTCCTAATATTTTTTATCTCCCTGATAAAAAATAAAGGCTTCGTCCCAGATTTTTTTTTTCTATCTATCTTGACATTCTGGACAGTCAATATTTTGGAATCGCCTGAATCAGGGGTTTTCAAAGTCTCACTCTTTGTAAATTTTTCTAGGAGACCTTTTGATCTTGATGTGTTGTGAGTCTGATAACCGAAGAAATTTTAATGTTATATGGAAAATATTAAATTCTCGGAAATTTGAAGACAATAAGAGTCTGATTCTACTCATCACTGGTTATTACGCGAACTGGCTGATACTGAATTAAGCCTTGCTGCACGCTAGTTTCACTTGATATAAACGTTTCTAACTGTTATGCATGAAAGCACCATTTTATAAAGTTAATTTGTTCTCATATAAAGAAGGGAGTAAATACATCTGTACATATAAGCCATTCATACCTATCAGCAGATATACACAATATAACAGATACATATCAGCCATTGTGATTGACTGTGTGTGTGTGTTTAAAGTGTACGAAAAGAAAAGGAACAGTTTGAATATCTTTTGATCTAATGATTGGATTTTCACATACTAAGACTCAATCTTAAACAAGGGCCTCACCTCGAATATACTTATTAATGCAGACGATATTTTTAGTTGCGAAATTAGACAAAAGTGATCTTTCTCTGAATGAACATAAAACTTTTAAGAAGTCCTATATTTAAAATTTTATTTATTAAGAACTGTTCTAACAATATTCTTCAACTTTCGCATTTTGGCATTTAAAATTACATTATTTTAAATTTGCATGCCTTACAATTAACAATTTTCGGCTATTGTTTTTATATTAAATAATAAAAAATGATACATAAATATCAGTTTTTTACATGCAATTATATTTGGATAAGCAAATGTTATTATCGTGTGCGAAAATTCTTAATTTAACTCAGAATGTTTTCGAGATATGGCGATATAGGCAAAGAGTTAAATTAACATTAAGGGGAAAAAACCTTTCGCCCCTTCTTCTGCTTAAACTATTAGAACAGAATTTGTTGCAAATTGAAGCTACCCCAAAATTTTGAGGGTCATAAATCTAAATCTGCTGGAAAAAAAGGAGAAAGTTAAGTTTTTGTGTACGATTTCGTAACCTAAAATATCGTCTGCATTTTTAATTAGAATATTTAAGGTGAAACCCTGGAACAACTAGGCTAGAATGTTGGTACGTGATAATCCGATCAATAAATTAAAAGTTATCCAGGTGTTATTTTCTTCGTAAATATTAGAGATAAGTTCGTGCTCTCTTTTGCTGGTCTGAGTCCAACATTGGCGTCAGATAAAGACCAAATTTTGCTGTCTCGACACTTGTCTTTTGATGCCTAAACTAGGAAATTAGTCACTTAAACCTTTTTATCATAATCAATCAATGAGACGCTTGTTCGGTTTTCAAAGAGTAAAATGAATGAAAACATATTGTTCTTTACTTTAAATATTTTCAAAACATGTAATTTATAATCTTTCTTTGGTTCATATGTTCTTTTGTTTATGCTAAAGAACTTTATGAAGTTCCTTGTTCCGCCAAAAGAAAGTTGGATCATTTAGGTTTCGATGGCTTTTTATGGTCGGATCATTTAGGTTTCTAAAAAAATGAATTGGGAACAGCTGGTCCATGGATTTTAAGGAAAGTGCTCGAAATGTTATTAAACAATTACGTGCATTTTGCGTAGTATGTTGAAACATTTTTTATTCATATAAAAAAGAAAAAAAATGCAAGTTTTCTCCCATAAAGGCTCATATTTATGTGAAATCAATGGTATCAAACTCTCGCGAATCATTATCGAGGTCGTTCAGAACAATGAGTAATAATCAGAATTCAGTTTATTAGGATCTCCTTGCATGTAAAAAATCAGTGACACAAGAAACAGTTGGGGCAATTTCCTTGTTAGAGAGAAAAAAAGATTCTAAAATAAAACAAAAGGCATCTTTAGAATTCATTTTATTCAAAGTTAGGCACATAATATGTACTGAAACAAAGTTTACAGTAGATGGAGATGCTAAATTTTAAGTTAAGTTTTGTAAGTCAACCCATATCCTTTGAAGGCGAGGCGATACATTTCTTCGAGTTTATTAAAGTGCTTTATTCGGATTCGGACTTATTCGAGTTTATTAAAGTGCTTTATAAAGAATTTCATCGATAGTACAACATAAGTTTATAATAAGAAATACCAGGTTTTATTGAAAAGGGTTGATCAAAAATGTGTTTGTGGCTATCTTTTGGAAGTTCGAGCTCCGGTAGTGTTCAGTTATCATGAGAACACTTTCTAACTCATAGTTGGAGGTCTGTTGCTAGGGAAACAAGAGTAAAACTATTTCTTATGGGGTAAGATTGGAGAAATGATTATGTCGTGAGCTTTTAAGCTAATCTAAACTGTCTAATCTGAGTTCGTGTAATATCTGTGGTAAGTCTCCCGAATTAGGATTCGATAACCAAGAATTTTGAATGAATTTTAATCAAAATAGTGTTTTTGCCTCATAGGTATTAAAAATATAATAATAAATTTAAAGAACGTTTGGGGATTGATATAGTAAAAGTTGAACGATTATTAAAATCTTGGATATGCAACATTATTAAATATCTTATTCCTTTTTTTTTCCGCACTGTATTTTTTAAAAGTGTATATTTCTTTATTATTTTAAGGTTGCATTTCGAAGGCTTTGTCATCTTATGAAATAATGCAATTTTGCGAATAATCTGCCATTTTAGTAATCGTAGTGAGTTTATATCAGTTATTTGTGATCGTAGGGTCAAGTTTAGCTTATCTTTAACCAGCGCCCTCTACGCTAATTCTAAGCTAATAGGAAGCTAAATGCTAATAGGAAGAAAAGCCACAGTTTTGTGTCAATGAAAGGCGTTTATGTTGTAATTTTTTAATATTCAAAAACTTACTTTAATGCTGCATTATCTGAGTTCATACAAATTTGCAAAAATTATAGAATTTTTCAGTGTTTTTGATAATTTTCACCTAGCTTGAAATTCTGGCCAAATAGATGATTTTTAAAAATTTTTGTAACTTTTGAAATATTTAAGTAATTTGTCCCTTCTGCCTAAATAATACGATAAATGTACTATAAAATTATCGTTTCGTGTCAAGTGTAAGACTAAAACTGTTTTTCTTTTTTTATGCCGAAAAAGCTTAGAAAACATTGTTAATCAATAACAAAGAGGAAAATTATTGCTTTTGTTGTTTTCTATTTTTTTTTCATATTACGTGTAGGAAATTTCAGTTGGAATCAATTGGTATAAGTACAGAAAATATTTTTAAAAGTTAAATATTTGCTATTTATAAAAATAAAGCTGTGTCCTATCTGCTCCATTCACTTCACTTTGTCTTTCACAAAATATTATTTAGAGATTGTTCCTTCATCGGATGAATGTGTTATAGCACTTTGCGAGTTGTCTGCTTCCTTCCTTGTCTAGCCTTCACAATGAATCTGCGAGCCATGGCTTGAACTTTCACTATCCTCTTCACATGAGTTTCATACAAACGTGATAAGTACTCTTCAGCGTAATACTTTAAAAATACCTGTTAAAACAAGAAAAACTTTTTTTTTAGCACCCATTTGAACCGTAGTTATAAATTAGTTAAACATATCATAAATGAACGAAAACAAGTAACTCAAAAAGATACATAACACACACCATAGAGTACATATTAATGAATTAATAAGCATGGAAAGTAATTATCATATTGTTATGATGTCAACGAAATGAGCTTATATATGCTAAGGCTACTATACTAGGATATACTCTAATGTAATGAACATATCAGATATGTCAGTTTAGAAAGGGCAAAATATTCTCAGCCCTATAGCAGCACATACAGCGATGCGAGAGCCATTGTCTATATAAAGTTACTCGTCTTCCTGTAGCATTTCAAACATGGTCGGTAGGACTTAAGTCTGGACACTCTATGGGCTAAATTGTTTTCGGCTGAAAATAATGATCCACGATACCAGTTCTGTGCAGTGTAGCATTTTCGTCTTTTGACAGGAAATCATTACCTATAGCGCCGGCATAAGGGAATATCTAGTATGTCATCTCTATAGAGATGAGCATGCAGAGAGAGGATGATTCGGGGTTCTATTCCTCTGTCATCGGTCACCGGCGCTCGTTTAACCGTCCATGGCTGAACCTCTTGGATGCCCAGCCTGTGGTTAGAAATTGTTCTGAACCACAGAACGAGTCTCATTTAGCCATCGGGCCAATTCTGTCTGAGTTTATCTGCCTCGATTCGCCCAATCGATCTTTGCAGTTCGTTGGAAAAATGATGCCTGGAGGTTATTGTTACAAATTTATTGTCCTAATTTTTAATTTCAAAATCACAGAGATATTCGCAGTTTTTTTTTCTCAAACATACAATTTCGTGCTTCCTTGCAGATGATGTAATTTTAATTGCAGCGCCACTAATTTATATGCAGCAGTTTATTAAGCAACTCTTAATTGGTAAAATAAAATTTCATTGGGATTAGCTAATTTTTGGTCGAATTATCACAATTTTTCTTTAGTTTATGATAACTAGTGCAATATCACCCTAAATAACTTATGGTCTAATGGTTGGATTTTCAAATTCTAGAATGTATTCTTAATTGTTTTAATGACAAACTTTAAATGGGATAATTTATTGGTATTAATTACAATACTACTAATTCTAATTAATAATACTCTAATTAAGACNAAATATTATGAGCATTTTTTCAGCAGCAAACAACAATTCTTTTAGAGGAAGACAAGAAATAAAAATATTTTAAGAATATAACAGTTTAAGAACAAAACTAAGATTCAAAAATGAAAAATAAAAACTTCAGGATTTTGACAGTTTCAGGAACCAAGGACTTTTTAAGGATTTTATGAGTCTGCACAAATCCTGCGTATAATTTTAATTTCATTGCTATATAGATTTCCTGTTGTAATTAGAAGCAAAATTAGTGTTAATTACAATATATATATATATATATATATACTAACTTACAATAATGGAAGAGACACTTGCAGTTTTTGATATTTTTTGTACTTGTCAATTTTTCATACTTTGCAATAAAGGTTAAATCTTTCAGTGGTTTGAGCGACCGACAATAAATTACGAAAGAAAACAAGTATTTTTGAATACCCTTTTGCCAGAAAATAAGCAATAGTGACAGTTATGAATCAATAAGGTTACAGTAGTTAATCTAGTTATGAATCAATAAGGTTACAATAATAAGCAATAGTGACTTGCATCAATTACTTTGGTTGCTATTTGCAGTAACTGCATGAAATGTCGCAAATCTAGTTTAAATATTCATGGAAATATGAACATTTTTATAAAAAACCAATTTTTTTTTGTTTTATATTTTTTTGCTGTAACTTTAAAAATATTCAGCAAAATTAAACAAAATTTTTGGATCAATTTAAAGTTAGTTTAAGAATTTTTGTTTTAAAATTGAAAAAATTTTTTTTTTAAAAATGCTCTAGATATGAGTATTTAGAATATTTCTTTTGTACTGCTCATGCTCTGAAAGCTTTAAACTTTATTGTAAAGTATAAATAATCGTATGAACTAAACACTTCTAAATTTACAAAATAGTTCTCTAAGTATTGCTTGAAACGTTCAAAAAAATGTTAAAAACTGCAAGTGCCTCGTCCATTATATATATATATATATATTATTATTATTATTTTTTTTTTAACCGAATTAATTTCGATTATTAAGAAGAAAAAAACATTTTTGAGACCACGTTTTGAGAATTTCTACTTCGATAAATTTGGTAGAATTAAAAGAATTTGTGTGTTAATTACTTTTCGCAGTATTGCTTGCTTTCGACTAATTTAGGAAAAAAAAAAAGAAAAACTTATATACGAAATGGTTTAGGAAATCAGTCATTTATTCATGGGTAAGGGTAACAATCATGTCACTTTAGTTGTCCTGGACTTATTCTTTTTCAACAACGGCGGTAGATGGCACTGTTGGCCTGTTCTGCAGCAAAATAATACTTTATATTTAAATTAAAAGATTTATTTAAAATTCGGATAAAGCGCTACGAAATAGAATAAACTAAAATTATTTTGGAAGATCTCAAACATTTTATTGCTTTTCAATAACTAGTTTCTCTCAAAATATTTTTTATGAAATTAAATTTGTATCTATCGTCAATGATCAAAAAAAAAAAAAAAAANAAAAAAAAAAAAAAAAAAAAAAAAAAAAAAAAAAAAAAAAAAAAAAAAAAAAAAAAAATCTGAATCACTTTTGATTTAATGATCGAAACGACAAAATACGAATTGTGGACGAAATCGGTTGAACAGTTTCTGAGTTATTTAATTTAAAAAAAGTATTTTTAAAATTTGATTTTTCGATGACTATTCTATCAATATCGTTAAAATTTTTTCATTTGTCATTTAAATTTGCACACTTTTAAATGAAATAAAAGTATTTATTCGTCTTTCATTAAATAAAATAATAAAAAATAAATAAATAATTATTAAAAATTATTTTTTGAGTGGATATGATTTAAATAAACGAATTTCATAATTGTGTTTAGAAATATTTGCTTAGAATGTTTTCGAGATACAACGAAATATGCAAAAAATTAAATTATTTATAAGAGGTCATAAATGATTGGGTTCATATTTTCCAAATTACGATATTTCATATTTAAGAATAAGTCAGTCGAATGAAATATAATTTTTTTCTTCTTCAAAATAAGTCAATTTTTGTTTCTGTTTTCGTAATTAAATAAAACATTGTCTACTGTAGTTAATTAGCTTATTTAATGTAAGATCCTACAACCATTAAAATTGAGTTCTCGTAAGTGAAAATCCGATCATTATATCAAAAGTTATTCAGAATTTTCTTTTTCTTTTTGTCTTGTAATTAAGAAAATCAACAAAAAATTATAATCAGGTTTTAAGAGAGATGATCATTTGAATTGTATTATTGAATAATAATGATTTAATTTTGACGTTAGCAAATATTAATTTCTGAAAAAAATATAAAATAAAGAAGGATCTTAAATAACTTGCAATCGATTCATTTGGTTTTCCCGTTTGTTCTCCGTAACACAAATTCCCCATCTTTACCATTTAAATTAATTTCTGATAATTTGCAATCAAGTGCCTTCATTAACTAAACATGAATTTATGACTGATCTGGTTGTAGCTTGTTGGAAAACAAAGCTGGAAAAATAAATGGTATCAATATATTTGAAACCATATTACCGAGTTAAAAATTCTTTTACAGTAATAAAAAAAAAATTACACTATCAGAAACGATTTGAATCTATCTTTCATCACACAGTGTTGGGATAATTTCCTTTCAAAATTGTAAGTAATTTAAGATTAAGAAATATATTTCCAATAATAAAACAAAATGAGGTTTTGATGAAAATAAGGAAAAAATTAAAGCAAGGAAATGAAAGCAAGCTGGTGTTTTAATCCAAAACAAAAATTTCATTCCCATTATGTTCTTTTGTAAAAAAATCCATGTTCAATAATTATGTTTTATGACAGACATACAAGTAAAAAAAAAACTACTTAAAACTTTTATTGTTTGTTATTTAATTTATGAAAATTTCTTTAGCATTTAATAAATGAAAATTTCAAAAAGAATTGTAAGACTTTAAAAATATATTTTTAGTAACGCTAGAATTTTTCCCACATAGTGCTGAATAAATTTGATTACTAGAAACTTATTAACGCTGTGATATATTGTATTTACAATTAATTTTAAAACTATAAAAACGAATAAAAAATTAAATTATCTCATATTAAAAAGCTTTGTAAATTCTTAAAGTGATAATTTCTTTTTAGAAAAATTATCTGATTTAAGTTAAGCTTTATGAGCCAACAAACCCAGAAACTTTGATACACTGTAAATGTTTGATGAAAAACAGTTTAATGCAATTAAAAAATCAGATTTCGGAATTCTTCAATTAAAATATCTAGCGTAAATTCTGTTAGACATTTTAATTAAAAATATGCAAATGAGATACAAAAGGATTACGAAAAAATAAAATCTGTGTCGACATAAAAGATAAAAATCTCTTAAATATTTCAATTAAAAGACACATTTACATTTATTAACTAAATGTTTTTTCACTTTACTATTTGAATTACTTGAAATCACGTGAATTTCAAAAAATAAAAAATTAAAAAGTGAGGCTTCTTTTTTAAAAATTAAGTAAATTGTTCCGATATTTTTAGATTTTTTTAATAGGTAATAATTAATAATAAATATTGAGTTGATTCTATATATTTAAGACCCTATAACTTATCCGGAAATGTTTTTAAAATTATGCGCCAAGTATACGGCAGTTTTTTTTCAAAAAAAAAAAAANAAAAAAAAAAAAAAAAAAAAAAAAAAAAAAAAAATGCAAATAAGTTGCGATTGATATAAAGAACAATAAAATAGAAATAAAGAAGAAATTAAGTTCGGAAACAAAAAACACTCACGCACGTGAACTTACAGAGACTCCTACTTTTCATTATTTTTATCACAATAATTAAAGTAAATACTTTAAACAAGTTAACCTGGATACTCTGTCAGCATTTAAGCGATAATTAAAGTCAAGTGAAAGCTGAACATTCCTTTTAACTTTTTTTTTCCGTTTTCGTTAATATTTGTCCGTAACAGGATACAGCTGTTTCCCAGAATTGGGTATCACAAACAGCAGTAGACGAGCTTTTCCTGCAAGTTTTGGAAATCTCTTCGAGACTATCTCTGAATTCTGAAACCTGATTAAGATATGACATTTTCGAACCCATTCTTTGCATCCAGCATATTTGAGTTATATGGATCGATCACTCATTCCTAGTCATAATCACTCATTCCAGTCGCCATCAATATTTAAATTGGATATTTGCTCTGAATCAAACTTCAAAGTAAATTTCCTGAAGTTAAATGCTCACAAAATGACATTTTTCTGTACTGATATTTGGCGATTATGTACAATTTTCCACAACCAATTTTTTATATATATATANATTATTTAAGTATGTTCTGCTGTTCCTTTTTTCCTCTAAGTTTTCAGGGTTGCCTCCCCACAGGGAGAACCTGGAAAATACAGGGAATTTAAAAATCCCCTAAAATAACAGGGGAAATACAGGGAGTTTTGATTTTTTTTCTTTACAGATTGAGAAAATACGGAGAATTTTGTTTCTTATTTTTGTCTTTTAAAAAATGGTGACCACTCAAAGCGTAATTAATCTATGAGATATTTAACCATGATATTTTTTTAATGACATAGGAAAATAAATTTGAAAATTAAAAATTGCTGAAAATGTTAAATGTAAATAATTTCTTTACTTTAAGGTCTCTCTCTCTCTCTCTATATGAATATATATATATAGCACAATAAAAACAAAACGAAAAGAGAGAAAAACGAAAAAAATTAATAAGTTTTATTAACTGCGCATAAGCTGCAAATATATAGAGCTCATTAAATAAGTTAAAATATTGAGAAAATAATAAAAAGTAATGACAGGAGAAGATTATTAACATATTTTTCAAAGGTATTTAAGAAATTTTTGTTTTAATTATCTGAAAAAAAAAATTATTAAAAATGCGGAAAATAATTTCCGGATTTTTAATTTTTTTTTTAAAGCCAGAAATACACGTTGTTTAACAGAATATACGGCTTAAACCTCCTTATTCTTTACAACTTGCTGCTTTTGTCGCAGAGAATAAGAAGGAACCAAAAAGAAATCAGCTCCAGCGTTTTAAAGCTGGAAGTTTTTTTTTGGGTCATGGATTATTTGCAGCGCCATCTGTTGGAAATATTTATACATTAATTTCAAAATTTCTGAATGTAATTTTATAGCTTTTACATTAAACATTCCATTTGTTCTCTTTCTCTATTGCCCTTTGTATCCGGGATTTTTAATTTTGAAATCAGTCATTCATCCGATAGACACCCTATGGTTTGGATAAGTTTGTTTGGGATTCATGATTAGAGCGCCCCCTGTGAATAATTAAGATAAATGCTTCATCACCTTATTGGTTCCCATTTTCCATCCATCCATCTTGAGTCTAATGAGAAGCAGCTGGCAGTTATCTTTATTTAATTCTACTTCTTCGTCAAAGTCAAACGCTAGATATTTGTACCTGTAACAATCATCAGTTTTCTTTATATATATTTCACTAAATAGTAACTTGCTTTTTAAAATTTCTAGCTCAAATCAACAACCTAAAATTAGAATATTTTCATAAATTTCGAGAATTATACAAAAATAAAAATCAAATGAATGAATTAATTTCTTTAAAATAAAGCAAAAAAAGTAATAAAAATAAATTATAAATAAATAAAATATGCAATTTAAATAATTAATTCACGTAAATAAGTGAAATATATAATTAGTTTGGATAGTTAATTTATGTAAGTAAGTGAAATAAATTAATAAATGAAATAAATCACTAATTAAAACAAATTACTAAATAAAATAAATTAATAAATAATATTTGTAACAGACCTCAAAAGTTTTATATCTATTACAATAAAAGGTAGAGTATCTGTGACAGCGTGTCTCTTTTAAATTAATTAAGTGGGTCAATTTATTAAAAAAAAACCAATGAAAAACTGTGTATTATTTTTTTGTTATGAAATGTTGAAATCAATTTTCAGAGCTTTCTGCAATATTTTTGCACAACGGATCCCCGAAATGTTTTTGCATCATGAAGTTCATGCATTCTTTTTCAAAACATGTGTTCAAAATGCGTGGATAAAAAAAATAGATAGAACTTACAATAAGTTTTTGAAAACATATTTAGTTACCGTTTTACAATTAAATGATAAAAATATTAATTTTACCTGTAATAATAAGATTTATTCATACTCCTTTAAGTCACCATAAGCAATTAAAATGACTATTTAACAGTATAAAAAAATAATAACGTGATCTGTTTTTCAAACCATTGCTATGTAAGCTGGTAGGGGTAGTTGCATTCTTGCGACCTGGTATTTTTTTCCTTACAGTTTTATTAGTTATTACTTCAAAAATCAATAAATTTATTTATAAAGAATTTTTTTTATTCCATCGTTTCCCTTGTACATTTTTCTATAATTTGCCATCGTAATTTCAAGTCTCTAAATAAAATTATTTTTGTGCAGTAAAACAAACGTAAAACTGAAGGCCGACAACAACTGGGGATTTTTAAAATAGATATTGTTCAAGCCACGATAAACACTTTATTTTGTCTAAAAGTTATACCCACATGAATGCATGTCTCCTCATGAAGTCTTTTTTCTTTTATTCTTTTTCAATATATTTTTCTATTTCAAATTTATAATAATTCTTCCATCCTTTTAAAAATTTACGTGTTTCATTCCATTTCTAAACGCTAAACTGGCTTAAAAATGGGAGATATTTATCGGGAAAAAAGTGAAAATGGGTCGTACCTATTGAGAAATTCCGGAAAAGAGAGTCTACGAGCAAATCCTTTCTGCCTAATGAGTATGGTTTCCGTTAAATTGAAAGCTCTCAGTTGTTGCATGATGTATGGAGGTTCGAACCTGGCGTCTTCTTTTTGAGAGGGTTGCAGACACACCACTAGGTGAGGGAAATCTTCCGTCATGAGATCGAGAATTTTCGGCAAGAGTATCTGTGTTTGCTCTGTCAGACACTTGTTGTCAGTGGGTACCTAAAATTGAAAATTATTACTACTTTTTTTTGTTGTTGTTTCTTTTTCTTTCTTTCTTTTTTTTTAACTATGACTACTACTTTTAAAAAGCCTAACAATTGCATGGATTAATTTAAACTTTTTGAAAGCGAAACCAATTTAATTATTTAATTAATTAAGATAAATAATTTTTACAGGCATTTTAAAACCGAGTCTTCCTGTAAAAAATGCAATGATATAAAAAATGTATCCGTTTTTTGGTGAGAAAATGCACTAAAATTAAAAGCCGTTGGCTCGCAGAAGAAATTTAAATTACCAACTTAACTTTTACAGCAAATAAGCTCAAATTTTGATTATTTTTTCTTTAAAAATAAGGTAATTAATGAAAAATAATTCCGTTTAAGAGGTCGTAAGAAAAATTCCAAAATTACTGTTAATGGCATGAAAGAAGATTGTCTAATTCAATACAGGGTTTCTAAAATCAGTGTTCGAAATCAGTCGACAAAATAGATTAAGTTTAGCTTAATTGGTGGCAAAATTACGAAACAACAAGCGTGCAGCGCAAGTCCTTCGATTCTAAGCGAATTCCCTACGGGGGAGTAAATTGTTGCCTTCTTTCTGCAGGTTTAAAAAAGTAATAATGCATGTGAGCATTTTTCTCTGAGACAGATACAGCGGACAAAATTTATTTTCGATTTCAGAATATGGAAATTGAAAATAAAATAGCATTTTTCTAATAAAAATAGGTATTTAGAAGCACATAGAAGCTTGGAGTTGGCAAACTTTGTTTTAGTTTTTATTTTGAGTTACTGTATTCACTCGTTTTTCTTCAGTAAAAAAGATATATATTTATTTATTTTTTGCCTTGGAGGTAAGTACAAATTTCATATTATTTAGATTAGAAAAAATGTCAGTGTAAGGAACACCGGGAATGGTGCTTAAATTAAAAAAAACATCAATGTAAGGAATGCTGGACATGTATATGCTGGACAATGACACTTTAATTTAAACATCAATGTAGGGAATACCGAACAAGGGCATACGGAGTAATGACTAGAAAAAAAGTCTAAGAAAAACCGGGAAAGTATTTTGGACAATGGTATTTTAACTTAAAAAAAACATGAGTGGTAGAAATACGATGTATTTTTTATTTTCCTAAACTTGTGAGGGAAAAAAAGATAATAATCCATTCACCATAGGGATCTTGATGGACTTAAAGGGCTAGTGTTGCACTCTTTCTGTCTAGCAATCTTGAATCCTGCATATTTTAAACAACTATGGATTTAAATACTGCTTATTTAATGTTGCCTAAATTGCCCCGGATGATTGCACTACAAATTTTCAGATAATTTTAGAAAGGAAAAGTTAATTTTGGAAAAAATCAAAGAGGGTGCGATGCCATTTCTGGTTTTACGAAATATCCTCTACAATTAAAACTAGTTTATTCCTTCTTTTTCTTTTTAAAATAGTATATAGTTTTGTTGGAGACTCACTTTATTTGCAATAGCAGCTGTTATGACATCATCAGTATTTTTAAAAGTTTCTATGAATTCACTTTCGTCCTCTGCACCCATATTTTCTGCCGTCAAGTCAGGAATGCTGTACAAAACCTGAAATATATGGAGACAACAAATGTTGTACTATGTTGAAGCAAGAATGTTGTAGTAGTTTTCTATTTAGGTCGCGTTAGAGCTTCACTATGGGTTATTGGTCTGAGAAACGTTCCCGAGGATGATGCCATCACAAATTTTGATCCTCTGCTGAGAGGATGACTCCCCTATTCAAGTTACCCAAAAATAAGAAAGCGTTTCATGATTATTAAGAAAAATTATTTATTTAAATCAAACATCAAAAATTTAAATTATGCAGTAACAAATTAAAATTTTTCTTAAAAAAAAAGAAACAACCAATCATTGGAATTCTTGAAACATTTAGCACAATATCAATGAAAGCAAAAAATCTAACGTAATATTATTTTATCTGTTTCAGTTATTTTTATTTAATGTTTTTAATTTTATAAATATTTAAATTCTTTTAAACTTCAGCGTACAATATTATTTCGCATTTGTGATGGTTTCAAATTTACTTTTCTATGAAACGAAAATTGAACAGTAACTACCTTTAAAGTGTGTGAAAATCTTTTACGGTTCAGTTTTTGTTTTAAATTTCGTTCTTAACTTCAGGGCAAGAAGCTTAAAGTTTTAAATAAAATAAAAAAAGGTAATTCAATATTTACTTTATGATGTTTATTTTATTCAATAATTCCTGTCAAGCTGTAACATAGTTTCGTTATTGCATTTCTCTTTTTGGCTACATTTTTACTTCAATGATTTTGATTGAACTGTATTTTTAGCTTTTCCGAAGAACAATGAATTCTTTTCAATTCTTTAGAATTCTTTTTCGAAATTTAATGAGGAAGCTTAAATTTTTCTAAAGTAACTTTCGTTGATTAAAAAACTAATCATTCATTGTATGAAAGGAATTTAAAAACTGTTTTGTAGAAGAGCTTCCTAATCGATTTACTTAGTGAATGGTAGCAAAAATATAAGTGTAAACTTCAAGAGAATGTCATAAGATAAAACAATATAATTGTCTTAGTAGAGTTTAAACTTAATTTGAAATTTAAAGAGAAATGTGTTAATGCAAAAGTAAAATGGCATAGTAAATAATAAAATACATGTAGATAGATCACTTTGTATATTTTTCTTCGTCTTCTTTGGGCACTTTAACCGCCCCCTCACTAGAAGCTAATTAATAAAACTTCTACTAAAACTGAATTTTAGTTTTTATGTTTACGGGTTTCTTCAAGGGGTTCTCGAGCTGAAGAATTCCCATAACTTGAACCACTAACCAGAATTTATTATACCACCGCAGAACTCAACTAGAATGAGATTTTTTAAGGTTAATCTTGACTTGTGTCAAAAGGTGTCAAAAAAGAATACTGATACTACCATCTTGGGATCCCTGACTTATGAACCAATCAACAATCACTATCCTGAAGATCTCTGGCTCCATATATTTACAGACGGCTCTCAACTCTCCAACTGTAATAATGCAGGGGCAGGCATCTCCTCAAAATTATTTTCATCTTACACTTCTGTGGGACAAGGAACTGCATTTGATGGTGAAATAACCGCCATTCCAGCTGCTCTGTCTCAAATTCACTGTAACCTTGACCATTTTACAAAAGCAGTTATTTTTTGTGACTCTATGGCCGCACTTCAAACCATCAATTCCTCTATCGATCCCAAAAACCTTGAAGTCATGGACTGTCGACGACTCCTTCGAAGCCTTGAGTCACACAGGAAAAACATTGTCCTTCAGTGGATACCCTCCCACTGCGGAATTTTGGGAAACGAGAGTGCAGATCCTTTGGCCAAGAAGGGCCCCTCAATTATTGAAATTCCATCCCTCGCAATACCATTTTGTTCCATCAAGAAAATGGTGACAAATTGCATAAAGGACCATTCCCTCATGGACCTGTCCAAATGAGTGTCCGATAAACCTTGGAGGGAATTAGTCCCAAAATCCTATATTGGGCCAAGGCGTAGAGCTGTGGCAAAATTCCGCCTGGCCACTGGACACGACTGTCTTCTTAAACACCTCAGCAGAACTAACATTGCTCCTTCTCCCATCTGCACACTTTGTAACCCTGGGGAGGAAATGGATGCCGCCCATATTACGCACTGTCCTGTTTTGCGCAAGTCTTTTATAGCCGGCCGAGCGATAGTGGGAAGCCCGTGACCTTCTGAATTAATGGATTCAAGTTACTGCATTATGTTTACCATCTTTTATTGTATTTCACTTTTCTTATTGTGTTGTAACTACTGTCCAATAAATTTGCATTGGAAAAAAAAGTTTTTATGTTTAGCTACTTTACAGCAATCTGAATACAAGACGCTGTGGCTCGGGAAATAGAGCGCTCACCTCCCAATGAAGTGACCCAGATTTTGATTACCAGCGACGGCTGATCGATAAGAACTCTGATTCCTGCTTGCACCAATCATAATTCTAAGGTAAAACATCTTCAGTGGTAGACGGATTATGGAGGTAGAATCTCTATGCCATCGGGCTAACTGATGGAGATTTGTGTGGTTTTTCTCTCCATGCATTGCAAGAGCAGGCTAGGCGCATCAAAAAGTCTTGTTATATAAATTTTTGTCTAAATTTTCGCACTAATTTAAAAATAAATGAAAAGATTAATTTTTTAAACAATGTTCTATTTGTTCTCATTCAATCAAATTACACTGGTGTTCAAATTAAATAAAATAAGATATTTTTTTATTTCTGTCGATAACTTTCAAACAAGAGGGCCGAAATGAACTTTCGTGTGAAGATAGGTTGATAAAATACAAACAGGATAAGAATTCATAAGTTATAACGCATGGTCGTGCGTTACAGCTATTGGTGTCGGAAATTATAAAACATAAGTTGCAGAATCGAACGATGATACAGAGAGGTGTTGAAAGACGATTATTTCAAGTTTTAATCATCAATTAAACCTGTTTTGCTGTTTTTTCTTTTTACAACTGTAGTTGAACAGTCGACCCAATTTTTTGGGTTTACGACTACTAATGTTCAGCTTCGTCGCCTTGTAATTTTGAACCCAATCTAGAAGACAAGAGAACTCCTGGATCGAGTATTGGGAAAAATTTGCTTTCGTGGAGGACTTTTTTTGATGGAACTAACCCGCATTTGCGTTACATGGAGTGTAAAACCACGAGAACCTCCCTCGGTTAGCCTGACTGCACGGGGTGTTTTGCTGTTTATTTTATCTGCCTTTCTCTAGTGGAACTGGTCAAATATCGATAGCATTTTTGTTTCTCCCTCACTTAAATATTAGTTCACCCCCGCAATGTACTTCGTAGTTTTTATTTTTGATAAAGATTCTGAGAATACATATTAAGAGTGATCTTTACGAAACACCTTGTATACAAAGAGCGTTGTTGTTAGATATTAGTATTAAATTGTCAATTTGTGAGAGGTTTGGGTATTTTTCGTTGATTGCAAAAATTTTGATTATGGCAAAATAAATGAGAAAGAATCTCATTAGGCAGAATTTTTTTAGAATGTTTTTTTTTTCTGTTTCAAATAAAAGTTCAGCATCCATATTTGACATCTGTTTCATTTATGAGTCAAGGGAAATCTATCTAAACAAGTAAAGAAATGCGATTTTCTGCGCACTTATTGTGATGTTCCCTCCCTTGTTTTGGGGGCATTTCTCTTTTTCGAGCATTCTGCTTCGTTATGTTTGAAGTTAATTGGGTGGAAATACAGCATCGGGAGACTTATTTCTCTTTTTAAATCAACTTGTTCTGGAAGAACAAAAGAAAAGAATAGCTACATTTATTCGCGAGAAAAGAATTTAAAGAACAATGCTCGAGATTTTCCATAAAACTTGGTGGAATTCCGCTTAGTCAAAGGAATATGATAAATTCCTCGGTTTAGTGACGCCATTTTCAAATTTTTAGACAAACTAAAAACATACTTACCTTTTCAAAAATATGATGCACGATAATTTTATCGTTTTCCACTTCGATGCACTCGGCGGGTAGGGATTTCATCTTTTCTGAGAGTAAATAAAAAAAAATGAGTTGAAAATCATCTTTAGTAAGCAAATTTTTTTTTTGAAAATCAGAAAAACGGAAAATCAAAGCGGAAAAAAGAATTGAAAGATTGAAAGACTCATTGTGAAGCTACAAGATTTTAATAAAACTGGTTTATTTAGTTTATTTTTTCCCTTCCGATCGGAAGGGCGGAAGCCTATTATCTATTGTATTTAAACTAAATAGACGAGATCAAATTTTTGTTAGAGATATGAATTATCTTACTGCTTTGTTGTTTTCCTTGCAAAACAATAACATATTTCATATAATAAAATTCACAATATAATTATTTATTTTTATTCATAAGCTTTTAGAAGAAATGTTTTTTGAAGCTTAAGACATTCATAATATTAGTAATAAATTTTTCTAAAATCATTTCTTGAATGAAATAAAACAGCTTAAGGATAAAATATTAACGTTAAATATGTTAAAATATAATGTTAAATATGTTAAAATGTAAAATGTATGGGACAAAATTAGAAAATTTTGCTAATGGTCAGTAGCCAGCTGTAGTATTTTTAACAGTGGCCTCTTTTTAAAACATGTGGCTACATTTAAAAAAAAACTCAACATGTTCAAAGCACTGTTGATATTGATAAAAATCATTTCTCTTGAATTATTTCTCAAAATATGGTAAACGTTATAAGATTCATTTCTAAAAGGAAGAAAGATTTTAAGAAACAAGTGTGAAATCAAGTAATTTTCAGAATATTATGAAATATTTATAATTCGATATTTAAAAAAAAAATAATTACAATAAAAAGCACACGGTACTTCCGACGGAAAAAGTGTCTATATGATGGTGATAAAGATAATATGGTATAACAGATAATTTTTTAATCGCTATTTCTTATATTGAGTCCCACAATTTGGTTAGTGGCAACCATTAACTTTGCCATACAGCAAATTAAATCAAAAATTAACTCTCCAAAATGGTGGTATTTTACTTTACTTTGGTTAAAGAAATAGTTTATGAATAGTTGTAAAAAAATTCGTTTTTAGTTTATGATAACCATTTTGTCTTGACCATATGCAGAAGTATATTATTAAATACGTACAAATAATGCAGCATGAAAAAAATTATAATTCGTTGTGAAATAAAATATTGAGTGGCTCGGTCATGCAGTTCGCATTTCTGACTGACAGCTGAACATAGTGATTTCGATTTCAAAAAATTGAACTGTATTCAATAAAGGATTCGGTGTATATGCTACTGTGAATGACCGAAATCGTTTTGGTAAATGTTTGAAGTATATACTAGATCGGGTTAAGTGCCACTGCCCGGTATACATTTGCCCGGTAAGCCCTATATCAATGTTTTTTTTAAGGTTCAGTGCCTCTCCCCAGTATGCATTTTACCGGTAAACCGAAGACTGAAGTTTTTCCTAATCTATCCTCAGCACATATTTAAATATCGACTAAATATAATAATATCAACGAATAAATTAATAACAAATGGAATATGACAAATATTTATACAATTGTATACGTTTGCCCTGTATTCCCTTCATCAATGTTTTTAAGTTCAAGTGGCACTGCCCAGTATGCATTTAACCGGTAAAGTGCGGCTTTGAGGAGAGCTCCTCTAGACTAAAAGTCTGGGAACGTCTGCTGTTATGGTAACAAGCGAGATCACATTTCTAATCGGGGTGCAATGGAAGAATGAAGGTATCGATTGGTTTAACCACGCTTACCTATGAAAAGATCAAGTGACTTTTCCTCGTAACCATGGTATCCGCCACGACGCGAGTCTGGTATCTGGAGAAGTTCTCCTGAAAGTCGCACTATACTCCGAACATTAAGGTTTCTCCTCGTCTATCTTCAGCAGATATTAAAATATCGAATAAATGAAATCATATCAAGGAATAAATTAATATCGAATGGAATTAGACAAATATTTCGGACATTCATCAAAGTGAGTATGTGATTGTTGACATTCACAGCTGAGAGTCGACATTCTCTTGATTTCGGTCATTCACGGTAACATATATACGCTGCAAGGTGCACATTAAAACTTGCTGAGGTTTTAATCTTTTTATTACGTTGGTGAGTAGATTAAGAAGGAAATATCAGTTCAACCATCGACTCTGTGTAGTATCAAAATGACATATCATAGACCTTACAGTAAAACGTGAAAAAAAAACCTAAGTGCACTTACGTTTACGGGATACACTTACGTTTTTCTTTTTCAATTGCACGGCAGTGTTGCGTTCGGCTAAGGTTGAACCAATATTCTGCCATAATTAATTTGCAATTTGATATTTTACATTTGAAACTTCATTGCTTTCTCTGAATTTTCTCATTTCTAAACTTTAAATTACCAATGGAAATGAAAGGGTTTCTTATGAGGTATCATTGAGATTCAGAAATAAAATGATCATGACTCAACTTACTCAACCAGTTGACTCCTGAGGAGTTTTGAAGATCATTGAGGAGGATTCTTTCACACTCCACCAAACAGTTGGTCGACTGCTCTTGCTGTGTAGTATCGTCCCACTTGAATGGCATGTCCACTCCTTCCTCCTTGTATTCTTGCTGTATCAAAATTATCAGACGATTACGAGAAGTCCGAAGAAGTCAGATTACGAATGAATATAGCCCAACATTTTTACTAAGTGTAAAATTTGTTTTGCAGTCTAACCCCGTTATAACGAACAAGGGTTATGGTAAACACTCGGTTATTGTGAATGTTCTTAGTGGTTCCGTCCGAACAGCTATTTTACCAATGTTTCATATACGCATATGCAAATGGTTGAGAAATCGGTAGTTTATTTATGGTTGATTCAAATTCATTTTTTTTGTAGTTATTAAAATAAATACAAAATATTTAGTCTTCGTGGTAAATTCAGGAGCATATAATGATGAATTTTAAATTAAAAATGAAGTAATACACAATATAGAAGAGGGTTTAAAACGATTCATTTAATTGCAATGAATAATGCAATGGTTCCAATAATGTGGAATAGATTGCACAAAAATTTCATCCTTCAACACCAACTTCCTTAAATAAAGACGGAAATCAAAAAGATAAACATCTAAAAGATTTGTTATGAGGAGACAATCGCTTCATTCTATGGAGAATATTTCATTATATGAAGTCATTCAAAGTTCCGATAAAAAATTTCGTCAAATGAAAAAAAATGTTGTAAAGAAACTTTATTGTAGAAAAACTCGACGTAGTTAGTTAGTTAATAAAGCTACATACGTACTATTGCAATCACTATTTACAACAAAACTAATGTTATTTTTTCAAAGATTTTGGCTACAGTGAACCATCGCTCCTAGTGGATTTATTGCTGGTATAGCAGATGATTCACGATAACGATTCCATTTTCATAAAAAATTCATAAGCATGCACAATAATGAATCTCATTAGATTCTAAAAAATAGCTATTAAACTAAAATTTTAGCTACTTTTTAACAGTTTAACTTTCAGGATAAGACTAGAAAATTACTCGAAAATTACCTCATTCAAAATGAGGCTATTTCGAAAATCATAAATAAAGTGTAATATTAAAATCTTAAGAAGATATTAATATTTGGGGTCCTCTAAAGTTTAGGGCGCCACTTCTGAGCATAAGCATTCATTTCGAACTGTGTCCTAAAACCACACATTTTGAACTGTTCCAGAATGAAAAGCTCACCCACAAATCATATAATATAATTTCAAGTTGGCCTAATAAATGAAGTCTTCCATCAATAAGAACTATATTGATTGGCGGAGAGGGGGACTTTGCAGTTGTAACGCAGATTTTGAGATTTCAATCAGATTTGGCTTTCCCACTCTAAATTATGAACTAGAGAAGACGGATTGAGTTACAATTTAAAGCAGTGCATTTATGAGATTTTTGTGTAATTCCATGAAGTCCCTTAACGTTAATTTTACTATTTGCATGTTTTGATCATTCCTTGAAGTTATTTAAGTAATTTTTGTAAGTATTACTTTTTACTGTTTAATTGTGTTTAATGTTTTGAATTCTAAACTGTACAAGTTTTTCATTATTTAAAACTATACAATTTTAAATTACCAAGTCCAAAAGTTGAATGATATTGTTGGAATAGTTTCTGAGTAGTAAAATTTCAAACAGTTTTTATTGTTAACTATTCATTGGGACACGATGTGATGTTTGGATAAATTTTTTCGTAGTTGTGTGAAGAATTCTTTGATTCATTTAAATATTTTTAGAGGTGTGGTTTATTTTTTTTTTTGAGGTTTACCTTTTTTTGATGTGGTTTTTTAATTGACAGTACATAATAAGTAGCAAACCTTAAGTTCCATTATGTAAACTCTTGAGATTGAAACTTCGGTTGAAATTTCAAATCCCGATCACTGGATCAAAAGTTACGTAAGATTTTCCACTTTTTAATTTGCGTACTGTCATGTCCTCAAAATAAAGAAAACGGAACATCTTAATAACTTTTACTCTTGTGGTAGGATAGTTAAATGGTTCAAGGTACTAAACTTAAGTTTGCCAAATTTCTTTGTGCAGATGATCTTTTAAGCTACGGAATCTGACACAAAATCATACTTTACATGAATAAACATAACTTTAATTTCGAGGGGTTTGAAATCTTGAACCGGCGTATTTGGAAGCTGTAACATGGACAAAAAATTTTCCCCATAGTTTATTTAAGAATTCTGTCGAAAATATAAGCCCCTTCATATAAATTTATTTCACTCAAAAAGTATAAAAAACAGTCCAATTTTTAAATTATTATTTCTCAAGAACTATTTGACCGATTCCTTTCAAGGTTTGAATCTTTTAATTTAAAATTACATTGTTAAATAATGTAAAAATTAGTGTATCCCATTATTAATAAACGTTTTGACTATTTAAGAACATAAATAATACAAAATGAAAGCATATTTCTTTACATAGAATTATTTGAATTACTTAGTCTTATTTGACTTAGATTTAGAGATTGAGAAGCTCCAAAGAGCCGGGGAAATCAATCAGAGGTCCATTGCACCCAAACCCTAGATTAACGAAAAAGCTTTATAGCTGAAACAAAGTTCGGCAAACACCTAACAGGAATATCTTGCTATTCACAGGCCTTAATGCAATGTTGCCCTAAATGCTCAAATCTTTGAGCAGAATGGACTTCGCAATCACAAGTAATTATTTGAGTTACGAGTTTTATTATTTATTTTAAATAATTTTTGATTGCCTTATAGTATATAGTTCTTGAACTATCGTGAAATTTAGAAAAGGGAAATTAACACTAAGAAGTCTATGTCTCCCTTATTTGAGGCTTTTTAATTAAACCCGGCCAAAGAAAAGCTAAGCTTATTCTGATTAAGCACTTATTTGTGTCTAATTTCCATCTCAAAATAACGTCTCCTCTAATTAAGTGGCGCATTTTATGTCTATTTCTTAAACAATTAAGATTGTCCAGTAAAAATTCTGTTGATGAAATCAAAAATTCAGGGATGTTTTGCTTTTTATTTTTTTCGTATTGCACATCATTTGGTACCTTTAGTTTTCATTAATTTTTTTGGAAAAAATATTTCAGTTTTAGTTTGAAATGAATGCATGAAAATTAGGGCGCTCATGATGTGCAAAACATATTTGAATTTAAAAGCCATAACGATTGTCTTCTGACAATTCATTCGATTTAAAGAACATAAACAGTGAATACTCACGAGTTCCTTGAAGAACATCAGCTGCTGTATATAGTTTTGGAGGAAGTCATTAATTATATTAGTACTCAAACGAAACAGCTGGTTGTGTTCGTTTGTTCCAAATCCCGGTGGATCGATCACGGTTACAGAGAAGGAATCCCCCCTATAAACAGAATGCTCAATCAGCCAACACACAATGAGTTACACATTCAGACTTTATTCCATTGTGATTTCGAAATTCGAGTGAATGCTTTGATATTACTAATGAAATATGCGATACACGAATATAGCGATGAGTCAATTGCAATTTAAACGTTAATAACGAAATAGTTTCTAAGATTATAATCTTCATCAAATATGGTAAATAATAATTTCATTATTTTTGTAATTTTAGTTCCTCAAAATCTAAGATGCCCGAGAGAAAGGATCACTTTTCACTGTCAAACAAAATTTTATTATTTGACCAGCAATAAAAGGGTGTTTTCTCTGGAAAAATTATCAACCAATTTTTCTAATAGAAATATTTGCTATGTTATTATAAATGCTCAAAGCTAACTTTCCCAATCTCCTCTATACGCTATCCCTATAAGGGTAATTTAAGGGAGAGAATTGAAATTCTTCAACAAAGGCGACAGACGCAATGCGTCCGATGTATTTTTTATGATGGGTTGAACAAGACTAATAGTTTAGAAGTCATAAGGGTCTTGTGTACAAAAAGTACAAATTTTAACTTGTACCTATTTACGCATCTGATATTTCTACTAAAACTACGGCGGCATTGTTTCATATGTATTTTTTATTGTAACTTTGAATCGAATGAAAATATACAAGAGTCATTTTTCTGACTGCATGCGTCAGTTCTGGTGAAATGCGCATGCGCCCCTGCATTACGTAAATGAAAATAAGAGATTTTGCAAAAAACCTTAAAAACTCTAAGGTAGTGGAATATTATTTTAACTTCCATCACAAAATCAAAGCAAACATTTACAACGGACGTAGACTATATTTTTAAAACTTTGGCATACGATTCAAGGTGTTTTAGTCTACGTAAAACTGTGGTTCCATGAGCAGAAAAACATGGAAGATTATAGATTTTGATGAATTCAGCGATAAAGAATGCAGCTTATAACTATTATTATTATTAATTAATATTTAAAAGAATATTATTGAGCTTTTATTGATTATTTAACTTCTTTTAGCTAAACTGTACAGTTAAAATATAAATATAATTTATAGTTTTAAAACAGCGAGAATGTATTTAGTTTCTTATGAAAATAGTATAATTAGATATCCATAATATTAAACAAAAACAAATAAATAATTTTTTTTTACTGAATGAACCAATTGTTGTAAGATCGCATGATTAATCTCTAAACTTCATCAATACATTTCTTCAAATTCGCATTCCATGAACATATTTTTAGTTCAAATACAGTTAGTTTTTAGACTTAATTAGAACAATATTTAATGGTAAAAAGCAGCTTTGTTTTGTAGCTTTGTCTTGGTGGCTTAAATCACGTCAACATAACTTAAAGATACGTAGCATAAAAAAAAATCACGATTACGTGCGGTTGTTTCAATCATAGATTCGGGAGTGTACTTCAGTACTAACATAAAAGTGCAAAATCTTCCTATTTTTGTATTTCATACATGCATAAGTAAAATGAAAGGATCAGACGTACTCTTATCTGTTTTGTTATATTTGAGAAAAAGTAACACAACGTGAGTGACGACGTATGTCACTAAATATGGATGCAAGTGACACTTTCAATGTTATAAAGTAAGAACGTCGGAATTCAAGAGCTCATGGCGAGTGCTATTTTTCTTTTCTATAAAAGTGAAATATAAAAAGAGAAAAGAAAATGTTTATCTGGATAGAAAGTGTAAAAAAATTAAAAAGAATTGTTTAAATTATTTTAAATTAGCTCTTCACTTTGCTCACATAAAATAGCTATAATTTTCTGAGGTATCTTTAAGCGGTGACCCCGTGAAACTTTTTATTTAGAACGATAACAGTAAATAATTGTTTACAAAAGAAATAGACATTTACGACCGACTATTGTCTAGAAAATCTACCTGTTAACGTAACGATGTTTGTATAAGAGATCTTGATTCACAGGTATAACTGTTTCAATACTTCGTACAACCGTGCTATGAAGCTTCACCCTCCAATGTCATGTAAATTAGAGATAACTGTTACTTAAAGTGGAAGTTAAGTTTATTTGATTTCGAAAATAAATGCGTCTGTTATTTAACTCAATAGTTACTTTGGAACAATCATAATTTTCTAATCGTTTCGAAAGTAGTAGCATCTGTATTTTAATGCATTGGTAATCCTGGCGCATTTATAAGAAACTAATGACAAACTTTTGAAAGAATGTGATACATTAGAATTCCTAATTTTTCCTGCCTAAAAAAATTTAACTAAGCAAAATTTTTTTTGAAGTTATACTTCTTATGCGACTTCCAACAAGGTTGCGTTAAACGTTTAACGCTACATTTTTATTCGCCGGGAAATCACGTGGTAGGATCCAGTTTTCCCTCATTCATTTCCATATTTTTTTGGTTCTCACTAGCATAAAAATAATAAAAGTATTGTTTTTCTACAAATATTTTTTTTAGTTTGTTTTGATACACATATAATTTAATAGGGTAGTATTTTTTATTTTCAAATTTAGTGGATAACAATTGTAAAAAAGGAGTGAAATTAATCCCACGGACAATGCGACGGATGTAAGGTTATGTCAAGGTACGTCTCTTGTGAATATCAATTGATTGTTAGGTTTTCTCTTCTGAAATTATATTATGACGCATTCACATACATTATTAATGCAAATACATTTTCCAGGGCGAGACGATGAGTCAACCACAAGCACTTCCACTGGTTCAAGAGGTCCACGAGGGAAAAATGCACAATATTACCGTGATTACAGAGCACGGAAGCGAGCGGAGCAGGAAAACGAGTCGTTGAATAGAACTAGTGATCCTTCTACGACTGCTGATTCTTCTACAATTAACGTCGCAGGTTGCGAAGTTTAACTTCTTCCACGCGGAGGGACTCCACGCACTATTGTTTTGTTTTTCACGATGTCCACTTTAATGAATAAAAGTCACTGTAAATGTATTTGCCGAAGTAAAATGTATTTACAACTGCTTATTTTGAAAATATTTAATGTGATTAATTTTTTTATCGCTAAAAGTCTTGAAATTCAGTTGTCTTGAGTGACATCTAGAGAATTTGCTCTTTGTATGCGCATAAAGTAAAAACGAGCAAAATAAGATAAATTATGGTTTTCTTTGAAATGAAAAAGGACTTTAATAATCGTTGAGAATGGTTATCTGAGAAAAATATTTATTCCTTCCTGAATTTCGTTATTTTCTTTAAATTAGATGCTTACACTTTAAGCAGAAGACGATTACAGACACGTGTGACCAATGACGTCAGCACCAGCTGATCGTTTTTAAGCAAAATATCGTGCTAAATTTGAGTTAAGTTTCTCTATGTTAGAATGTTAAATAACGTGAAATTAATTGAATACAGCGCCGTATCGCTCATAGAATTTGTTGAGATATAATTTTTTTCGTTCACGTCTTTTATTTAATCTAGATTTATTATTTGTTTATGCATTTTATTGTAACCATGATATACTTTTAGTTTGTGAATATTTAGTTTTTGTGAATATGCAACTTCGATGCATATTTAGTTTATGTTCTACATGACTTAGTGCCTGTCCTTTTGCTAAGTAAGAAATATACATTGAAAAAATAGAAATATTTGTGAAAGAATCTTTGTGAGAGAATATAGAATGTGTCACATAAGAGAATTATTACTTGACGGACTTGGATAACTCGAAATAGAATAGAAAGAACAGTTGCTAAGGTAAGCAAATTCCACGTTTCAACAAACAATCAGGAACGAGATACACACACTACATCACTTGCAGGTATTCCATTGAAAAGTTTGATGTGCTATCTAGTGTTTGATGTCAATAGTACAGTTTTTACTGACATTTCGCATAAATAATTTCATAAAAATAACCGAAATACTAAATTAATAATGATTGGATATATAAATATAATTAAATATTTTAAAAATAATTACTATTTTTTAGTCTTAACTCTCGGAACACCTGCGACCCTTTCACGGAATACCTTTTGAGTGCCGCTGAACTAGAGACCCACGATTTTTATATTCATATTTCTTTTTCTTATCAATCTTTTCTTCTCTTTATAAAGTTATATCTTATTCTTATCTTTATATTGTTATCTATAAATTAAATAATAATGAGTCTAACGAACCCAACATATTTCGCTGTTTGTACACGGATTTGGTTTCACAGATTTAGTTCCTCGTCAAAATTCTCTGATGGTACCAATTCAGTTTTGTTTACGTGCAAGGCCCTGGCGGAAAAAAAAGTGGCACCGGAAAAAACAATGAGAACATGCAAAAATTATTATCCAAATAAAATGCAATTTATATCAAGACGCAAAATAAGGAAAATTGGAAATACAGTCGAACCATCAGAGTCGAACCATCACATTATTCAAGTCTAACTCGAACCTCGATTTCAGGAATTTTTCGATATCTCGAAGAAAAAAAAATTCCCTTCAAATTTCCTATGCACTCAATGTCAAAAAGAACTTGATTTCACGAATTTTTCTTTCTAATCCCTCGCTAACTTATCCCTCGCTTTTTTTCTTCTAAAATCAAAAAAACATTAAAAAAAAGTTTTAAGAATGGCTGACGAGGCATGGAATAATGTGTCTTCCTCTACGATAATGAATGTCTTCAAGAAGTCTGGATTGATTAAAGATCACAAAAGTAGTCAAACAATCAATATCGTTTATTCTGATGAAAACTACACCGAAAATGATTGGAACAAATTGACCGGACTCATGAAGCTTGATGACATCGAATTTCATAACTTTGTAAACGTAGATGATGCAGTAACAGTGTGTGGTCAGTGGGATGACAATAATATCATCTCTCAAACGAAAGCTTCTTGTGAACTATCAGAAGAAGAGGACGAGGAAATCGAAGATTTACCGCCCAATGTTACTAACAAACAAGTAGGGGAGAGTCGGGCAGCCCCGCCCACTGTCAATTTCATATGTATAGGATATTTTTTCAAGTCAATGGGCCATCGGACATTAATTGTTATATTAAAAAATGATTATTTTCAAAGTTTCAAGTATTTATGCAGCTGGTAACATGGTAAACAATAGTTTTGAAATAATGTTGAATACAGTAGTCATGAAATTAAGAAAAATTGACTGAATGTTTCGATTAAACTTCATTTTAATACTAAGAAAATATTTTTTTCTGTACATACAGCATTAAAGCATGTAGTCTTAAGTTTAATTTGCAGAAAGAAAGAAGTTAATATGTGAAAAATTGTTCGAGTAATTACAAATTTACAAAAAAAATTGGATTTCGGGTAGCCCCGCTCACATGAATGTCGGGTATCACCGCCCAATTTTATTTCGTCGATAAATGTACGGTTGCAAAGATTATTATTTTATTGTTTCAAATTTGAATGTTATATGCATTTTTAACAACAAATATTGTTGTTATGAAATGATTGTTATTAAATGATAGAATTCACTAAAAGTTTATAAGTATGTAATAAATAAAATAATTTTGTGATAAAAAGGATAAACGAGGTTTATCTATTGTCAATACATTGGTCATTTTCATTTACACCTGAAAAAACAATAAAAAAAAACATAATTTTTGTAACTGGGTGGGACTACCCGACACATTTTGAAAAGAGCTGAAAAACATGTTTTTTTAAATTTCTATTTTTTTAAGTTAAACTATTCTTTTTTTGGTTTATTCTTTTTACATTATTTAATTAGATGATAAAACAATAGAAACATACAAAAATATTGATTATTACTCAATATTATACAGAAATATAAGCAATACTCCTTAAGTGGGCGGGGCTACCCGACTCTCCCCTACTTTCTGCAGTGGACACTGTAAGGAGATTCATTGAGAGGCAGCCGAATATGTCAGAGGAGACATTTAAAGCTATAGTCCACTTAGAAAGTATTATAGACAAACTTTCTTACACATCTCTAAAGCAAACAACAATTGAATCTTTTTTTTAAATGAAAGTGCAAAAAGTGTTTTTAGAATAAATATGGAATAGTAAATAAGGTATGTAAAGAGCATTTTTCTTTATTCTACGATCGATAACATGCGATTTTCGATAATTCGAATTTTCGATATCTCGAATTTTTTCTCCTCTCCCTTCAAGTTCGAGATATCGAGGTTTGACTGTATATGTTATCTTACTTTAGTTGGAGTTTCTATGTGGGTTGTCATAAATGAATTAACATCACTCACCCTAGCCATATTCCGAGATGCATCTTATAATATAGTTCAACCTCTATTTCAAATGTGATAAAAATCTATCTTATCTTTTTGCACGGTTACCACGGCAACATAATCCACAACTTGAATATTTAAATTTTTATCTAATTTTTGGTAACCATAAGAACTTGTTACATGTTTTGCGCCAATAAATTTTATTAGTAATAGTGTAAAATATGATTCCTAATGATGTTTTGTATTTCTTCTTTACACATTCTTTCGGTTGCATATGTTGACTAGACTAAGTTTTACTTAAAATTCATAATTGCGGTAAATATATTATTTAATAATTGTATATCAGTTAGTAAACTTAGGTACCAGGTTTATCATAAAATATGGGGTAATAAAGTAATAACATCGTTTTATTTTGTAATACAGAAATACCGCTCTTAGTTTTAATCCTTTGATTTTGGAATAATAATTAAAATAAAAAGTGTAATTAGAAATAGAGATAACTAAATCTTACAGATAAATAAATATCTTTAAAGTGAGGTAAAAAATAGTTTATATATAAACAAATCCTTTAGATATTTTATTAACTTTACGACGATGGCATTCAGAGAAATATGGATCTTTATATGGAAAAAATAGATCATACCACGTGTTTTATCTGTCCCTCAAAAAGGCACAGAAAATAATGGAAAAGAGTTTTATACCATAACATTTTATGTTATATCTATGATATACATCTATGATAAAAAAAAACACTACAGGACGTAAACCCTTTAGACACCAATTTTCAATACCTTGACCGCTCAATAGATCGAATACATATTCTAACATGTCTAACATTAAAGGCCTTACATATTCTACCATTAAGAGAAAATCAGGCTCTTGTCTTGTGGTGAGGCTAACAGACAAATTCTCTTGAAGTAAATGTTAAGAATATCAAATAATTAATCTTAAATGTCTTATATTAACTATTATAATGTAAAACATAAACTATAAAATCTTTCAAATTTAAAATAAGAAATTTTTCACTCTTCTTACAAATATATCCTTCCTGGTTTTCACGCTTGGAAATATTCTGTTCCCATAACTTTTTGAAATTTATTCGAATCCATTATTGCATTGCTCTCACTGCGAAATTACAACGATTTCAAGCCACTCATCCCACACCCCTTTGTTAAACAAATTGAAAATAAATAACCGGTTTCGGAAAATGCCTTTAAATATCAAATCTCAAAGGTGAGGTATTTAATTTGACTGTGGGGAAATTAACCACCGCTTTAATTACTTTTTATGTGTCATTTGAGCCATTCACTTCTTCCATTCTTTCCGAAACTTGTTTTAATTGGTGGAGAGGTTACAGAAACGGTACTTACAATAAAATAATAATTGACGAATTCCAAAAGGTTAAGAAAAAAAAAGAAGGAAAAGAAAAAGAGTTAATTTGAGTCAAAAGACTGATTCTTGTGGGACTCATTTGAAGCTTATTCATTTCATGTCGATGGATAAAGAGTTTGATTGCAAAAAAGTCTTTGAGGAAAGTTTTAAGATGTACTTAATATTCTTCTATTGAATGTTTCTAATGGGCCATTAAATTAATTTGCTTTTGTACTACAAATTGCCTTAAATGAGGATTTTATTTCCTGTTGATTAATACTGTAGTTTTATGACGAGGTGCCTCGTTAAGCTGCTAATGTAAAATTTTCTTGGCAGGGTTTTGTTTGATACAATCTAAATATTTATTTGGGAAATAAATAATTCAAATAATTTACTGCAGAAGGAAAACGATGGCAGCAATTTTTCTTTTCCTTCTTTTTTTGTAATTCTTTTACGAAAAAGAATTAGCTCATTTTACTTTTAATTAAGACTAAGGGGGTATGCCCCCTGTTCACTAACGCTCATCTACCCCGATGATTTGCTTTAGAATAATTGGTGCCTCATGGAATAAAACAGTTGAAATTATTCAACTAAAAATATATGTACTAAAAAGAACACGTGTAAATCCACTTCCCACGTCCAAATATTTTCCCTATGATACTATTAAGATATATTAGTGAATATAAATTAAGTTATCATTTTTTAAATAACATTTAAAATTAATCAAACAAATTAACAAATTTGGGTGAGTTTAGAGCTGTGATTTAATACTTTCGCTTACCAAACGTACGGATGTATTTTAAATACAATTTTTGCATTCATCACTTTGTGCATGAAGTTGTAAGTTAAGTTCCAAATCATTTAACGAATCTGTTTAACCGTAATTCATAATAGTATATTAATGTAATTTGCACCAAAAAATAATTGCAAAATGGTTAAGAAGATCAGACAACAATTTAGGGTAGACTTTGAGGGTGCCCCTTGATTCTCGCCAAGTTGTGATGGCGGTTGATCACCAAGCTGGGCGATGTTGAAACCCAATCGTGATTCTGATTGGTTTAGATTTTACCGTTATTTTTAAATGTTTAACGGTATATGTAATTTCAGAGGTTCGTTATTTCTACGTTGGATACCGGCTGGTAAGGTTACTTTTGAATCTGGTCAATAAGATCGAAAGTATGTGGGCAGTCATGAAAAGGAATTTAAGAAAAAAATGTCACCGCTAGTTCGGTATAACAGACGCCATTTTCGATTCGTATTTCGTTGAATTTATGTGGCGATGGAGGTACACAGATTCTATTCATGATAAATTTACACAGTATCTAACTGTTATTAGATAATTCTGTGCACCTAAATCTGAGAATATTCAAGCTTAATGAAGAAGATAGTTGTTTTTTTCCTTTTCTTTCTGCGCCTACTCCATTAATTTTTGCTTCGATTCAAAATCCTTTTTATTGGGTTTATTAATTTTGCTTATATTGGGTTTATTAATTTTGCTTATATTGGGTTTATTAATTTTGCTTATATTGGGTTTATTAATTTTGCTTATATTGGGTTTATTAATTTTGCTTATATTGGGTTTATTAATTTTGCTTATATTGGGTTTATTAATTTTGCTTATATTGGGTTTATTAATTTTGCTTATATTGGGTTTATTAATTTTGCTTATATTGGGTTTATTAATTTTGCTTATATTGGGTTTATTAATTTTGCTTATATTGGGTTTATTAATTTTGCTTATATTGGGTTCATTGCAAGTTTTGACCGATGTTTTGTTGAAATTTTCCAATCTTTTATTGAAATATCTTTATGTTTTGGCTGAAATTCCTGTTACCACGGTGTTCCACGCAAACAGGAATAGCGCCAAACATAAGTCGCCAATTTCGCCAAGGGCCACCCTCAAGTATATTTTCCCCACAATTTAAATAACTTAATCTTAAGAAATACATTATACTATTATTATTAATAATAATAATACTAAAAACAATCCTCCTAAACTCTTAATTTAGAAGTCAAACAAAATCAAAAGCGTGATAATAACAGTGCAGAGGTAATTTTAACCCTTAAATTAGTTAACCAAAAATATTTACAGGAAAAGAATAACTTTATAACCTTTATCAATTTTATGCTGATGACAAGAAAACTAATATGAAAACTAATGTGGTAAAACTGGATCCTACCATGTGATTTACCAGCCAATGAAAATGTTTTGACAACAATGTAAAGCTGCTACACCGTCATTAGATTTTTATGTAAAGTAAGATACGAAGGTTTTGGAACAATATAGTGATTAGCCACATTTTCCCAAAGATGACAGATTTGCATGAAACTTTTCTTTGGTAAAATATTCAGATCAGTAGTTTACAAGTTGTTCAGAATTTCTTAAGGACACCAGCAGTAACATAATACACAGAAATTTACATTTTCCTATAGATAAATTATTTGCAAGAAACAAGAATATTTACAGATAGATAATTTGCAAGCTTTTCGAATTTCAATTAGATAGCAGCCCGATACACAGAAATATCTTACTGTCTAGGGGGATATGACTGTTTTTACCAAAAATGACTCCTTTGAACGATTTGAAAATGTGGCTTGTTATTATATTGCCCCAACTTTTTATGTCTGCTAATCTTTGAATTTTAAAAGTCTTTTAAATATATTTCTTCGTTTAAAATGAAACATTTTCAAACGAAATGGGCTGTTCGTTTCCATTTGGTTTGTATCGAATAATTATTGAGAGAAGCAAACTATTTTTTATATTTTTTTCAGAATTGATGTTAGTTGAAAATCTGTAGTTAAAAAACGCTCACGATTTAAAACTTTTACCTGTAAGCTCTCACTTGAATAAATATTTTCACCACAGTTCGCTAAATTTTAAAGAAGTATAATTCTTTGACCCAACACTGCCAAGCTAAATTGTGGGGAAGTATGACTATCTCAATCTAGGAAATCATTTCTGAACTAGGACAAAATTCTGAATAAGCATTTCTGTCCTTGATTGTTTCGGAGTTTTAATCTTTAAAACGGGGTAGTGGGTGTTGTGAAAGATAGCGGTTAAAAGATTTGACCCCTTTAATGTTAATTTTAATTCTTTCGCGTTTCACAATGTCCGTGGAATAATATGTAATTATATATAATGGATAACTATAATATATAATATAGAATAATATAATTGTTTATTGTAAAATTGCACACAATTATAAAAAAAATGTTTATTCAAAGATAATTCCATTAAAAAATAATTTTTAATTATAGTTTAATTTTTCAATTTAATTATGATTTCAACAGATTTCAACATTCAAACTTTCTGTGTAAATTGTGTGCATTTTGAAATAATTTTTTCTTGTGTTTACATCTGATATGAGAGGTTCATATAACCTTAATAATGCAATGTTAAATATCAAAATCGAATATCTGAATAAAAATGGGTGAATAGTTTCTAGGCGGTAAAACTTCTAAAAAAATTGAACTTTTAGTTTTTTATTCATTAGATGAAAAGTTATTTCAGGGTAATATTTTTGGCTCACTGAACACAATAAAGGGTTTCGAAAATTGAAAATTGTTTCATATTCATAGTAAGTTTAAAATTGTTACGATATATCATTCCGCTAAAAAAAATATGTTTCTTATTTTATAGTGTATGAGTATCAAAGAAACTATCTTCACCAAAATTGTTTAAAAAGTTTTTTTTTAAAAAAAAGAGACGAAAATGAGTTAAAAAAAACTGAAACTCACAGTACAAGTCGAGAGAAAGAGAGTTGTTTGTTGATGGAAGAGACAATCCAGTCGAAAACTTTTAAGAAAAGAAATTGAACCCAGGAATCTCTTTTCTTCACAACATCTTCGACGCAAACACCTTTACACACCACCGAACACAATTTCTCGTGATCCACGCTCAAGTTTTTTGCCGCTGGTAAGGAAAAAAAAAAGAAAAATTGGTTTTTTACAAATAGTTTTTTTTTCTTTTTCCATCTATTCCAGGAGCAGAAAATACATGTAGCTTTCATAAAATCCATTTTCTTAAAAAAAAATTTTTTTTTAATAACACCTGAATTTATTTATATTTTTTGTTTGTTTTAAAGGTGATAATATAAAAATTTCGAAAAAGAAATTCATTTTTAAAATTTTTCACTTTATATTCGAATGTTAAATGCGGCTTTAAAATTGTGCTTAAATCTATTATCTCAAATCGACACTGAAATATGATTTTCAAACTATTCTTTCTATAAAATTCATATTTATACCATGTATTCTAATGTACATATACGAGTTTATATTTTTTGAGATTTTGGCAAATCAAGGATTCAAAATCTTTGAAAAATTTAAGACATAAAACCTTTTTTAGTATAAAGCTGTGAATGGAATTTTAGCAGATCTTTTTCAAGAAATTTGGAAACATTCTTGTTCTTAGTTTATGAAAAGTTTCAGTGAGTGCGAATTTTAATAATAATTAATAGTTTTCTTGCATAAAAGGAGAATGATTTTTATAGGAGCTGTATTTTAGCTGTAGTATTTTTTAGCTGTATTTCAACAAGTATCTTTAATTAACAAAATTTGCACAAGTGTACTAAAGTTCACCAGAATTTCACAAAAATTACCCTTTTATTCTTTTATTTAGCAGTTTTTTTGCTGATGCAAAAAGTTTAGTCTGGTGTATTTCGATTGGTATTAACAACAACACTAACGACAGCATGGCTTCAACCACAAAACGTAAAGATACGTAAAGCATGCGCCTTTATTTCAAAACTCACGTTTAAAACTGAAGAATTTCCTGTGTTATTATTACATTGCTCCATCTTTATTTAGATTATTGTATTTACAAAGGGAACAGAAAAGTCTACAAAGACAATTAATGATTAATAAATTGGGCACCTCTTCGTCAATGGTGGAGAAGAGAATCCAGCTAAAATGAATTTATTTTGTTATTTTAAAACACTGTACACGATGTCCAGTAAAAGGAGTTGGCAGTCGATGACGTACTCTTAATCGACAGTAAAGAATCTGATGAAAATTAGAAATAAGTTTGTGTCTTTAAAAGCTACACAGCTATATGATCAGCGAGATAAAAATCTTTAATGAATTATAATTAATTTCCCGCTCTTTGCTCTTGGTCTGTCACGTATAAATAATTTTAAAACTTTCAGAATTTATCACTCTCAAGGCAAATTAACCATTATCGTCTGCTACTAAGAGCAGTTATAGTCACATTAAATACGTATTTGTAGAATTCTTGTTAAATTGAAAAATGTGTGTTTCCTGGGAGTATGAAACTAATATTCAAGCGAGAAAAAATAAAGATAAAAATATTCCAAAATCAAAAAAATTGGTGGAGAGTGAAGGCGCGAATAAAATCATCAAAACCAGTTTATTTATCTGTTAGGATTGGACTGAAATCGTCTTTCTGTATTAGTTTCCATAACGTTTCTTTCTCAATTAATGAAGTTTTAAATTATTTCGATATCTCCTTCGTTCACATAGACCTCATTAGTAAGTTGCCAAATTTTGAGTTGATTTTTTTTCTCTTTTTTGAATATTAACTTGCAACCCCAAGTGTGCATGGTTTGTTTACTATATTTTTTGCAAGAATTTTAAAGGATGTTGTTTTCGGATTACCCTGTATAAATTTAAAGCACAAACCTGATGTGATTAAGTAAGGATTGTTAGCTGTTGCTGCTGATCCTTTCAGAGTATAAGTAACATCTCCCAATAAAAGTATTGCTGCCAATATCCTGAGAACCACAAGGATTTCCTGAAAAAACAAATCCTCAATACATTTCTTTGAACTTTTTTGGGAAAAAAACTGACATATTTTGTAAATAGTACAGAAAACTATATTTTAATGGCTTTTATAATGTAACGAAATTTTATGACATTATTTTCCTGTGACTTTTACAATGGCAGAACTTAGCTCAGAAGGAAAAATCTCATAAACTATTTTCTTTTAGAAAATCATATTAATAATTTTTAGTTATTTCTTATTACTACATAAAAATGAAAAACTTTAATTTTTAGAATTTGTTGCCTTCTAAAAGAGATATTTTTATAATGTATTTCTTCACATAAAACAAAATCCATGAAACGCATTTCTCACCTTTCTTGTGATTTTTATTGTAAATTGAAGTTTTAAAACCTAAAGAAGATAAATCCGAGTGTATTTGTTCATCGACATTCACTTTGTAAAGACACAAAAACAGAAAAACATAATCCTAAATATTATTTTTAAGCGATAAAATTGTACTAAATGTTGACAAATGTATTAGACAATGGGTCTTAAGAGGTCTTACTATGATGAGTAGCTCTGATCGTTAGCAGGAAAATTTCTCTAAAAGGTTTGACGTGATTCAATGCTAGGAAAAATTTTAATAAATTAAAGTTTATTGCTTCTGAATGATAAAGCTGAATTCTGTCACAAGGCAATTAAGGAAATAATAATTTCAATGCAAATAAAAATGTAAATAAGAAATATGGGGTGAAAACGAGAACCGAATAAGCCGTTGGGCAATGGAGCACTAACAATTTTTTTGAAGCATTTATTACTCCAAACACTTTCTTTAAATAAAGGAATGCGTTAGATGCTATGAGTGTTTGTCAATTTTGCTTCAAAGGGAACTGATAGCTGGAGTATTTATTTTTATTAAGGATAACAAATTAATTGGAAGAAATTTATTCGTTTTAAAATTATTGACACGTAAAATTAGTTATAATACGTATACAGAAATGATAACATATTTACGAGGACTGTTTTTTAAGTATGGACCGTTTGAGAATAAAAAGCAAACAAAAGAAAATTTTCATGAAGCAAATTTATTTTTTGATTCTACATTCCACGCTTTTCTTCTTCTTTTTTCTACGATTCTAGGTCATTTCAATATTCCACGTTTCTCTTTTTTCAAATAGTTGCCAAGTTTGCTTAAACACATATCATACTTTTCAAGTAGATTTAGAATACTCTCTTCATAGTAACTTGCCGCATTCTCCGATAACCAAGAAGTCACAACTGTTTTCAAGTCTTCTTCATCGTTGTACTGGTTGCCGCCCAAACAATGTTTGAAACATCGGAAGAAATGAAAATTACTTAGCGCAAGGTCTGGGCTGTATTGAGGGATGGTACAAAACTTGAAAGACAAAAGAGTCCAATAAAGCTCGAGACTGAGCTGTGGAGAGAGTCACTGTCATGGAGTAGCAAAACTTTCTGTCATTATGCTAGTTGGAAGCTTCGTAAACTTCACAAATCTGTCGGTGAATGTATGCAGCAGACATGGTTTTTGCTGACTGAAAATGCATTACTGACCGCATATCATACGCAGCTGGCAATTTGTTAAACTTGAACATTTTAAAGAGGCGGAATCTACACAGCTATAACTGAGCACAGTTGTTCCAAATGAATACCAGAGAACCATGATGGCTCAAGGGATAGAGCTTTCGCCTTCCAATGAGGTGAACCAGGCTTGAATCCCAGCCATGGCGGATCGATACGAATTTCGCATCTGGCTTGCACTGACCACAGTGCGGGCGTGAAATATCCTCAGTGGTAGAGGGATCATGGGCTGGAGTCCCTTTGACGTCAGACTAACCGTGGGAGGTTCTCGCGGTTTTACTCTCCATGTAGTGCGGGTAAGTTCCCTCAAAAAGTCCTTCTTGAAGGCGAATTTCTCTACTTCATCCAGGGGTTCCATTGTCTTCTGGATTGGGTTCAAAATTACAAGACTACGGAATTGTAGTAGTAAATCCAAAAAATTGGGTTAGCTGCTCAACAACGGTTATAAAATATAAAGTAAACTTTAATGAATACCAGGACACGACGCAGACACTCATTGTGACGCAAGTGTCACCTAATTATGCACAAAACAAAACGGCCTTTACTTAAAAAACAGCCCTCGTATAAAGGTCAAATAGACTGCTCTATGTTTCTTAATTAAAGACGAGAGGATGATAAAAATAATTACTTCTTCCGTAAAAGAGAGAACGCGAAAAGCTTGATAAATATTTTTATATCCTGCAATGAGATCTGCTGGGTTCTTCACTGTCTTCTGAGGTAAATAGCGCATGGAAGAGAGCTTGTCCAGACCGAATTCAGCCAATCTTTTCTCATTTTTTAAACCCTCATAGACACAATACAAGATGTGGAAATTACTTTCGTTCCTACAAGAAAAAAAGGGGATTAAGTTCAGTTGTTTTATTTATGATGGGAATGGAAAGCTTCACTTGAGTATTCTAGTATGTGGTAAGAGATATTATAATATAATTTCTTTAGGATTGTTGTACTTAGGATTATCATGTATTTTTATCAATTTTTTATTATTTTTAATGTTTAAGAGTTTTTGAAGTTTACAAGTTCGAATTCATTTTTGTAAACTTTGAATGTATAACATTTAACGGAAACGGTTACTTGATACATATTATGTTAAACAAGTTACGTTATTATCAAGTATTGTATCGGCTTTTAATTATTTCTAAACTAAAGCATTTTTACAAACTTTGGATGTATAACATTTAACGGAAACGGTTACTTGATACATATTATGATAAACATGCCACGTTATTATCAAGTATTGCATCAGTTTTTAATTATTTTTAAAGGAAAGCATTTTTACAAACTTTGGTTGTATAACATTTAACAAAAATGGTTACTTGATACATATTAAGTTATACATGTTGCTTTGTTGCCGCATTGCCAATTATTTTATTAGTTTTTTAATATTCCAGATGCTTTACTCTAAAAATCTGTTTTAAATATATATATATAGAAAAATTCACCCTGAAATTTAAGCGTAGAAGAGGTTTTTATTAGCATGAAACTATTAGTTATTCCCTTAGGAAGACTTCCTCAAATTGATTCATTTTCTGCCATTGTGCTCTTACTGCAACTCTTAAGTAAATAATCCCATTTGAAAGGAGACAGAGAATGAAATGAATCAGTAAGCTCCATTCTCTATATCAGACGACGACACTCATATTAAACAAGTGAAGCATTCAATTATAGATCATTTCAAAACATAAACATCCTTCTATTTCACAATCATTCATTTAGACATGACTATGATAATGACTGAATTTTTTTTTATCATAATAAATAAAAAGAACTAAACTCTATGTTGTTTCTGAAAGAATTATTTCTAGAATAATATTAACGTTAATTGTGTTCGAAAATAAAACTTAATAAAATTAATGGGATTATCAAAGATCTAAATCGTCATTATTTCGTTTAAAATTGTTATTTAAAAGGTGATGATTAAAAACTATGTGCAAACTATCTAATTTCAGGTCTTAGTTTAAAAAATTCTCTCGGATACATTTTAAATTCTCATTCTAAATTTCAATGTTATATTTATCATATTTGATTTCATTTCTGTTTTCATACCATTCCATTTTGCTTAATTAAATTTTTAAATTTTGCTAATTTTTTATTGTTTTTTTCATAAGAAAATAAAATATTTTCAAGCCAGGAATTGAAAAACAAAATTTTTTTTTCTCCTTGTCACGAAGCCGTAACTTTCAAACGACAATTTCGATTTATAATTAAAAGGAGTCAAAAACATCGTTTATTAAGAAAAAAAATCTAATTTAATTTAATAAGAAAGGGAATTTAAGAGTGATCAAATAATCCTTACCTAATAGTATCACCAAGTGTGAAAGCGTTAGAAAGGAAATAATTTCAAACTGCAATGCTCATAGCATTGTTAATCTAATTTCCTTTAGGCTTCATTAAAATTATGCCATTACTGCAATTAATACAATAAAATTGATTAACTACTATGAATGAATAAAGGCCCAATGATTCATACTTCAGTACTGCAGTCAAAAAATACTGCACAAAAGGAAGAAACATCCTGAATAACTTTTGATCTAATGTTAGGGTTTTCACTCGATGAGACTCAATCTTAAGGGTTTCGAGGGACATAACATCATATATGCTCATTTATCGGTGTAGACGATATTTTAGATTATGATATCAGAATCAAAAATGTACTTTCGCTGACTAATTATGCATTTTTTTCGAGGGTTTCGGATTCTTCACCCTCAAAATATAGGAGGTAGCCGCAATCGGGGAAATTGGATCGTTATAGTTTGGTAAGGAAGGCAGTCGAAAGTTTGGAGACCTTTTATGTTAATTTTTTTTGTATATTTCGCGATACCTCAAGAACAAGAACTTTGTAATTGAATCGAAATATTTTTGCACGCAAATATGAAATTTATTTATTCAACATATTTCCATGCAAAAATAATTTTTAATAAGCATTTATTATTTTTAATATTTTATTTAACAATTGTCGAAAAATATTTTGAAATGTAAGGAATACAATTTTTCAGATCATTTTAAAGAATGCAATTGTATATGAGAAATTAAAAAGTTTGAGCGAAATCAGTCGACTAGTTTTCGAGAAATTAAACTTTAAACGTACGGCTTTTTCAAAATTTGATAGCTCAGAAACTATTTGACCAATTTCGCTCATAATTTATACTTTGCTTTTTAAAATTAAGTACGATAATTTGATATAAAAAATTAAATACCTTACAATTCAAAATGTTTTTGATTATTAAATAATCGAAGAACATTTTTATTAAATAAAACATTAAAAAACAAAGAGTGTTTTGTAAAATTTATCTTTTGCATGAAATTTTTTTGGCATAAACGAATTTTATAATTGTGGGAAAAATGTTTTCCATTCTCTTAAAAGGTTCTCGAAATATGGCGAAATACTCAAAAAGTAAAATTAACATTGAGGGGTCTAAACTTTGGATCACTCCCCTTACCAAACTATGGGGACCATATTTTTTAGATTGTAGCTATCCCCTATATGCTGGGAGTCAGAAATCTAATTCATCGAAAAAAAGGCATGTTCATTCAGACAAAGTACGTTTTTGTGTGTGTGACTGATTTCTTAACTTAAAATATCGTCTGTTCTAAATTGACATATTGTGGTCACCCCCTCAAACCATTAGCATTGAGTCACAGAACGTGAAGATCCGATCATTAGATCAAAAGTTATTCAGGGTGGTCCATTTTTTTGGCACACTATGCGCGTACTTCGGAAAATCTCTTAAGTAAAATAAAAATGAAAAAAAGATTTTAACGAAAAATATTTTTATAAAAATAGAAATGTAAAAATATTAAGATTTTCTTACATTTCTAGTTTTTAAAATGTTTAAATTACACTAAAAACTTCAAAAGGATGAAATTATTTATTAATGCTCAATTAACAAGTTCAAAAGGAAAAGTATAGAATCTGATGTTATATGTTACAGGGTGAGCAGTAGCAATACTGACGTCTACAGTTTTGTTGGAAAAATTTGGCGATTTTTAAAAACAGTATACTGCCATGCTATAGAAAAATCAACGTAAAACGACATTTTTACACATCTGGAATTTTTGTATAATAAAATATATGTTGCACATTTTTTTTTTCAAAATTAATATTTTTGATGAATTCTCTGAAGTTCCAAACACAACGTCTATGTTGTTTATCTTTGCTATCTGCTTTAGCGCAGATAACAATAGAAGATAAACAATATAGACGTTCTTTCGAAATCTATCCATCCATCTGTCCATCTACCTGTCTGTCTATCGAAAGAAATGTTCTTTGATTAAAAAAGTTTTATGAATAGTATTCCTAAAGGCTCAAACAAGAAAAAATACATTCCAGACAAGAAAAAATAAAAAATTTGCACTTTTATGTAATAAAATTGTAAATACTTAAAACATTGAACGACTTCTTTTTCTCAAAAACTTAAACAACACTCAAAGTAGTGAGTAAAATATGTGGGATAATTAACATTTGATTAACGTTCGAAATCTCTAATGCCCTGGCAGTTTTTCTATTCATAATTAGTAAAAATAGTTATTATCTTAAAATTTTAGAGCTAAAAGTAAAAAAAAAGTAATATTTTATGCAACCGAGTTTGCATGTTTTGAGAAAAGATAACATTTATTATTTGCTTATTAAATAATAATAAATTAATTAATATATTCAGTTTTTAACTTTTAAGGCATGTTTAATAATACCTCTGCTTTACAAAAGATTTAGAAAGTTAAAATTTCTTATTAATTTTCGTATCCAATTAGTGTTGTTTATCGTTACACTGTTATGGTATTAAATTGAAATCCCCAGAGGTATTTTTTAATGCGGTGTAATTAAAAATAAGAGTTTCAGCTCAGGCAAAATCAATAATTAATCGCAGAGTGTTTTTGCTCTGAAAGTGAATAATAAATGACTAAAAATATTAATACGCTTAAGATTAAAAGAGGCGTAGATAAATTCACATCATAACAGTTTCGTAATGAAGCTTTTATGATTTATATGCTTTTTGTTCGGAATTTTTTTTATCTGCATTTACATTTACAACTTTTTATCAAAAATTTAATAATCGAACGAATCCAATTAATTTTTAGACACTTTAAGAAAAGTTCTTTCATAAGATAACCAGAAAAAAAGTAATAACAATAACTTTTCAGAAATTTTGTTTCATAATGCTTAAAATGAAGTAATACAGTTTGAATTTACATATTTCCATGGGATTTCTTCTTTTTTAAATAGAAGTCTAGCCTTTGAATAAATTAATAAATTAATTTTGTTTCTTAATATTCTTATGATATTAAAAAGCAAAGTAATAGCTGGTAAAGCAAAACAAAAATAAAACATCATATAATGAACAACTGCATAACAATTATTAGGCAATTATTTCACTTGCACAAAAACAAATTTGATTTTTAGAACACCATAGAAACAAAGTCATAGAGAAGGTTTTTCTTTAAAACGGGAGTGGAGGGGGGGGGAATATGATTTTTTTTTTGTTCCGTTCCTATTGTAGGGCGACTAAAAATCTAAATATAATCAAAATTTTCTTTAAAATATTGCTCTCATTTTTACAATTTTGTTAAGGTTATAAATAGGTATTTTTTATCCGTGGTTTTAAGGAATCGGTAGGCCATATAACAATAATGCTTAGACTGACTTTTCGCTGTACCTTTTCTAAGAAACTACCTATGATATCGCATCGAAATGTTTTGGTGATATTTGTGATTATATCAGTTGTATTCTGTGATAATGTTTCAGCGTTAACAGGAATATTTTTTGAGTTATGAAAGAATTTTCCTAAAAAATGTTGAAAATGTTTAAACAATTAAAAGATCTCATTTCATAATTTTTTTAAAACAATTTCTACCAAATATATGTATTAACAGTTAATGCAATGTGAACATGTATCTGCAAATATTGTGTGAAAAAAAATTGAAGCAATATCTTACTTTGATTCTGAGAAAAGGTACATACATCGAAAAAAGGTCAGTTTCAGCATTATTGGTATCTGCCTTACCGACTTCTTTTAAAAAATGTTTTTCTTAAATCGCATTTTACAAACTAGGGCCGATTCTTCAAGTTTTATTGAATTAACTGTTTCGTTCGTGAATCAATGTTTGTTTTGTAGTTCTGACTAGAACAATAAAGATTTATTTAAAACTAACTTCTTGGATGAAAAATATAAAATAAGAATAAAGATTCATAGTATTTTTTAAAAGGCTACAGAAAAAAATAGTAAGGAAAAAATATTTGGAAAAACCCTTACATCTTACATGAAAAATGCGTATGAGTTAAATAGAATAACGTGTACTGCAAATAAAAGGTTTATAAACTTTTATCTTGTTTATTTATGAACAAACAGTTCTCACAAAGTAGAAGCATCACACAGATCTAAACTTTATGCTAATTTTTTTTAATAATTAAATTTATGTTAATTCCGAGCAAAATTTTTAGAATAAATTTATAATTCTATTAAGTAACAGAAATTCATCTCAATTACGGCAAAATTTTTCGATAAATAAGTTAAAATATATTTTTTTACAACCAAGCAAGCCATTTTGAACATTCATACATTTGAGCTAATGTAACACCTAAAAATGTTTTTTTAGGTAGTGCCAAAGTGTTTACAAATAAAAATAAGAGTAGAAAGTTAAAAAAAAGGCGCTTATTTGATAATATCTTTAATAGACAAGTTATATTTTATTATGTGAGAGTTTTATAAAAGGCAAATTCGAGTTTTGAATGCAGGCGCAAAAAAGTAACGTACAAAATCGAGCTATTACTTTAACAGATAAACAGATGAAAGTAAGAATGTTAAACTTATTAAACCAACTTTAAAACAATTTTTTTAAGTATTTAAAAATTTTTCTTACATTTTTATAAAGCATTTCTGTAACAAAATGCCACTTTCTTACACGTGAAATAAATATGGGATTCTCCAAATTATGTAATTTACGCAATGTCGTCAGTTTTTCACATAAATTTATCGTTTAAGGTAATCTAATGCAGAATAAAAAATTGTTATAGTGTTGACTTTATTTATATATCATGGTACATTGCATAAGTAGTGACTGTTTTGAGCAAAATATGTGGCATATAAAATAAATATGTAGGTATGCATTAGCGAATGGGAAAGAGGTTTGCCCCCAATCTGGAATCCATGGTTTCACCCATGTAGCATGATACATAATTTAAACGTAAATCTTAAATTAAAGTCAAAACGCTTTATACGTAAATCTTACGTATTTATAAGTAAATGTTACGTAATATGGTTGAATGATATTAAAATTGAGATATTTGGTAAAAAAACTTGGTATATTTACGGAACATATTATACGTTATACTAACGGAATAGATTTTACCAACTACTCTTCTGAATGTACAGTATGAGATTTGCGTAACTATTTATGAACGCGTAGTTTAACAGGATAGAAAATACCCCAAAACTGTTTTATAAAAATTTTTCAAAATTGAAAGGCGATATTTTTGCATGAAACCTCATCATTTTTAATGAAAAATTGGAAATGATTTGTATTTCAACAGCTATTCAAAGATATTCTTCGTATTAAAACTAATAAAAAGTACTTGCATTTAATTTGAGAAATACCTTTATATGTAACGAAATGGCATAAAATTTCGACTTCAATCAGTTCGATTTAAAAAAATTCTTTTTAAAATTAAAAATTACCAAATTCTCACCAATTAAAGCGATACAAACTGGTGAAATATCTACTCCACGAAAGTCTAGCTCACGCTATCCCTGAATCGTTTTTGACTGGTTTTCGGACTAACAAGGCTAAATAAAATTTGACACCAGTTTGTTCCAAACTAAATTTGCTAGAATTATGATTCTACGAATGTAAGACTAAATACATATATATATATATTTGTGTTATCTTTTCGAGCAAAATTATATTCGATGAAAAACATTAAAAATCTGTGAAAACAAGAAAATTCTAAGCACAAAAGTCATTAAAATCTTCCTTTATAAAAGAGACTATAAAAGAGATTATAAATGCAATCAATAGAACCACAAATATTTTGTAAGTTATGCCTTCGCAAATATACTAAAACATAAAGATTGAACTAGAAATTGAAAAGATGGAACATTTAAATGTAAGTTCTCGTTTTCTCAAATTCACTAAAGTGTTCTTCAGCCGGTTCTTCCACTAAGTTCTATATTTCTGTATAATTAAATGAGGTGTTAAAATGTCCGCGTAAAAAAGTTTAAAATTTATCCAACCATTAATTGATTTGCATACTTAACTCAAAGCATGGATTAAAATCAGATAACATGGATTAACTTTTCAGGACCGTAATCACATATACACTGTTAAAATTTTCATTCTAAAATTATGGTAAAATAACTGGCAGCTGTCTGTCCATCCGATTAACCGTAAAGTTTACGGTAAAGAACATTTTTTTCCTTTATGGTTTTGAAACCATTTACAAAAAGTATGGTTATAAAACCAAGAATACAAAACTACACAGTTTTTTTACCATTTACAACTAGCATTTTTCATAAAAGAAAAAAATAATTAATTATTTCACTAGACAGGAGCTCGTCTTTTCGTAAAGTAATGGGCACTGGAGAGTGCCGGACACAGTAAATTCTTCATGTGTCGAAGGCAATATAGGAAATATTGTGGTATCCAACACTAGGACTCGAACTCCAGTTCTGCTGGTCAGCCCGACATTGATAGATAAGCCCGCTCGGCCATGATATGTACGCAGTTGCAAAGAACTAAGTAGCTTTATGAGGTAGTTCTAGTAGGTGAGATAAAATTCTGGTTGTTTAACCGTATTAAGTGAAAGCAGTTAAAAAACAGTTTTTCTCAAACTTGGCAGTTTGATTACCGTTTTATTTGTGGTTATTTGACTGTTTCGATTAAATATGGTAAAATAACCTTTCAATAAATTGTAATTTAACCACTTTTTCCGAGAAATTTCTAACAGTGTACGTGACTATGATACGTTCACTTCACGACCCACGGTATCGCACACGGACGCATGATCTCAATACGGTACTCTAGTATCGCATTTCGTATTGATACGTATGCGTAGTCTTTAGTACGTAGAAACCCGAAGTTTGCGTTTCAGGGGAAAAGCTTCTTTCTCCTTACACCGGTTCTGAGCGGGTTTAAACTTGATAGTATACCAAATTGCTATCAGTGACATATTATAGTTTGTTTATGTAAAGAACTCCCCTAGCCATTCACCTGGAGTGGTGGCAGTGACTATGGTTACGAGGCTTAACTATTTCAAGTGTTGGGTCATTATTTAAGATAGATTTTGACTCGGGTAGGCGAAAGAAATGAAATCTGGGGATAGTGAAGTCTTCTCATTGAAATCAGCTATATCCTGTTTTCATAGCAGCAGACGGCATTAGACTTCGTGGCGAGGGGAGTTCTTTCTATAGACAAACTATAGTTATTTGCAGTGTGAAATTTTTTTTAAAGATTTTTATGAAAACTTACTATTAAGTGTGATTATACATAATGTCATATATTTTTTTTCCAATGCCCACCTGTGTTAACATCAGTCAATTCAAGCATTTACAGGGCGATTTCGTTGACCCCTCTTTCAGGGGCACCATATTAGGTGTGGGCCAATATCGCTCACCCAGTGAGGACAGATAGTACAGAGAAGGAGAGACATTCATGCCATGCCCGGGATTCGAACCCAGCACATTTCTGATGCAAGAACAGTTCCCTGCCCCCTGAACAGGCCGGTCGGCACAATGTCATATATAGAGAGTTACGAAAGTATGAATTTTATTTAAAAATGCTTACTGTGGTGTAGAACTGATTCTGGTTCGATCCAACAAAGTTGCTGTGATCATACCTGAAAAACATACAAAGAATGGTTAGGATTTATTTCACAGCTCTTTTTTCTGTTATACGAAGAATATTAATATTTCATTTTTTTAAAGAACTAGAAAGATAAGCCCCCTGTTTGCTGACGCTTACCAACCCAGATTATTTTTTCACAATAATTGTTGTTTCTTGGCATGAAAAAGCTGAAATTATACAACTAAAATATATGTATTAAAAAGAACACTTGCGCCTCCACTTTCCACTTCCAAATATTTCCCTTATGATACTATTAAGATCTATAAGTGAATACAAATCATTTTTCTAAGTTATCAGTTTTTGAAATGACACTTAAAATTAAAAGTATATTGTTATAACAAATTTGGTGAGTTCGCAACTGTAATTTACCATTTTTGCTTACCAAATGGACGTATGTATATCTTAAATATAATTTTTGCATTCGTGACTTAGTGCATGAAGATGAAAGTTAAGTTCTAAATCATTTAATGAATCTCTTTAACCGTTATTCATAATAGTATATTAATGTAATTTGCACCAAAAATAATAATTTTAAAATGGTTAATTAGATCAGACACCGATTTGAATGACTTTATCTTAAAATGTAATGTAGAATTACATTATTTTAATAATAATAATAATAAAAATAATAGTAATAATAATAATATTATTAGAAACAATCCTCCTAAACTCTTAAGTTAGAAATCAAACAAAATCAAAAACGTAATAATAACAGTAAGAATATTCCCTTAAATAATGCTAGTAAGAATTTGGTTTCAAAATCCACAATAAAGAGCAAAAAACTACACAACAACTGTTGGAACAGGAAATAGAAGAGAAGTGACGAAAGCTAACTTTTCAATTCGAAGCTTCTTCCCTATGGTTATGGAGCGTTTTTAAAAAATATAATTTTAGGGAATACTAGGTAAAGGCGTTTAACCTTAAAAAACCTTATTCTAGGCAATATCGAGCGACCGTCTTTCACCTTAAAACATCAGTGGGTTAAAACGGCAACCTTAAAAACAATACTGAGAAACGACCTTTAAACTAAAAAAACCTCAGAGTAAGAAATTTCGGGCAATGGTTGTTCACCTTTTTAAAAAACAACAGTGTGGCGAGTACTGTGCAATTGCCTTAAAAACCTTAACGTAGAGAATATCGGTTAATGGCCTTTTACATTGAAACATAAGTGTAGTGAAGGCAATAGCTTTTAACATCACAAAACTATAAAGTAGGGACTACCGGACAAGTTCTTTTCAAGAAATCTATTTATTGAAAGACGGGGTTGTTGTAAATAATAAAGAATATTATTAAAATAATAACAAGATTAGTCATAGCCACCGGATTAACTGTTCGGAATCCACGCGCCATTGTCCGGTATTTGCTGCTTTGATTCCTTTTGAAGTTTAGTGTCCGGTATTCTTTACCCTGGGGATTTTGTTGGATTGTTCCAGAATGTTGGTGTAATCTTCCATATGTGTTTACATACTTAATTTGCTGCTACGAATTTTTTGTGTATACCTTTTCGGAGTATACTGAGTATTTGTTAGAAATTGAATTGAATAACGGAGAGAACAAAAAAATATTGTGAAAAGAAAAAACAATAAGGAACTCTCAATGATCAGACTATAATTAAAATTGTCCTCCATTGACTAGTTATTATTTCTTTTCAATTTGTTTATTGATCAATGTCAATTGTTTACTTTCTGTAAAAATTGTTTAGTGTTTTCTCAGCTCCTTTGTGATGCAGTGTACTTTCATAATTCCATGGATTAATTTCGAAATAAAGCCACATGTTACACAACTGTCTCATAAACTAGAATTTACAAGATTATTGAATATAGAAAGTCATATATGTTTTAAATCTTATCGTCTTTTGATGTGTTTCTTTCAAAAGTATTCTAAAATAAAAACAATAAATTCTCGATAACACTTTTTTATGAAAAAAAAAACTTTTCCTTTCACCTTTTTTTTTACAAATAGCTCTTTTGCGAGTACTTATTCAAGGAGAAAAATTTCTAGCGTTTTTAAAGTTTTGTTGCTTTAGAGAAAGGCTTAAAGATAAAATATTTCTTTCATAATATTAAAGATAAACACAGCTTGCACATAGAGAGCTCACCTCCTGTTATTTTGCCCATCTTTGTGAATGTGACGCCGACAGTTTTGAGTAGGCGACTGGCATTCTGGTTGTATGTTGTGCGAGTAGTCCCGAAAGCGTCAAGTAGGGGGCACAGCTGTTGGATTTTTTCGGCCATTGCCAGGTTACTGCTCTGAAAAAATAAAATGAAATAACGCATATCTGTTAAGTTATGCTCGAGAGATTGCCCTCACCGGAAATATTTGCGCAAAACTGTCAACATTTCGATGTTTTATTGGGTTTCGGGGACAGACATTTCCATAAGACGATATGTTTTTGGTTTCCATCTCCACGATATGTAGATTTTTTTTTCTTTTAAGGAAAAAAAAATGTTCTAGATAAATCATTCCATTGGAAAATTTCAACTATTTTTCATCGCTATGAATTTCGTTAGAGTGGATAGATATTTTTTATAAATGCAATAAATATGGAAATATTCCAAAAATGTAATATTTATAGCGTTAACTAATTTGGTAAATATGAATTGCAATAATCTTTCACTTTCTGAAGTTTAAGAAATTCAACTGAACAAAACTAATTTCGTCAAGCATTGAAAATGCTAAGAAAAAATTTGTTAGTAAGTATTTCATCATTTTCAAGACACAAAATTTTTAAACTATCAGAGAAAAACTTTTAAATTACCAAATTTATTATTTCTTAAAAAGAATAGAACTGAAATATTTTTATTTCACCATACAAAAATATATATACTAAACATTGTTTCTATAATTAATAATACACATAGTTCTCTCAAACAATTACTAAATATCAGTAACAACAGTTAATTTTTAATGGATTTACTTCAGAAAACTCATAAAATACTCAAATTTTCATATTTATTTCATCCTTAAAAATATTTTATTTTATAACAGTCGTTGAACAGCCGACCTAATTTTTGGATTTACGACTACTAATGTTCAACTCCGTAGCCTTGTAATTTTGAACCCAATCCAGAAGACAAGGGAACTTCTGGACCAAGCATAGGAAGAAATTTGCTTTCGTGGAAGGACTTTTTAGATGGAATTAACCCACATTTGCTTAACATGGAGAGGAAGAACCCGAGAACCTGTTGCGGTTAGCCTGACGGCAAAGGGACTCTAACCCAAGATCCGTCTATCACTGAGGATATTTCACGTCCGCACTGTGGTCGGTGCAAGCCGGATGCGGATACGTATCGACCAGCCATCGCTGGGATTCGAACCCCTTTTACCTCATTACAAAGCAAACGCTCTAACCCCAGAGCCATCACGGCTCTCTTAAAAATATTGACATTTGTGACGTTTTTGATACCTCAGTCATGGTTTCTGAAGTTCTGTGTTTTATACTACGTAACCTTGGTTTGATAATTACTTCTGGTCATTGCTAGAGAGATTCAAATTCATCTAAAATTTGAAAGCAAAGATTTTTAGTGAAATAAATATTTCTACAATAATCTCAAGAAACACTAAATTTTTGCTATATAAAACGTCATATGAGACCACTATTCATCTACAGCTCAAGAATCTGTATTCTGACCGAAGCGGCAAAAAAAAATCGATATTTTTGAATGCAACACCTTGTGAGCCATTTTTGGTGAGAATAGTTAACAACGTTTGCAGAAGATGAAAAAAAATACTTTCATAATGTGAAATTTTTATAAAATTTAATACATTTATTAAATATTTTCTCAAAGATTTTATTTCTTAATTTCATTAAATGAAAAACTTGAATGTTAATTACGTTTTTACACTAGAGAGACGTAAAAAATATATTTAATTGAAAAAAAAAATAGATAAACTCTTAGTTATTTTGTTTACATTAATATTTTAGCAAGAAATTACATAAGCGTTTTTAAACTCTGAGACCAATAGTTTTTTTTAAATTAAGTAAATTTAATTTAATTTAAATTTTTTTATTTAAATAACATGAAAAATATTTTATTGCCGTCATGACTTTTCTTTCTCTGTATTCTACTGCAAATCGATTCTTCATCTGTAGTGTATGTTTCTTCAATAAAATAACATAAAATAAACAGTTTTTTCCAATGATTTAATTCCATTCTTTGCTTTTCAACCGCTAGATCGTAATTCTGACTATAAAATTGTAATAATTACGGAAAACTCGTAATAGGTGGTACCGCTAAATACACATTTAAGGCCCCTAATTTGTTATTTGATTTTTATGAGAGTTTTAAATACGTTTGAGAAGTGGTGATTACATAAAGTTACGCATTCATTTCAAACTTCATTTTACAATTCATAAAATGGAACACTTTATGGGAATAGTTAAAACGTTTTCTTCTTTTCTTAAGGTTTAGAATGCATATTTTCCTCAGTGAAGTTGTTTTGCGTACTGTATCACTCTTGTAAAGGAGAAGACACATTTACAGATTTCTTACGGCTAATCTTTAATTCTTTTATAACTTTCTGCTCTTATGGTGCTTGAACCGTTTTCACGTGGCTTGCGAAATATTGGATTCTCGGCCTAATAATTATAAAACACTTAGATTTGTGTTAATTAAGAAGCTCTTGTTTTTTATAAGTTTGACATTCTTATTTTTCCTTATGAAGGCCTAAAAGTAAGTAATGATTCAAATTAATGATTCAAATGATTTTAATTTAATTATTCAAAAATATATTTATATTTAATAATATTAAATTTAATAATTAAAATTAATAAATTAAAATTAATAACTAAAATTAACACATTAAAATTAATAATTAAAATTAAAACATGAAAATTAATAATTAAAATTAATAATTAAAATTTTTAAATATAAATTAATAAATGAAAATTAATAAATTAAAATTAATAAATTGAATAAATTGAATAAAATAATAAAAATATATTTATAATAATTCAAAAAAGGCTATACGTCTTCGAACCTGATTTTTGTTGGGTACAAACGAAATCAAACAAAAAAGATCATTCTAGATAAAATTTTGAATAATTTGCTTTATGCCGTTTTTTAACTTTAATTTTTGAGAATATAAATATAAATAATAATAATAGATTCTTTTCTAACTATAAACATTTTTACACTTTTATTTCGGATTTTTTAATTCCACTAGGAATTTTTTTCTAGAAAAATTATATTTTGATAATTTTTAGCGATTGTTTAAAAATTATTTGATGTATTCGATATTAGAATAGGAACTAGAATAATTGATTTTAAGGCGATAAATTGGGTATACCAAAAATAAACCACCCAATGTATGACTTCGTGGTAGGGATACAATCTTTTCAAATAAAAATTTATTCACTACTTAGTTGTGTAGAGATAAATAGTCAGTTCTCTACTTTGTAATGACTGAGATGGTTAAAAAAACTTCAAAAAGTGTCCCAATGTAATCACACACTTTACTGTAAATGTATGAGAAATCGATTATTTGAGTGAAAGTGATTCTGGGTGTTTTTGTTTATAGTACAGATTGAAGTTTTTTATTGCGTAGTCAGGTAATTAAATTAGTATGTAATGAATATAATGGTAAGTGGTAAGTAGTTTTGTGAACTTTTCACCTTTAGTATTAAATGCGAGTAACTTATTTCGATCTCAAATGAAACACAGCTTGTTTTGAAAGAAAAGTAAGAAAAAATACTGTTGAAAAATAATTCCCCTACTATTATTGCATTTATAATTATAATGTTTTAAAATAAGAATTCCTTACAAAAACATTTTTACTCTGTACCATAAAACTTAAAATTTAACGTTGTAAATAAATATAATTGTAAATAAAATCTTTGCAAAAATCCTCAGCGCACCATTTTAAATGTTGAGAAATGATCCGAAATTAGCATGCCAAAATGGTTTCAAAAATGTATGCAAATATTATATTTCTTTTTTTAAGATAATGAACTGCTGTGCGTTGCTCATTTGGTTATAATACGAGAAAAGTAAACAAGGAATTTTTTAAAAATGTTGTAAATATGAAGTTTTGTTTTTATTAAAATGTATTGTGCATATTATTGCGACATCATTTGTGTTTCGATAAGAACAAAAAACAACCAAATAAGAAAGAATTGTAATAATTTAGTAAGAAAAGTATTTCATTTCTTGGAAGAAAAACAATAAAAAGAAAAAAAATTCAAATTGGGAAGAGGAATTTTTCAGAAATGTTATTTATGAATAATACATTAACTTTATTTTAAAATGCATAATTTAAAAGTAAACTGGAAAAACCGAGATAAAATTGCTTCTTTAGATCGAAACATATTTATATTTTGATTATTTTTCTTTGCATATTTTGATTATTTCCAAGTGAAGGTACAAGTGTAAGTTGTGTGTTTATTGCTGTGCATTCCTGTAATTACAAAATAAAACTTTATGTCCTCATACAGAAACAAATTTAATGGTTTACAAAAGAATTACATTATTTGAGGTAGAAAACTTCAAGTTGGAAAAATTAATTTATTATCAACATTAATTGTTGAGGCCTGTTCTGCTATTTTTTTATCCGGATTTTTTTATGCTTTTATAATGCTAATACCATGCTTTTTAAATACCAGAAATGAAAAAAAAACATATAATTTTTAAAGAAATAGTGTAATTAGGTAAAATTTTATGCCAATTGACTCAGAAGTTGTTTATAGCTGAATACTTTTATACAGGTTAGTTCGCCCACTTGGGTAACTACTTCTACTGGATAAATTTCGGAAGTCCTTTGTTTTGAGTTTCATTGTTAATTTGAATTCCGTATTAGTGAAGGTTCCGCTTACATATTTCAAACAATGCGTGTTTTAAAAATAAGTGAATAATTTCTACCTTTATTTAAGGTACTAGGGCAAAAGCATGATTTCGGACAAAGTTTTCGAAATTGAGTTTATTATAAATTTAAAATCCATGTAATCTTAGCCTTCTAAAAATATTAAATTTAAATATTTACTTTTGTTTGCACTCGATTTGTTTATAAAGTTATAGTAGTTTTTGTGCAAACTGATAACATTGTATGGATAAGTGATTTTAAGTCTTTAAATCCGTTTATTTCAAAATCCCATTTTTTCACATTTCGCACCCCTTTAAACACGGTATTTTTGGTAGTTTCATAAGTTTTACGCATAATAAATCTAATAAACTAGCTTTTTAAAAATTTATATTAATATTTAAACAAAATGCTGTCAAAACTAGTCGGATACCTTAAGACAATTTCATTATACGTTTCATAATTTTAACAAGCAAACTCATAATTTTAATTTGGATTCCTTGCAGCAAAAACAAAAAAGAAAAAAAATTCTTTCAAATTATTCTTTCATATTTATTTGGTAAAGAATTTCAGTACTTATCCATTTTGCCGGCTTAAGGAGATTTAGCTGTTTTATTTATTTATTTATATATGTTTATTTTATAATTTTTTCAATTTATTACTTATCCAAACAAAAAAAGCAATTGAAATTACTGTTTTTTCATTGGTGAATATATCCCCTGAGCCAAATGGATGAGTACTAATTCTGAACACTAAAATTTACGAAATTTAAATCATTCATTTGATTGTTTTTCAGTTCTTTATATTGAATTCTGGTTTTCAATATTATAGTTCTTATTATTTACATAATTGGTAAATTTAACAGAAAAAATGGTTTTCGCGCCATACTTAGAAAAATCCCTATAGCATTACCAGGACATTCTTCAGAAAGTACCATACATTTCACCATTTGTATGATAATTTTAAGGCTTTAATGGTCATGCCTTTACCAAAAAGAATGGTAATATACCTTATAATCAGTTTACCATGCCTTCTGGTATGGTTTTTTTAAATGGTAAGACTGAGAGTAGTTAAAGGTTGTCATTTTTTATTCAACTACTTCAATATATATATTTTTCTTTTTGTATCATTACAAATTATTTCTTTTCTAACTATTTAGTTTCCTCATATATTTCAAACATATTTCGAAAATAATAACGAATTTTATAAAATTTTTATTTTTGGACTAAAATGGGTTAATTCAAATGTCTAAGGCATACTAGACTTCCATAGTCTCAATTTTTTATGTGGTGAATGATGATATTTACAACCGAATAATCAGCGTTTTCTATACATTAGTGCTGTTTTTTAAAATAACCTAATTTACTGCTGAACAACATGATATTAAAACTAGATTTAATTGATAATTTTAACATTGTCATTACCGAAAAGTTACGGTAAAAATTACCTTAACTTTTGGTGTTTCCATAAAGTCAGAAAACAAGGTAAATGTTATCAAATTTTGGTAGTTTCAACCATGCCTGTTTTCCTAGTGTATAAAAACTCTTCAATATAATCTCAAGCAGTCGATGGCTGTTTCGACGTTGATTATTTTTTTCATTTATAAACTCATTGTTATTTCCTGTTTCGACTAACAACAAAACAGCAATTTTTTTTCTCCGCAAAATCGGCTTTTGTTACTCTAGGGCTTAATAATGAGCTCGGAGTGAGGATCCAAGAGAAAAAATTGATGAGGCACCCTAAGAAGAATAATAGAACTATTTTGGATTCTACGAAATGTTATAAAACTGTAACTAATTTAGGAATTATGTTACTTAATTAAACCATTAGACACAATGTAAATCTAAGTCTAAATACATAATGATTAGTTTTAATACACTTCCTATTTTAACTGACCTAATAAATGGCATGTTTTCGTCTTTTTGGATTTTCTATGGGATTTAATAATATTAAAAGTATAGAATTACTTTTGATAGTCTATAGTATTGTTATCTATAAAACAGATAACAGGATATAATTATTTCATTATAGAAACAATATTTTACTTTTTTTAACCTTAAGGGTTGAAACAGTGTTAGTCGTTGCTTTAAACTATTGCAATCGCATAGAAAGTTGAATATCACTTTTTAATTGGTTTTAACTTTCATTCGAAATTTTTTTAAAATAAAAATGTAAAAAAAAAAAGAAAAAAAAAGATTAGTTACCCTTTTAGGCTAATAAGTGTTTTGAGCATGTACGGTTATTTTAGCCCTTTGTTACCCCATTATATACCAACATAAGCCAAATATTATAATATTAGAGTCTTAGTTACTCCATATTGCGGGGTAACTTAAATCAACATGTTTTTTCTTGTCTTTAACTCACTAGCGTTTTATAAAACTTATGCACATGTGAACATTCAGTATAACTTTATCTCTGTATCCGAGTTTTGCAGTAATTCATAAAGTTCTATAAAAATATCCCTAATTCGGTAGTTAAATTGTAAACTGGCTGAAGTAAACACGAACGATATGATTCTGAGTTATTTCTCTTCAAAATTTTGAGTGAAGTGGTTTTTCTTGCGCATCACAGAAATATTTGAAGATAAATGCTGTTTATAATGTAAGCAGCAATTTAGTTTTTTTTAAAAATAAGTTAAAAATAGAAACATATGAGACGAAGAAAAATTAGTAAAAATTGAAAAAAATGAAAAAATATGACAATCAAGGCTGACGTCTAGCCCTGAATTGTCACAAAAATGCAAAACTCTTTCTATCGAGAAAGCTAAGACAAAAGTCAAGAATGCTTTCTCTGTATCCCAAAAGTTTTTCCCCGTTTCAGAAAAAGAATACAAAAATACAAGAATAAATAGTGAAATATGTAATTGATTCTGTAATTTAAACTGCATTGTATTACACATTTCACTACTTATTTTCGTGTTTTTGTATTCTTTTTCATGTGAAATGCAAAACTCTTTCTATCGAGAAAGTTAAGACAATAGTCAAGAATGCTTTCTCTGTACCCCAAAAGTTTAGCCCCGGTCCAGAAAAAGAATACAAAAATACAAGAATAAATAGTGAAATATGTAATTGCTTCTGTAATTTAAACTGCATTGTATTACATACTTCACTATTACATATACATATACATATTTCATTATATACAAGAATAAATAGTGAAATATGCAATTTCTTCTGTAATTTAAACTGCATTGTATTACACATTTCACTATTTATTCTTGTATTTTTGTATTCTTTTTCTGGCCCGGGGCAAAACTTTTGGGGTACAGAGAAAGCATTCTTGACTTTCTCTTAGCTTTCTCGATAGAAAGAGTTTTGCATTTCACATGAAAAAGAATACAAAAACACGAAAATAAATAGTGAAATAAATAAGTGAATAGTGAAATAAATAAGTGAAATAAATAGTGAAAATAAATAGTGAAAAATACAAGAATAAATAGTGAAATATGTAATTGCTTCTGTAATTTAAACTGCATTGTATTACAAATTTCACTATTTATTCTTGTATTTTTGTATTCTTTTTCTGGACCGGGGCAAAAATTTTCGGGTACAGAGAAAGCATTCTTGACTTTTGTCTTAGCTTTCTCGATAGAACGAGTTTTGCATTTTTGTAACAATTCAGGGCTATGATGTCAGCCTTGATTGTCATATTTTTTTCATTTTTTCAATTTTTACTAATTTTTATTCGTCTCACGTGTTTTATTCCTCTTGGTTTCTCTGCAGCTTAGCGCATTTTTTCCATTTGGATGTTATTTTTATTTTTATTAATTTTATTTTCATTAATTGTTTGCATTAATATTTGGAATTCTACTTTTAATTAAAAATATAAATGTATTTATCTAAAATTATACTATCGCCAATAATGTTTGAAATGTTTAGGTTATTGTTAATACGCATGTATTTCTGTAATATGCAAACTTAAGACTTGAGCACTGGCTTTTGTTAGCAGAAATACCGTTTTCCACGAAACGTTATGCAGATATACCTATACATGCTTGTTTGGCATGCATGTTTAAGTGGTTTATAAAACGCTACAAAACTGGAAATGTTAAAGGTATAATAAGTATTTCATCCTGGCATTTAAGTCAGGTTATCCATCATTATTATAATTACCGAGAAACATGTGAGTGAAATAGATGACTGGTAGGTAATTTTGAAAGGATGTATTTGATGCAGTCATGTTATCACGTTGCTTAGGTTAATGTGAGAAATTGGTTTGTATGCACAGTAACTGATTAGTACACATGATAACATAAAACAGTTGATTAATCTCTAGGATAACTTTATCTGTTTATTTCGTACAATATCTATTATGAATCGATATCATGAAAATCGTACATTTGTTACTTATTGTTCACAACAGTAGTAAATATTTCGTACGACTGATTTTAATGCAATGAAATTAATTTATTACACTTACTAGTAAACTTATTTTTCTTCTTGCAAATGATATCCAGTTAACTAACATTGCAAAATTTAATGTATTTTATCGCATTAAAACTTGTCTAAACTGATATTCATTCTGATTTATGGCAAAAACTGAGAAATTCATCTGTAATAATTCGCCTTTTAAAATATGATGATATGACAAAAGATTATGTGTAAAGGCAATTTTTCTGATAGTCTTCAATATTCTCGAAGAAAAGTTATTCTATATTCGATCATGTTCACAAAATTTGCTTTAAAAGGAGGGTACATACAGAGTTACTTGAAAATCGAACAAATGTTTTGCATTTTTACAAAAAGTTTTTGGTTTTTGAAATCATAAATAATTTTTTTTGTTTATTTTGGAGTGTACTATTAAGTTATAAATTATGAACCATAAAGAACTTCAATTATTCTTGGAATGCATAGCCGAATTTAATCCCTTTTGTAGACGAAGAACATTTTGTAGCTTGGAACATTTTTAAAGAACATTTGAGTTTTAAAAGGTAAACTTTTAAAGATTAAATTATAAAATTCGAATAAAAATTCCCCGTATTTGAGTAATGAATTCAAAATCTTCTGCTTATATTTGAAATTCTAAAGAATTTTTAGAATAACAATTTATTAACAAAATTATAACTCTAACGAGAAATCATTTGAAACTAATCTTTGTTTGAGTATCTTAAACGCGATCTTAAGGGATAAATAAATATTTGTTTAATTCAAAGAGAGAAAGAAAGATTCGCCCAATCCAATCTACAAACTTAAATTTTTCTCACTCCATCTCGAACAGGAGGAATTGTATACGTTTGTTGTTCACCTCTTGATTCGTCGCAAGAACGATAAAAGAGAAATATCCAAAATATATTTCTAATAAAGAATAAAAATGAAGTAGAATTTCTTTCAACTGGGTAAATATTCTGAAACATGAAAAAAATTTCCTGTAAATCGTTTTTCTTAACTCAAACTATTCAGCAACTTTAAAAAAGGAATTTTAAAAGTGTAATAACGCCCATTGATGTTTTATTGTTAACATAATGAGCTAAGTTTAACTTAGGAATGAAATAGTGAATTTTTTGGGTTAAAATTCTTCCGTTTAGGTTGCTGTGTATCAGAAATCCATTAATAAAGATCAGTGATTATTTATTAATGTAAATATATAATTAGATTTTCTTTTGCTCAAACAGTTTTTTTGATAATTTATTTCTCTATAGTCAAGGGGAAATAGATAAGAAGGTTTGTAATTTTAATTCACAACGAAAAAAAAAACTGAACCAACAGTATAAAAAATTTAGCTTCATTTGCAAGTTCTTCAGTGTCTTCTTGATATTTAATATTTTCAACATGATTTTGTCATTGATTGTAAATGTTTGCTTACATAAAATAGGAAAATAAGACAGCTGGATCAAATTATATCTTGAATTGACAAGAGAAGAGATGTTGTAATATCATAAGGCACAATATATACTTGAAATCATTTAGAAAAAGAAATAAAAATCCCTTAGGCGACATTTAATTTTTAAAGACAGAAAAAGCATCAACCATAAAGTAAGTAATAAGAGGGAAGTTTTGTATACTTATCATGAAGTAGAAGGTTAATTTATGTGTTGGAAAAAAGTGAAAAAAAAGAGGTTGATTTTTGTAAAGAAAAATATTAAGCTATTTAAATCGAATCTCACATAAAATACAGAAAAGGAAATTTTAAAATGAATGAATTCTATTCTGGTTCTTAATGTCTCTATAGAAAACTTAACTCACGAATTGTATCCCAAGTATTTTTTCTAAATTTTCCTTTAAATAAAATGTGTATTTAATATTAAATTTGCGTGTATTAAATAGCGAATCATATAAAGAAACATAAATGAAAAGTTTAATTTGAGTTTTGCTCTTGAGCTACTTTATTTTCTGTCGAAACTGCTCTTAAAAGAATTGCTTCCCTAAAAGCGAAAACACTTTGTTCTATTTATGGATAATATGTATCTGAAAGTCGTTATAAATCGCATAATTAAAGAATAACACTCAAGATGCATTCCAGCAGGGAAGGAAATTGCTTTAAGCTCCTATGTTGGTCATTTAGTGAGAAAATTAATTGTGCCACGGGAAGGATTAAACATGACTAATAACTTATTAGAATAAGACGTGATTCCTCCTAAATTATTAACATATGATATAAACATAAGAAGAATCACTTTTAACGCATTCTATTAAAATAAACTACAGTTATAAATCTTTTTATTCTTAAAAGTTAAGCATTTAATTCTTTTTAATTCTACAGTGAATTTTAAAGAACAAAATGTCTCAATTTTCATCAAAACTTTCTAAAATTTATAGAAAACTTTTCTAAAAAGAACTTTAAACATTATCTTCCACGACTTTATTCAAATTTGATTTTTTTTTTAAAATAATCTTTTTCCACGTTAGTGTCAGTATAAGGGGAGATTTACTGGTTTTTCTAAATGTCTTAGGGACCCGTCAAGAGCCTAGTATTTAAAGAAGATAAGATTTTTAAAATTTATAAAAATGAAATCTGTATTTTAAATGTGTGTTTCGAAAAAAGAACAAAAAAACAAAACAAAAACCCCTCAACGATAGTGTGTTGGATAACTTTCCTCAAATGTTCGCTCCCGATTTTCTAATCTTATGATATTTTGTTTAATGTTACATGAGCTTGATGGTTTTGCATTTAACTATCTGATTTTTATCTAACTACCTAATTAATCCATCACATCACCCAGAAAATTTAAATTTCCTGAGATTGCAACAAAAGATTTTAAAAGTGTTTCCCTTTTTTCATTTAAATACCATTGTTACAAAACTCTTTCTTTTTTTCTTGTGATAATCACTAAATATATTGCATTTTCATAAAAGTGATTTTATATTTATTTTTAAAAATAAATTTCATTTCTATATTAACTAGGTACTTTCTTCCGTTTGAGTGTTTTGCTTTTTTCAAATCTTAACAGTTAAAAGTGAAATTTAACTGTGTGTGTTTGTGTTTTAGAACTTCTTAATAAAAATACGATATTACTAATAAAAAAAAATTAAGATTTGTGTTTGAAAAATCACGCATGATAAAAATACTGTTTAGATATAGAATAGGTGTCTGAAGGTTACGCGATTTTCTTAATCTCCACACTTTTATCTTCCTTGATACCATGGGTATGGAAATATTGCTTTTTTTCCCCTATTGCAGTAAGAAGTGGAAATAAACTAGAGTAGGAAAAAAATCATGATTTGAGAATACAGACAGAGAGAGGGGAAGCGTGGAGTTTGGGGTAATACTATATACTACTTACGAAGAATATAATTAATAAAGAGGAACGTTTAAGTTTTGCTTATAAGAATGTAAGAAGAATGTTAATAAGAAGATTCATTCGTGTAAAACTATAATTAAAATAAAACTTTCTAGTCGCTAATAATACTTAAGAAGTTATTCCATTTTCTTTAGAACAAATATAGAAATTATAAGCATTTCAATTGGTAAAATGTTATTTTTTTATTAACTGCATAGTTTAGATAATAACATTAAGTGTATTTTTATGTCTACTTAATGTTCTAGTATTTTGTGTAAACGTCAAAAGAGTTGAACTAATTTTAATATATCTTGCAGTTTTAAACAGTCTTAAAACTTATCTTTATATAAGAATGTCTAATAGTTACAAAGAGTACCTACTCATAATTATTTTTCTCTTGTAATTCAGAGTACTACATTACTGTTGTTAAAAATTGCACTGGCACGTGTTTAAATATTTCTAATATAGATAGTTTAAGATTATAAGGTTCGTAAAATACGTTAGAATTTTTTTTTTTTTAAAAAAACTGTTTTCAAGCTAACTGTCTCTACAAAATAAGTAATTTTTTTAGTAGAAAATTTTTACCTTCTCTTTTTTCTCTATAATTTCAATATTGACTTACTACTTCGAGTTAAAAATGATTAACAACTAAATTGATAGAAAGTAATGTTTTTAAAATGGGAATTTCACAGTTAGTTTAATAAATACGTTGTCAGTAACAAATTTTTTTTATAGATGAAGACAGGCTTCTTACCCATTAAATTTTATATTTTGTACCCTTTTTTTCATTTTAAAAACAAAGCGTACAAAAGCTTTATTTAAATTTGAGGTTCGAATCATTTTTTAAAAAATTATTTAGCATGTTTTAACTATTTTATTTTTCTTAATATAAAGTATTTTCTTTACAGCAATCTTGTACACTGAAACCGTAAGAGATATTAAAATGTGCGCAATTCCTTTTTCAATAATTGTTTTAAATAATTCCAAATTAAACTAAAAATCGTTTTTTACGCTTTACAGATCAGCAATAGTTAACAATTCTTGCTCAACAGTTTATTTTAGTTTAAAGGTTCTGGAACAATGATGAGATAAATGATGCAATACGCACCGGACTCAGAAAAGCCAGTTGATTGATGATTTGTGTCGTTGAAAAGGATTTCCCACTGCCACTCTGACCAAACGTAATGATTACCTAGAGTGCAAAAATAAACCGTAAAGGTTTATTCTGTTTAAATGGAATGCATAATTTAAACTAATGACAAACTTTCGTACTTGAGATCTCTTATGATGCAGCATTTGTTGGTACGCCCTGTCTGCAATTGCGAACACATGCGGTGGATTATCGGATCGGGCCTTTTCCCAATACTGCGTCTGAATCTGAAAGATAGTTGTATTATTAACCATAACAGACATATTCTTACTAATGCTATTATTCAGTTAATGCGTAAAGAAGGTTTTCCGTTCCAGACGATATTAAAAGTAACTGTATTATTTGATTTGATTTTCTTGGATCAACAACATAATATTTAATTTTAGCATTTATTAATCATATCTTTAAAAATATTTAATGTGATTTAATGATAATATGTAAACGTTTACTTGATATATGATGTCCGTGAATCCAGCAAAGAGCTTAGAACTCTTCAACAATGTCCGAATTTAGTTAAATAAATTATACATTAATACTTTAAAATGACTCTAAAGTACAACAAATTATAAATATTATTAGCATTTATTGAAATTAGTGGCTGGAATAGAACGAGTTAGAAAACTACTTATTCTAGGACGCAATTTTAATGGTTTCAGGGGGTGACTGCAAATTTGCTAATTAGTGCAGACGATATTTTAAGTTAAGAAATCAGACACAAAAACGTATTTTCTCTGAATAAACATACCTTTTTTTACGGATTCAGATTTAGTACTCCCGATATATAGGTGGTAACCACGATCTGGGAAATATAGTTCCATCAGTTTGGTCAGGAGAGCTGTCCAAAGTTTAGAACCCTTAATATCAATTATACTCTTTGTTTATATAACTATATATCGTGAACTATAAGCGAATCGAAAAATGTTTGCTCGAAATTATAAAATTCATTTCTCCGAAGAAAATTTCATGCAAAAAAATTTATTATTTTTTATCACTTTGTTTAATAATATTCAAAAAGATTTGAACAGTAAGATATACAATTTTTAGATAATTTTAAAGAATGTTATTGTGTATGATAAATGACAAAGTTTGAAGTAAATCGGTTGATTCGTTCTTGTAAAATCAAACTTGGAATGTACCAATTTTTTAAAATTTGATAAGTCAGTAACTATTTGACCAATTATCTCATATTTTGTACTTTGCTATTTTATAAAGCATATTTTATTTAATATAAAATAGTATACCTCACAGTCAAATTTTTTCGACTGTTACTAAATTGAATATTAAAAAATAATAAATAATTATAAAAAATTATTTTCTGTATTGAATTATCTTTAAATAAGTGAATTTTATAATTGTGTGTAAAATGAAATTAACATTAAGGGGTCCATACTTTAGATCACTCTCCTGACCTGAGCTATTGGGACCATATTTCCCAGATTGCGGCTACCCCTTCAATTTTGGAGGTCTGAAATCTGAATCCCTCGAAAAAAAGGCATGTTTATGTAAAGCTATGTTATTCAGAGAAAGTACATTTTCGAGTCTGATTTCGTTAGATAAAATATCGTATTCATTATTTAATTAGCACATTTGAGGTTAATAATTAAGATTGAGTCTAGAATATGAAGATCCAGCCGTTAGATCAAAAGTTACTCAGGGTGGTTCGTTTTGCGCACTGTGCATTAAATGGTTAAAGTAAATTTACTATCAAATGAAAATTTCACATGAATTACATGGTTTGTAGGGAAAGTAATTTCGATTTAAAATCATGTATTGACTCGATGGCTAAAACATATCAATAAGTTTTACATCCCCCCCCACCCCGCGTATGTCAATCGCTTCTATTGAAGGACTTTTTGGAATGTTTTTTGATTAGAGTAGTTTTCATTAGCAAAAAAATGTACATTAGCGAAAGAAAAAGGAAACTATTTTTTGACAAGAATCAGTGAAGCGTTCCATATTTCCCATAAATTTGAATCATACAGAAGCTGTTTATTAAGCGCCCTCAAACCACTAAGAATCACTTTATGTGCTATATTTGAAATATAGATAGACATGGCTGAATTAGTACATTTTAATCACAAAAGAAGTATCAATTATAATATTTTAATAACAAAGAGGAAGTTAATAAGTACCTCATTATCATAGAGATGATGTTAATAAGTATCTTCGAATCATTCATGGGTAGCTTAATTAGTATAATAAAATCACAAAGAGGGTTTAGTTAGAAAATTTTCAATCGTAGAGAGAACGTTACTAAGTACCTTTGAATCTTTCATAGGTAGCTTAATTAGTATAATGAAATCACGAAGAGAGTTTAGTTAGAAGATTTTCAATCATAGGGAGGACGTTACTAAGTACCTTTAAATCATTCATAGGTAGTTTAATTAGTATAATAAAATCACGAAGAGAGTTTAGTTAGAAGATTTTCAATCATAGGGATGACGTTACAAAGTACCTTTGAATAATTCATAGGTAGATTAATTAATATAATGAAATCATGAAGAGAGTCTAGTTAGAAGATTTTCAATAGTAGAGAGAACGTTACAAAGTACCTTTGAATCATTCATTGGTAGATTAATTAGTATAATAAAATCACGAAGAGAGTCTAGTTAGAAGATTTTCAATCGTAGAAAGAACGTTACAAAGTACCTTTGAGTCATTCATAGGAAGCTTAAATGTATGATGAAATGAAGAAGAGAGTCCAGTTAGAAGATTTTCAATCATAGAGAAGACGTTACTAAGTACCTTTGAATCATTTATAGGTAGCTTAATTAACAAATAAAATCACGAAGAGAGTTTAGTTAGAAAACTTTCAATCGTAGAGAGAACATTACAAAGTACCTTTGAATTATTCATAGGAAGCTTAATTAGTATAATGAAATCACGAAGAGAGCTTAGTTAGAAGATTTTCAATTATAGAGAGAACGTTACTAAGTACCTTTGAATTATTCATAGGTAGCTTAATTAGTATAATAAAATCACGAAATGAGTTTAGTTAGAAAATTTTTAATGCTAGAGAGAACGTTACTAAGTACCTTTGAATAGGTAGCTTATTAGTATAATAAAATCACGAAGAGAGTTTAGTTAGAAGATAGAGAGAACGTTACAAAATACCTTTGAATTATTCATAGGTAGCTAAAGTAGTACATTGAAATCACACAAAGAGAATTTATTTAATAGATTTTCAACCATATCAATGATAGAGATGAAGTTAATAAGTACCTTTGAATCATAGAGAGGTAATTTCTTTCTTGGATTTACGGCAATAAGAATATCACCTATGAAAGTGTAAATATTGTCCTGCATAAACCTCCCATGCAAATAATCTACAACGGATTCCTAGTTAAGAAAACACTTAAGATAAAGAAAAAGAAGAAAAAAAAGAATATTTTGATTTCATTATTATTTTTTTTAGAATTATAAAATGAGATATTTGCAAACCTCTGCTAGATTATCGTTTGCCGCTAGATCATCGGGTAAGAGTTTGACGTAACTGGTATCGGCGTCACTCTTGAAATGCCAATTCTTTACCGTCATTGATATCGGTTTAGATATAGGTGCTGGCGTCAGATTTTGTTTCACACTATCTCCAAGGGATTTAAGTACCTGAAAAATACATGGTAATACTTTTAAAATTTGAACCATAATTCACTGCATAATAAACCAGAATAGAGCCGGGATAGTCTGGTCGGTAGGGCACTGGGCCTCTGTCCGACCCGCCGGCCGAAGACTCCCCTTGTAGTAAAGTGACTGATGCTCGTTAAATCTGTCGCAAAAATTCTCCATTCTTAACAAATCAAAACCTCTGGGGTACTGGATTGGACGAAATTACGGTCAAATTACGGGGAAATTACGGTTCAGGTCAAAATTGCGATCTGTGGATGAATGTATGGATGTATGAATGGGTTCGCCCTATAAACGGGTGCGACGTATGGTGCGGGAGAAGTCGAATTCTTGACCATAGATGGCGCCACTGAAAAACAAAAAACGCACACTCTGCCTTAAATTTGCTCGGTTTCACCAAGCAGGCTTGCCCGTGTGGCAAGTGACATTAGAAACAACAAATAAGCCAGAACAGAGATCTGGCATTTAATGAATCAGATAGATTTTTAACTTCAGTGCCAAAAACAACTTTCCCTTTGTTAAGCTTTAAATAATACTTTGCAATCGGGATATTTATGGGATGGTATTCCAAAGTGGAAAAAGAAATATCAATTTATCTTTTCCATTTTTGCTGAATACTTTGCATATTATTTGATTTCGATTAGACATGAGTAAAATGCTTTCCTTTTTCTTGGCATCATTTTATGCTATACTAGTTGAATACCCATTCTCCTTACAGTGGGAAAAGAAGAAAGTAGACAATAAAATGGAATGAATCAAATTGACAAAAAACAACGACTATCGAACAAATGCAATTAAATTCGATACAAAATCATTGAGTTGATGGCGCATCAAAATTAATAAATATATTTACACAAAAAACTGTTAGATATTTAGATTATGAGTCCTTTTCTAATCTGTTGTAACTTGTAACCAAGTATTAAAATTATATCCGAACTTTATTTTAAATAGTTGGAAATTTTATACTTCAGCAACACTCTCCTCTGTTATTCCATTAAATAAAAAACAGTATTTAATTAATAATGATAATTTCTTTAAAATCATTGAGTTAGAAGGTTTTATTTAAGATTCTTATTTAAGATTAATTTTAATTCTTTTATTAATAGTCTTTTATTAGTTTTAAATTTTGAATTATACTGTATAATATATCCTTACCATGTTCCAGTTTTCGCTTTAATCCAAGGTAACGGAAAAATCAAATGCTGTTTCTTAACTTTAATATGAATGCGTGTTGAATGCGTGTTTTCACTTGAAAGTTAAAGTTTTCTAAGGGTACATTTAAGATTTTTAAAATGGTTTTCCGAACGTTTACGATTTCGTAGCTTGATAGTAGAAACAGAATAATTTCATATTTTGTAATCTTTGATTTTAATCGGTAATAATAATTTTTAATTTAATTAACAATATTTCTTGAACTTTATATTTTGTACTCTGACAACATGTTTTTGAAAACAGCTTATGATTATTTCTGATTATTTGTGTTATTCATAAGAACATTACATTTCTTTCACTTATCGCTTTATATGTTTCTTTTTGTGTTTTATTTTGAATTTTCTCTAGAATTTTTGCGTCATTTTTACTTGATTAAATTAAATTATAAACGAATTATTCTAATTTTCTTGGTGTTTTCACACTATTATATTGATATATTTAGTTCTGGATCTATTTTTGAAATTTTAAACAAAAAACTATTTTTGCGGTTACAATCATGTGAGTTTAGGAAGTAATTATATATTTTCGCTGCTTGTTTTTCTAATTTCTAATTAGTTTATATACAATATATTTTCAGATTTTAATAATTAATTTTCTTCGTTTATTTAAATTCCTTTTTTTAACAGTTTATTTGTTTTCTTTTCCTGTTTTTCTGTGTGGTTTAATTGCCTTTATCTTGTATAAATATCTGGATTATTGGAACAAGAAACTCTCTTGTGCACACATAGATGGCAGTGGTGTGCAACAGAAAAAAAATCTAGCACTCTCTATTTTTCACCCTGGATGGCACCACTAGACCAACTAATTAAGCCACAATACACGGCCCCGTATAATTAAGCCACAGTAACTTATAGAGCCCCAATTCACTATGTCAAGTCACTGAAATGTGCTAGGATGCATTGGTAACATCAAAAACACTGCCACGGCTGACCCAACAATCGCTCTGCTTACTGGAAGAGGAGTATTGTGGTAAACACCTTTGAATCCACCTAGCTTCTTAAAGCGGTCTTTATACATTAACTGAGAGAGCTAAGCTGTCAATCACGTGATCCGATTGAACGGGGGTTCGAATCCCAGCATGAACACAATATTTTTTCCATTCTTTCAACGCTCAATCATCTCGGTAGTAAACTCAAAAGAACATTATAATAACGTGTACGTGATCAGGCTTAGGTTTCAAGATTGTGGGAGCTCTGATCTTCCAAAATACAGCTTGAACTGAACCCTGAACGATAACACTATCTTACGTCACAGCATTCAAGCGTTTTTCAACCAACCTTCTTCAAAGCATCGATCATAACTTTATATTATTTGAGCATTAGATGTAAGTTATTGAAAAAAAAAATTGTTCCAAAGTAACTATTACGCTTAATGGCGGCCTTTTTCTATTACGTACCGTTAAGTCACACATAGAGAAATGAAAACATTTGGTAAAGAAAAATTTCAACTGAAAAGTAAATTTTAAAGGCATTAAAAGTACTCTCACGGGGATTATTGCAAAGAGATTTTTAAACTTCACATGTGAAGGGGTCACATATGGCATTTATTTCTGATAAAATTCTCGAAAAGTTCTGAAAACTTATTCTCTTTTCCGGACTTATCAAACTTATGTTCTACAACAGCATTTTCGGTAAAAACAATTCCACTTCTGGAATTTTGAGAGAATTGGGAGGAGAGGTGGAGGAGGGAGTCAAATGATTTCGATTTGACGAGCTCTTCTTCTGTAAAATACAGTGTATTGATTCATTTTATTTCTCGGGGGCATTGTTGACCATCTGGATTCAATAAAGTCTTCTTCTGATGCCCTCGGGTTACTCCACTGCCAGAGAGTCGATATTTGGGGAAAAATTACCTCATGCGTTTGAGTTGTATGAGGAATCCGATCAGAAATAAGATTTTTTGAATTGGAGTTTTCTGTAAGAAATATGATTTTCCCCCAAAAGCAGATTCTTCTGAAGTTCTTTTTTTTCAAACTACAAAATATCTGAGATTCAGAAAGATTTGTTTCTAATTAAGGAAACAACATTCCAACTTTGCATGATCATTATATAGAGAATTTATTGCATTAAAGTATTTCTATTTAGTGCGATTGAACTTTTCAAAAATGTATTATTTTCAAGATCGATTTCAGAAATTTTTTTTAAATTTCCTTCGTTTGGATAATAAGTAAATCACAATAATTTTAATCTATCCACTGAATTGAATTTGATTGAAAATATGATAGTTAAGATATTCTATTTGGAATCGATGTCACAAAATCTTTATAAAGAATATATGTAGTTAAATATAAAAATATGTGATAAACTTTTAAATTTTTATTAACCATATTTTATTTTAAAAATGTGCACTAAAGCGTATAGAGCTTCATTTTTGTTTGTTTTTAAGTCTGGCTATTCTTGAGAATGGTTGCCTTTTTTGCAGTGTTTGTAACTAGTGTACTTCTACCATTTTCATATTTTTTTTGAAGCAAATAAAGTTTTATAATATATAGTATACATATTTTCACTTCAGTTTACTTGAATACTTTATTTGATTTTAAGAGTTTTTGTTCGTTATGTAGTTAGTTCGAGTACCAATCAAGCAGTAGTAGTTTTATATACTAAAAATATGGAAAGTTAGAGTATGTTTGAAGCTAATCCTGTTTGGTTCTTTTGTTTACAGAATGCTTTGACCTATCTTCTGTTTGTGACCGATGGGTTCTTGTTGCATACCAGAAAGCTTTGATGACTATTTAGTTAAGGTTCTATATTCTTAGAGTGGTTTTTCTTGTTTCATATTTCCTTTTTTGTATGCAGAGCGTGATTGGTTTCTTAGACTTGAAAAGAATGTTGGAAGTACTGGTCAGGGCCTAACCATCTCTTTGTCAAGGCCACTTGGTATTTTACTCAGGGTTTCCTCGTAAAGGAAAGTGCGCTGAATTGAAGTTATGAATCATTAACCATTCTAAAACTGGGCACCCTGAGCTCAGACGACGAAACAACGACGTTGTGGTAATGATCTCTTTTAGTATTGAGCATGAAATTGTATCGAGTGGGTAATAGAAGATACAAGTAAAACTAAAAGAAGTTCATTATTAAACAAAACAAAATCAAATTAAAAAGCTATAAATTCAATCTGAAAGGTTTAATCATTTCACACTATGACTATGCCCTCCTTTCAGTCAATGACATCACATTTTATTCTTATGTCAGCAATCCTTCAGTAAATGAAATATATTCCAACTTCATTTGACAACTTCAATTCCAAAATTTTCCCGTATAGAGCACTTTACAATTTAATTCCGCTTAAAAGGCAACTCTGGAGTTATCACGGGAAAATTTTGACTGTGGGTCTCATGGATTTGCACTTATTTTGTTGCTGTTTTGTTTGAGTTAGTATCTAAATCTTTTGTTGGGTAACACGTTTTTTGGTATGATTGTTTTTAACGGCAAGAGAGTTGATAATGAAGCAATAAAAGAACAAATAGAAGGATAAAAACAAAAAAATTATATTTGGCGCATCCTCGCCACAAAATATCTCACGGTGATCGAAGTTCCACGAAGATCTCGACAGTAGAGAAAGTGGTGGCCATAACAGAAGGAGAACAACGTGGCTCTAATGCGAGGTCACTACGTTGTAGATATGCAGATAAACAGTCTTGTTTTGTGAAAATGTCGGAGATATTTTGTGTTGGAACCGTGCCCCAGCTTCATAGCGTAACCAGTCTGGGATTGTGCTTGGTTTAATATTTTACAAAAAGCTTCAGATCTCTCAGCTATCGAAATGTTTCTTTGTTACACTCGACATCTCCTAGAAGAGAGAGGCACGGATCACTTGAGTCGTCCGAAGGAAAGGACATGAACTGAATGGTGGAAGGATAAGAAAGATGCCACAATCTTCGAACTAATTAAGGGTTGGATTTCTCATTGATGTTAACCCATCCATCTCCCTTCTAGGAGGTATTGGTACACTACAGGAATTTTGATCTATAGTCGATGATTCTTAATAGAGTTATATTTTACTCAAATGTTAATTATTTTCAACTTGTATTGTCTATCAAAAAATTAAGTTCTTAAAACTATTTATATGCACAGGTAAGTGATAAACGTAATTTTCTATCTCTCACTAGAGTTTCTAAATGAATTAAATTGAAAAATATTCTGAAACCATTATTTTTGTTTGAATTTTTATCATTTTCACAGTCTACCTTTTTTTTTCTCAAGAATTGGCTAATCTGAAAATTTTATGAATATTTCAAGTGGTAAAAGTTAAAATCTAACAAATACTGTAAAACACCGTTTATAAATTTCTCATTTACCAGCAAGCGCCATCATTTAGTAAAAACGAAATAAAAGTAGAAAAGTTGCAAATTAATAGGAGAAAAAATGGAAGAAAAAAATTAGGTAAAAAATTATCATATTGGTTTAGTAGTACATAAAGGATTTCTTGATTTCTTAAATTACTTAGATTGAAATAGATTAGTTTTTATATATAACAACCATAATAGAATTTAGAATTTAATTTTTGTGAGAAACACTCTATTTTTGAAAAAATCAGAAGATTTCACTTGTGAAAACCGATTTGTTTTTAAAAAAATCAACCATCTAGATAAATTATCCAATTAAAGTACTTACATAAAAAGAATTACCGATATCGAATATCAGATGTAACATTTTCGTTATTAATTAAATAACCCCCACTTTTTCTTAATATATCTTGATCAGCAATTAAAAATTGAAAGTCGCCATCAAAATGTGTAAAAAGCATATAATCTGTTGAAGTACTAATCTGTTGAACATCACTAATAGGCTCTGAAAAGTTGAACTCAGTTCATGGATAAATAATAGCACTCAATTGTATAATAAAAAGTATGTTTGTGAGTTTCACTATCGTCTTCAGTAAGTTCATTAAATATTAATGAACCATAATCAAATATTAATGTTAATTTGGATATTAATGAACATCGAAATGCGTCCACGACATTTCTTGTCACCCTATGTTGATAACAAAAATGAATTATTAAACAGTCCTCAATGTATAACATCTCAGTAATTTTCAAAGTAATATCTTATACGTTTTCTTGAAATTTAATATGCGTTAAATTTACTTGTATGAACAAATTAATGAATTGTTTCAATATGATATGAAGTATTTTGAGATGTTAACAAGTGTGTTTTACGAAATGTCATTGTTTTTTCTATAAAAAAAAGTACATTCATGTAAGTGCTCGCTGAAAATGCCCTTGTTTTGTCTTTTTTCCTTCTTAACTTTTGTTTGCATTGTGCCTTTTTGTTGTATGCATTATTTTAATAATCCGATTATATTTTTTTCAAATTTTTGAAAGATAAACAGACATTTGACGCACTGAAATACATGTGTGATTGTGTTCCACCAAGCAGTTGCTTTAGAGTTTTAGAAATTTTGTCTTATATCAATCCTGGATAACACGTGGTGCCTTTGATTTTGAATAATTGTAGAATAATTATTGTTTAACCTGATTGTAGTTTAAAATAATGAATAAGTAAATGTTTTCTCTTATTGTTTACTCAAAACATTAGGCGTAGAGTAAGTCATTGTTGAATATGCGACCCAGGTCGATATTTAGAAGAGCAAACTAATAATACTTTGATTTTGAACAATCGTAGAATAATTATCATTTAACCTGATTGTAGTTTAAAATAATGAATAAGTAAATCTTTTCTCTTATTGTTTATGCAAAATATTAGACGTAGAGTAAGTCATTGCTGAATATGCGACCCAGGTCAATATTTAGAAGAGTAAACTAATAATACTTTGATTTTGAACAATCGTAGAATAATTATCGTTTAACCTGATTGTAGTTTAAAACAATAAGTAAGTGAATCTTTTCTCTTATTGTTTATGCAAAATATTAGACGTAGAGTAAGTCATTGTTGAATATGCGACCCAGGTCGATATTTAGAAGAGTAGACTAATAACACTTTGATTTTGAACAATCGTAGAATAATTATCGTTTAACCTGATTGTAGTTTAAAACAATAAGTAAGTGAATCTTTTCTCTTATTGTTTATGCAAAATATTAGAGGTAGAGTAAGTCATTGTTGAATATGCGACCCATGTCGATATTTAGAAGAGCAAACTAATAATACTTTGATTTTGAACAGTCGTAGAATAATTATCGTTTAACCTGATTATAGTTTAAAACAATAAGTAAGTAAATCTTTTCACTTATTTTTTACTAATGACATTAGAAGTAAAGTCAGTCATTGTTGAATAATGCGACCCAGGTCGATATTTTGAAGAGCAAACTAATAATATCCACACTAATAACAAGGAAATCCGGACATATATCTGTTAGGGAACCAGATATATGTGTATTCTGCAAAGACCATTTTTGATAATATTTTCAGAATCCTCATCAAAAAAGAAAACAAAAAGTACGCAGTTTGAGGTTACAAATTAATATTTAAATGAGGGGAAAACTTTATCAAAATCTAACAAATTACAGTAGAAAATAAACATCTAACAGGATTCAAGAGTAGGTTGAAACTTGAAGGTGCTTCGAATAATAGTATTTCTAACTCTTTTTGTTTTCTTCTGCAATCAACGTGTCTTGTTATTTATTAGATTCGCAATCCTATTCTGTGATTTGCCTGATTTCGATAACATTTTCTTCGCTTAAATATTAACTTGAAAACCCTTTCAAACTGGAACACTTTATTGTTTTAATTTTTCTAAGGATTCTGAAAATACATCTTAAGGGCAGTCGTTACAGTATACCCTTTATTTATTTTTTAATGCGACTTATGAACCAGTACAAATGTGCCATCTTAAGCAGATGTTTTGAAAATTTTTTTTTGGTGCTCTTATAAGTTCTGGAATCCAACAAAGGTAGACAAATCTATCGTTTAGTTAAAGAGACAATTTTGTTTACATGTCTCCGCTTAATGTGATCGCAGTTAATGTTATCAACCGTTCATTGTTATAAAAATCACCCTGTCTGAATTTTCTCTATTTTGTTGCATGTTAAAATTAGCGCTTTTTATTTATTGTTTCATCTTAGCAGTGCCATTATTTATTTTTCGGAAATCTTCTTAATTGATAAAAAAACATTAACTGTAAAAACATCGTGTCATTAAAGCAGTATTAGATATTATCGAAAATAAGTCAACGCAATGCTGCAACATATTTAAACATCTCATAACCACTACTTTGCAAACTTTTCAATACTAATTAAGACCATATGAGAAGAGACACTAAAAATGAAAATGCAGTGTGTTACCGCCATAGAACTGGTAAAGATGAGCAAGTTGAAAAAGCTCTTAAGAATACGGTTCGAAAATGTTTGAGAACGTGATGTTCTACTTTCGCAGCAAAAAATAGAAAATTTAGCAGCTTAAATAGTCAAAAAGGATTTTGTTGCAACAAACGGTAGCTTCCAGCATTGTAAAAAACGTGAAAACATTGATTTCATTGGTATACAGTCGGTAAATTTAATAAATTTCGTGATTCATTTATTGTTATCAATCGGTTAATGTCATCAACATCATCAAAGTGATCAAAATAAACAAAAACAACTTTACTGTACATTTTGGTATTTGGTTCAGAAATTAGTTTCGCCGATATTTGAGATGAAAATCACATTAAATAGCATTTCTCTTTTAGGATTGGAATAATTATCTTAATTGTTAAAACAAGAAGCTGAGCTCTAACGTAGCAATTTCAAATTTTCCTTATTACTAAAAGCAACAACAGACAACATAGATTTACAAATTCATAGTTACCTGAGTTATAAATAAGAATCACTCCAAAAGTTCTGAATAAATTAAATTTAAAAAACAAATATATTCTCTAAAAGAAATATGTTATTTGATATCTGCGTAAAAACATTCCCATTTAAAGGAAATGAGATATTTCTCTCTACGTTTACATGGCATAGAACTTGATTTCTCCCTGCAGGAAATTTTCTTTCCTTTTTTGTGACGATGAAGAAAAAAAAAATAACTTGAGGGAACTGCAGTCAATAAAAACGAAGTCTCACATGATGAATGATATAACCTCACATCGTTTAATGGTATTATAATTGCCCGTAAGTTTCCATCTCTTCTTTTTCCGATCTATCGATGCATCGACAGGAAAAAAAGAAGTTTTTCACGAAGAGGTAGCCGTTTTTCGGATAATTTAGCTTACGGGTTAAGCATTACGTGCCATCAGCAATTTTAGATGAGTTTGGAAATGGAAAAGGGGAAAGAAAAGCCTTCAATTTCTAGAGTTTGGATCTAAAGTTGACTGGAGAGGTTTTGAATTTTTAAGCGTCACGATTTCTTTGGAATACCATAATCCAGATCAGATGTTTAAATTTTAATTTATGTTTTATACCGCAACTAAATAAGTTAAAACGTGATTTGAATGTTTCTGATTTTACAAATGACACTCACTTAATAAATAGTTAATTTAAATACTCACTTAATTATAGTTTTTGATATATTTTTTTTAAAAATAAACGATTCTTCACTTTAGAACTTGATGCTTTACTAACTCTCTGAAAAACTCTGAAAATTGTGTGAATGAATACTTTATTTCAAGTTAATACCGAATGCGTTCATGCATACTTCAAAGGGTGTGTTCAAATCTAGGCATCAATTATTGAGAGCGTTTACACCAAGCTCAGATGCATTTACTCCACTCATGAATTAACACCGACAGTTTTGGTGCACTTTTAGAAACTGTCAAATTAAAACTGTAGATGTAAAGTAAAAGTTAGTGGCTGCTTAACATTTCGCAGAAGCAGAAGTTAACTGTTGTAAAAGGCATGTAATGTTTTTAGTTGTGTAATAAAGATATTCTCATACGAAAATTTACATAAAGATTCTGCCAATTGTATTGAATTATTTTATTTCCATTCTCTTTTGTTAAGTAAAATTTATAGCTGATACTTTATACCAAGCAGTAGGGAAGAAGGGTTCATTTTCAAAAAAAAAAGAAAAAAAGAATTAAGATAATTTTTCACTCAAGCATTATTTTAACATACATTTGAATGATTACACATCATCTTGTTTATATCAGGAATTACAAAGAAGCTTACTTTTTCCATAATAATCGTTTGAGAAAGATTGTTTTTGTCTAAACTAACTCCACTACACAAGGGACTATTCTTATCAAGAAAGTAAATAACATCTACAATAGCCCCACGAAGATACATGTTTTTTTATGCTGGCAAGTGTACAGAGAAAAGGTTAGTGACAAAATTGGTAAAAAACCGCATAATTTATAAAACAATGTCCCCTCTTACTGAAATTTTGAAAATAAAATGCGTTCATAAAAAGAAAATTTAAAAGTTACTTTAGAAATTTAAAAATTTTCTTTTACAAATTTCTGTTAAAATATTCATGGTCTGATTATGTAATTGCACTCCATCTGGTTGTGCAATAGCATGATTATGCAATTGCATATTTCACAGAGGAGGAAGTTTGACTCATAAATAAAAAGTTATTCAAGATGTCCACTTTTGTCCCCACAAGCCTCCTTTTTGCAGCGTAGAAGGTAAAACAAATAAACAAAATTTAGCCAAACTAGACGTAAATAAAATAACTTAGAGCTGTACCCGTTTGATTTTGCATCCAAGAGCCGGCGTACATTGCTGTTTGAGGTGTTCTTCCAATGTGAGGGACTGATTTGTGGCATCATCTAACATGGTTATGAAAGGATGAAATAAAAGTTCCAAAACGCAGGGACGGTGTTCCGCGTTTCTTTCCAGGCACCTAAATTATGAAAAAAAAACGCATCTATGGCATAAAAGATACATTTAAAGATAAGAGTTTCAGTTTGATAAGACATTGGGAGAGTTCCCTTACAAAAATGCTTTTGGAACACGCTCCAAACTTTAACTTTTGAAATGAAAGCAATAATCTAACTGCTGACTTTTCGATTGATCTAGTTCATAGTTTCAGCATTATTCTTTATTTGCAGATAAGCTTTCATTAGTACTTTAAATAATTCTGTAAGCAAACCTACGACAGCAACCACAACGGAAAAAATTTAAATCTTAAAGTACAATAAAATTCAATTCACGATTTTAAAAAAAAAAAAAAAAAACGTGGAGAACATTCTTTCTAATCTGGGTTGAGCTCTTTGCTTAACATGCACCAATCAGATTCGCAATTTCTAAATCCATACTTTCTATGAATTTTTATTTTGATGAAAAAGTTACAATAAAAAACAGAAATTATTGTTTCGCGTTGTATTATTTGTATACAGAAATTATTGTCACAATAAAAAACAGAAATTATTGTTTCCCCCAGCGTTGAAAGTTTTAACAGAAATTATTTTCAAAATATTTTAATTTGAATTAAAGTAGTTTGTTTATAACAAAAACAGAAAGATAGAATATCTTAACTCTTCTCTTAATTTTATAAGACCTATCAAACTTTATTTGATGTTTCGATTGGCAGCGTCAGAACATTTTGGAACACGCCTAAAGAAGTCCAAGCCAGGGAACTCACCCATTAAATATGAAATGCACACATTATTTATCATTCTGTATTTTTAGAAATTTCGGAGCAAGTTGAATTATAGTATAGATCTTAGAAATTTTCTGAAAATTTAATAGGGTACGAATTTGACCCACTTTATTGTATTTTTTTAAAATTATTTATACAATAATATGATTCAACATGGACAATTGAAAGGAGTTTAATTTCATTGAGATTGCAGCAGATGGGCAACGTTTTATTATTCAAAACAATGCTATTATGATTCAACATCGAACCTACTTTCCTGAGAATTTATCGAAAACCTGTATAGTCAAGTGTATGACTGTTAAATAAAACCTATTATTAATATTCTCCTATTTATTCGCTTATTTTATTTTATTTTATAATATTTTATTTTATTTTATTTAACCAACGTTGAAAAGCCGGCCGAAATTAGAATTAACGACTAATATTCAACAACTCCGTAGCCTTGTAATTTTGAACCCAATTCAGAGAACGAGGGAACTCCTGGATCAAGTATTGGGAGAAATTTGCCTTCGTGGAGGACTTTTTGATTTAACTCACCCGTATTTGCGGTACACGGAGAGGAAAACCATGAAAACACTCCCATGGTTAGCCTGACGGCAAGAGGACTCATAATCCACCTACAACTGAGGATATTTTACGTCAGCACTGTGGTCGGTGCCAGGCGGGTGCGGAATTTGAATCGTAAAGCTATCGATGGGATTTGAACCCGGTTCGCCTCATTGGAAGACCAGTGCTCTATCTCCAAATCCACCATCGCTCTTCATTCGATTATTTAACAACACAATCGATTTTTCTTGCTTGTATTAAAAAATTTCTGAAATTGTAGTTGTTTAAAATTATCTCCATAGATAATTTATTGCTCTCGTAAAGTAACACAAGCCACAGGTTGTATAATTTTAACTTCTGTACTATGTTTTTTTAAGCGTTCTCGTAGCGCAATCGGTTAAGGTGTCGCTTTCACTGCTGGTGGTATGTGCTGGGAGATGCGCGTTAAACCTGTTATGACTGAAAGTCTCGTTAATTATGGTGGGGAATTAGCTCATGAACTGTTCACGTCATCTGATCAGGGTCAGAATTATGTGGCATTTTTACCATGACTTTCAGAAGATCGAGCCCTGAAAAACGGACTGGGTGATGTAATGGTTCTTGACTGTATTTTCACAACAAAATTGGTTTTCAAGGTTCAAAAAAAATTTCATGCATTCATTCAAAGATTAAATTAAATTTAAAAACAAAATCTCCCAATTTAGCTTTACTTCTGAGAGCATGTGTCAACTAGATGAAAATAATATTTTTATTTGAAGCTCAGAGGGGAACTAGCTACGTCTTATTTAGAAGTAAGTTGGATTTCAGACTCATAGTAATCACTTTTATGTAGTATCCGATTGGAAAGTCCCTATAGCAGAATGTCTTGCATTTTTTTGCAGCATTTGGAAAGTAAAAATGTTTCATTGTACGCATAACTGTACTCTAAACGATAAATTTTACCAAGTAAGCCCAGCCCTCGTAAATATCTTTAATTGCCAGTTTTAAGATTAAAAAAAACGAATAGCGATTGTGTGATGCATAAATTATTTGAATACAATTAGTTCAAATGAGTTTTTTAAATGCAGGACTGTGAATTGCGATGCGTCATAAGTTAATTGGAGAAAAACGAATCAGGATATGCGTGATTCGTAAACACTTTAACGTGGATTTGCGAATCACACGTGCGATTAGATTATGGTGTTGGATGAGAGATGTGAATAAAAATCACACGATGTATCCGATTTGTGAATTTTGTTAACATAAATTGTTCATCATTTCAAATGCGTTTCATAAACGTTTATGCGAATTCAAATGTGTGATTTGTAAACTGCTTTAACATGAATTAAAAGCTCTGAACTCCTGCAGTTGTTGAAATGGGTACCACGTGACGGTCAATAGAGTTTGTTTTACTGAAACAGTTTTTCAAGAAATGATATTTTCTGCTTTGAAGATTAGGTGTAAAAAGAATAAATTATGTAATTCATGATTTTTTTAAATTTTTCAATTTATTGTATCAGAATTTATTCAAAATGAACCATTCATTTTCCATGTATTCGTAGGTGGTTTTAGAACCAACAAGAGGGCCACGGAATTAACAATTTTTTCAGATAAATTGTACTTAATTAGTACTTTAAACTTACTACTTGCGTAATCCAAAGGGAATTTTAAATTTTAAATACTTTTATCAGGTTTTCGAATAAAATTAATTACCTCGAGCTAAAATGAAGCGAAATGTAAAATAAATTATGCACGTAAAATTTCCAAGAAGTGTTCGCCTTCGAGTTACAATTTCAAAATGCTCTTCGCTCTTAATAAAACATATAGTGATTATATGTTATAAGAAAGTGGAAGTTACTTTCTCAATTAGAGAAAGTATTTCAAACATCAAAATAATTTTTCTAAAAATTTGTAATTACTTGCCAACTTCCGTTTCTAATTATTAAATGTTTCAAGAAATTTATTACTTCGATAATAAAACACAGATGCAGTTTGAGTTTGATTTTGTAATTAATTTATTCGAACTTTGCGACGGAGCATGAACAGTTTTTTTATTTAAAGGAGCAAATGAATTTCGTTAGTTTGATATTTTGTGATAACAGTTACATGATATATCAGGTAAAAATAAAGAGGAAAAGTTAATTATACTCACTCACTGATGAAATCTTTGAAAGTTTCACTCCACTCGGTTGATTTCTTGAGGGTGGGAGGGGGATTTCTATGAATAATAAATTTGATTCATTTTACAATTTTCACTTAATTTTTTTTCCACATAAAAATATTGATTTGAAGACTCCCTTAAGTTACATTTTCGAAAATTTCCTCCGAAGAAGATATTTCAATGAATTTGATTTAGTCATGTATACTTAATTGGCGAATAAAAGTTTCGAATATCGTTTGCCACATTGTTTTAGCTAACGCTCATGGATTTAATTTGTTCTATGAATACAAATATGTTAAAATTTATTAAAAGATTTAGGATACTCTTATTTAATATTTAATAATTTGTGGCATAAAGGAAAAACAAAAAGCAGGTTGCTGCGGAAATGCGTAGAATATAATAAAGAATGGAAAATTTAAAAAAAAAAGAAAATTTTTTTTTTGAAAATTAAGAAAATTATATATATATATATATATATGCGAGCAAAAGTTGGCTCTTTGTCGAACTCAACTGCGTGATCAACCTTTGCGGCATTTCAACTTATCTTTCTATACCAAAAAATAAAATTACGTGCGGGATATAGGAATTCAAAAAAAACTGGAAAAAATGGGAACCTAGTTGCCAAATTTTTAGAGCATAATATTGTGAATTTTGTGAAACTTAATGCTTTTTAATGTCAGCATACTTTAGTTCTTGCCTTTACAAAGCCACTTTTATAGTAAGAAAATAAATGTTTTCAAAATACTTAAAGATATAACGACCAATTTTCAAGCTCCCCCCAAATAGTATAAAAAAAAGAACGAAGAAATTATTCTATATTTACGTTTATTTAGCGTGCCAGTAGTGCAGAGTTTTAATGTTGTGTTAGTTCAGAGTTCAGAAAATAATATTTTATACGTTCAAGCGTTGTTACTTTTTTAGCTAATATGCTTTTGGAAAACAAAAATTATATAGAATTTTAGAGCTTCCTACTTTTGCAAATCTTTCTCTTATTTTCCTTATTTATAAATCGATATGTGCGTTATTGTTTCTAAAAGATAAAGCAAAAAATTTAATTATTCTATCAAGAACAACATTCAAACTAATTTTGATAAGTAATGTCAAGCATTTGTGTTATTCTAAATATAAAAATAAGTTAAAATATGAAGGAAATATGTTTGGCTGTAAAAGAGTCTCCAGAAATGCCAAAGCTGATATTCTGAAATGGAAAGTGTTTGAAACGTTTGGCACGCTTTCAAATAGCCCATGAATGCTTACACAGATTAATTAAACTAAATGAAGCGTGTATTAAGGAGTATATCTTTAGTGCGTTCTAAACTTCAAAATTAACAATATTGTTTTAAAAAATATATATATTTTAAGAATTTTCTTCAAATTGAACAAATAACTTTCATTTAAATGACTTTAATAAATTTTAATTTTTACAAAATGTGCATTTCTCAAGTGTAATCATTTCTTATCTATTCTTCTTCTGTATTGAATTATTTGTATCGCTTCTTTTCGTGAAATTTTGACAAAATTTGATATTTATATTTTTTTGCATTTAATAACTTATTCCTTTTAAAGTATAAAACAAATAGTAGCAAATAGTAAACAAATAGTAATTAAATAATAATAAAACAAATAGTAACTCATTAAAGAAATACAATTTCCAGTAAAGAACGAAAGTTTTATAAATTTCAAAAAGTCAACAAAAGTTTTATTAAAAAACATCATTAAAAGTGACATTTTTTAAACAATCTAACAATTGTATTAAAACTTTAATAAATTATAATCATAAAAACGTATTATTTTGCTTGCATGTTTTGTACAAAAAAAGGGTAAGAATTCTAGAAAATATAATTTAAATTTAAATGAAGTCAAAAATATATTTATATTTATATCCGATGTTTTACTTGAACGACACGTTTTTTACAAACNAGAGTTAAACAGTAGTAGTCGTTAATCTTAAGTCGTTAATCTTAATCTTAATCTTAAATCGGCTATATGTATATATATATCGAAAGCACGCACGTTTTATTATTCTATAAACATGCATATTTCTCACTCCAGTGTCGTATTCTTCACTCATTCTTGTGTTTTAACTATGTTTAAATACGATCCAATTCACCAAAGTCAAACTCTTTTATTAAAATTAAATATAATTTTATACATGCGTTTTTACGTATTTTTTTTTAAAAAAAAATACAGCGTAGAGTGTACTATAAAAAACCATGTTATTTAATTATTATCATTCTTTTCTCTGCTAAAATTATTTTAATGTCACTGAACGTTGAAAAATTATTTATGTATTTCATCTAATATCATTGTTCATTACACCACAAAACGGGAAATAAAGATATTAAAAATCACACACAAATGAAATAAAGTTACACCCTGATTGCATTTTGAGGCTGTCAATAACCTCCATCAAACTTTGCTTCCCCGATCATGTTCTATGTTTATAGAATGTTTTGAAAAAATGAAATGAAATCAACTTCACATAAAGAAGTCAAATGTTTGGACGGAGAGCTTATATTTCTGTCAATTTGCTTATGCCTGTTTTACGTCATATACCGCCTGTTTAACACAAACAATAAAACATTGCCTTCGAAACAAAATACTGTTTAACTCACTCTTTTCTTTCATAAGAAGCAAACTATAGTTGACATAATCCATAACAAAGTTTAAGCTTTCCTTCAAATTTAGTTTATTAATTCCCTTCTCAAACGAAATTATACTTAAAAATCCCCACCGGCTCCTTCCTGCCAATAGGAAGAAGTTTTAATCACAGAGAGTCACGTATTTGCGTGGAAGGCTTTTGATTCTTTTATAAATGAATTGTTCCTTAAAAACAAATTTCATTAATTAGGTTAAACCTTAAAATAAATGAGAAAAGGTTGAAATAGAATCCCAACTACACTCCCTCTCCCCCCTCTCATGAAAGGACGCCGCGGCCGCCGCTGCATAATCAGGTTAAGTCAAGCATAATGAAAATGCAATGAACAACAGCTGACGTTTACATGTTTATCTACTGCATGCAAAAGCTTTCATTTTTTTGTTCTTTTTGCAATCTCATTTTGAAATTATGCTTCCTCTCTTTCTTTTAGTCGTAACAATTTGCCTTTTTATTCGTATTGTTGAAGAGAGAGCAAAATTAACTCTCTCTCTCTGTGTTGGAAAAATAAATACGGGTAGCTCTCTATTCCTGCTTTTACTTTAAATAATAGCGCAGGTCACATACGCTTAATGTAAAAGAGTTTTCGTTGCACGCGAGATTTAACTTCATTACGCTTGATTGAAAAATGTAATACACCTTTTGCGGAATTAAGAGTTGAAGGGCATTTAGAAGACAATTTTGTTGTCTTTTTCTCACGGATATAAAAAGAGCACCTATAGGAAAAAATAATTCTAATCAAAATTTTTGAAAATTCTCGTGAAAAATAACCTCAGAAATATATTTACTTCCCCTTTATAATTAAAGCTGCTTCAAAGCAAAAGAAATGAAATGAATTATCTTAAATTCTTCTTTTTTATTTGCAGAGAGTATTTTAGTTTATTTCTAACACTGACTACGTTTTTCAATATAATTTTTGCAATTATTTGCTAATATTTTCTTAGAAATTGTCCTTCAAAGATCCGTTAGTGACAAAAGCAATTCTATTTTTATTTCTGTGGCCCGGTACTATTTTTAGTAAATAAAGAAGTGCAAATTCGTACGATGATAAATCAAAAGTGACATTGTATATTTAATTAATATAAACTCTATTATATTCTAAAATAAAAAATCTTAAAAACCAGTTTGAAGATGTAACATGAAAATAATAAAATGAATCTTATCTAGACGATTTGTGGCTATAACAGCTGAGTAAAATTAAAATTTTTTAGCATGAATGTTAAAGAAAATACAATTATATACATTTATTTTATAAACAGAAGGAAAATATAATAATAAATGATAATAATAATAATGATTTAGTGATTAGAAAATATTTTCATTGTTAAAATATTTGTTTTTGTTGCGAATACTTAAATTTTCTGCAGATATAAACGCTTCGTTTTGGTTTTGGTGACAATAGTCGTCATTTTGATGTTGGCTCCAACAATTAAAATCACGTCAAGCTAGTACCGTCAACTAAGATTCTACCGATAACAACTCTATAAAAATATTTTTCTTATCGTTTTTTTAATTTTTGAAAAAAGCAAAAAGAAAAAATTGCGATCACAGGTCACCCATAGATAGGTTACCACAGCAAAGCATGCAAAGACGACGCTGACGTCAAATAAGATGCGCAAGCCATCAAACCCAAAACAAGACCCATTTTGCCAATGGGTAATAAATCTATAAAAGCGCTTAGAGACAGCAGTAACTCAAAATTCGTCTTCAAATATATTTACGTAAAAATAGGGAATTATACTAAATTGAAATCGAATAAAAGAAACATGAATGTAATACAGAACTTCATCAGGGAAAAATCGGCATGTATTCCTGTGGGAGCTGTGAATTACTGTGCAGAAAAAAAGAAGATATTATTCGCATCCCAATTTTGAAAATTGGGAAGTGAAATTCAAAAGTCCAATTTTGAATTTCAAAAATACCTAAAATTTAAAATAAATAATTAACTGGAGAACATTATTATTTCAAATATATTGCTATGCAAAGTTTAATCGCCCTCAGTTTTATGATCATAAAAAATTCGAAAAAAAAATCTGTTTAAAACTAGTTTGAAGATGTAACATGAAAATAATAAAACAAATCTTGAAAAAAGCTAAAAGGCGCCATAAATCTGAAATTTGTCTTCAAATATATTTATATGAAAAATAGAGAATTATATTAAATTGAAATAGAACAAAAGAAACACAAATGTCACACAGAACTTCCTCAAGGAAAAATCTGTAATGCATTCATCTGGGAGTTGTGAATTATTGTTCGTAAATTCGTTCAAACATAAATCAAAAGTGATATTGTCTATATAATTAATAAAAACTAAATTATATTCTAAAATAAAAAAATCTCTTAAAAAACCAGTTTGAAGATGTAACATGAAAATAATAAAAAAAATATGGAAAGGCGCTAAAAGGTAGCCGAAACCTAATATTTGTCTTCAAATATATTTATACGAAAAATAGAGAATTGCACTAAATTGAAAAAAAAAGAAAAAGAAACAGAACTTTATCAGGGAACGAACCGCATGCATTCATGTGGGAGCTGTGAACCATGTGGGAACTGCGAATCATGTGGGAGCTGTGAATCATGTGGGAGCTGTGAAACATGTATTAGGAGCGTCACTAACCTTATATTATCTTTATTAATGTATTTTATTCATTGATAAGATTAAAGCTAATTACTCGATAGTTTATGAGTCCTTGCTAGTTATCCCCTAATTTATATACACTGTCATGAAAAATAGGGCTTCGCTGTCAAGCAGTGGAAGTGCAGAACAGTGCAAAAAAGTGCAGACTCTAGAAATCTGTGAACACAAATTAAGAGCTGGACATGTCTAGATACTATCGCTTCCTGTCTCTCCTGAGAGAGTTTCTATTTGGCTACTTAACGTTCTTTAAATCAAATCCTTTTTTCCTGTCTTGAAAATGCGAGCCTATTTTTGATCGCTCAAAACATGCCGACTTTTAATACCATTTTCATATTTTTTTGAAGAAGTAGAAGTTTTTATGTTAATTATAGCTTTCCGCTTTAGTTTCTTAGGAATATTCATATCTAGTGAGAAACGGTGTTAAAAGTTACATATTTTAAAAAAAATGTATATAAATTTTTTGCACGTTCTTTTAGTTTCATTAGCAGTTTCACTGTGTTTATTAATCTGGATGAATGTTTGCCAAAACATTTTAAACTGTTATTACTGAAATTTAAAAAAAAAATCGTTTTTTTTCCCTGATGTTGTTTACGAAATTTTATTTATTACTCACCGAAACACTTCTTTTTTCAAAATGTAGCAGCTACCTCGATTTAGAATAAGTTAAGCATAAGACGTGATGTCAATAAGGAGTTATAAACAACAACATTTTGTAGAATAGTAGATAATAATTTCCTTTTTCCTGAGACAAGAATTTTAAGTAATTGAGAAAAATGTGATTTTTATTAAGATACATGTAGTTTAGAAAAAAGTAAACTCATAAATGCGATGAGAAAAATTAAAAAAAAAATTAAATTTAATTACGTTTTTAATTTATTTCAATTGTTTCATCAAAAATCATACAATTTAATTTTTATCATTTTTGATACATTATGGAATATTTTAACTGAGTATTTTTTCACAGTTTTGTCATGAAATGAAGTTCACTAGACTTAAAGTTATTTTTATACCCAAAAACTGTTGCATTTCCTTTCTTATAAATTCTTATTGTTCTTAGAATTGCGTGTTACGGGGCAAAGACAATTATATGTTCACATAACCAATCACTTTGTAAAGGCATAAAATATTATTTTAAAAGTACTAAAAAATTGCACTTTAACATTATCCAATAACTTGGACGTCTGGCTTGAAGTCAAAATAAGTGATGATTTCTGCAATTATGTTTTAAATTTAAGTTCGCAAAATGAAACTTTTTAAAATATATGAACTGAAACAAAACTTAAAACGCGTTATAAATTGACAGTTTACTTTTCTCTCTGAAGTATATTCAATAGCGTGATATGACAATGCTTGAGAGGCCAAAAAAGATAAAATTAAGCGAAAAAAGTATAAAACTTCGATTTTAAAATATATAAACCTAGTTGTCTAAGGAAAAAAGAAGGAAAAAAAAGAATCTGTATGAATTTCGATAAAAATTTCATACTTTTCTCAGACGCTGTATATTAAATATTCATTTTAGAAAGGATTTCATTCTGTTGGGATTCATATCATCCACACAGTTTCATATTTTCCCTGACGTTTTGGGAAATAAAATTATCATTTTTTTTGCGACATTTTTTTGAGACTTATTTATGCATATCCTTATAAATTGAGACAATCATTTTGACTTTGAAACTAAATGAAATGTGTAAAAACAATGTTAAAAATAATGGAAGGGAGAATGCCTGGATATTTTTAAGGCTACTGGTTTTCGGTAAAGCTGTTTATGGTAAACTGCAGGCATAACAGGCTTTTTAGGTTTGAAACGCATTATAAGTAAGTTTTATATTTTTGACAATCAACCTAGCGAGAAAAAAAAGGATTACTAAATTGAAACCTGCTGATTGCTACTGACAGTTTAAAAATTGAAAATCTAGATGAATGAAGCAGTGAAACAGAATTTTGAAATTAAACAAAAATATTTCATTTTAACTTTCATGTGAGTTGCAGAAACTATGTGAAAAATACTATGTGAAACGTATGAATAACGGAAAACATATCTTTACGGAAAATGAGAAATGAAAAATTACTAGGAGACTCCCCCTCCCCTTTCACAACGCTCACCATACTTAATTATTGCTTAGCAATCATTGTTGTTTATTTTTCAAAAATAAATAAATAATGAATGTTCGCAAAAAATAAAACTGTTATAATTTTACGTAACAACAGTTTTTAAGCAATTATAATACAATGAAAAATTACCTGTACTAGAAAAAAAGTCAAATTTTCTTGAAAAATAAGAATGGAGGAAGAATTATATATATAGAAGGAATGAATTGGAAGTGATTTAACTGTGTTATTATAATTGTTTAAATAGGAAATGGCTTATGTCTTCTTACTAAGCAAGTGCTTTGTATTTTTAAACATTTCAATATAAATATCAGGATTTAACATCTTGGAACATCCAATCTCTTTCTCTCGTTTTACATTTATTTAAATTGGAGCTTATGAAATAAAGATCTCGAGAGAGATGTATAAATTTTCTTGCAACAATGGATTAATAATCATTATTTAAAGCGGAAAAAGAGACAAAATGTTAGGAAACTACCATTTGAAATTGCAATTAATTTAGAACAGATTGGAATGTTTTCTTCAAAAAAACTGGGTTAAATATAAATAAAAATGGCTTGTTCAGCAACTTGAATTTTAAATTTATAGATGAGTTATTTTCTGGTCCGAGAAATAAACAGTTCATATATATATATATTGACAGCTTACTNTATATATATATATTCAACTCTTAAGTTGCATTTCGAAGACTGAAGAGCACCCAACGAGCTAACTTTTTTCTACAAATTATAACTCTCGAATAGTTTATAATATAGAATATTTTATAACTCTGGAACTCGTATACATAAATATATAGAATAGTTCACGTTATACTACTTACTACTACTACATACTACTACTACTTATACTACTTACTACTTATGCACAGTTAATAAAACTTATTAAATCATAAATTCTTAATTTTTATTTGGAATTTTCCCTTTTTTATTCCTTCTTGCCTTTTATTATTAGTGATCATATTTTAATGCAGCTTTAGTGCTCAATATTTTTCATTAATTTTTCTTTTTCATACTGTTCTTGTTTCAATAATTTTCTTCAAGTTTTGTTTATTATGGGTTTTTTGCTTTTTGAGCAAAATTTTAATATGGATTTAAAAAGAAATAAAAAATATAGCTTCTGGTAAAAAAATACGATTATAATTTGATACATTGTACCCGACCTCTTGCTACTGTGAAATAATTATAATACAGGATTTTTTACATTTCATTCGAAGATAGAATTTTTGCTTTTTTTATAAAGAGTGCAACGTTTTGTAATATTATCTCCTAATATTACAAATTATATATCCTAATATACACTCCTAATATACAAGTAATAATTCTTATAAAGAGTGTAACGTTTGCACTACCCGATAAGAGATATAAGACTTGCCCCAATGTTGATCAAAAACATACAATTCAAAATGACGGTAGTTGTAAATCTGTCTGTAAACTTAATTATGCCATTTATACGGTGACCTACGATTTTTACAATACCCTCTATCCACAATAAAGGGGACAATGAAAATTTTAAATTCCTTAAATATGTTAGAAAATTTTGAATATTAACTGTAAAAGTGTCATATTTTAATGGAAAATAATGAAACTTTGGTCATTAATTTGATAATTTTAATTTAAGAAGTGATATTGCATGGAATGACCATGCCGAAAATCCTTATGTTTCGTATAGCTGAACTATATCTGCAAATCTCTAAGCTTGATTATATGTTACAGTGAATGACCGAAATCAAGAGAATGTCGAATTTCACCGGTAAATGTCAACAATCACATAGTCGCTTTGGTGAATGTCCGAAATATTTGTTATATCCAATTTGATGTTAATTTATTCGTTGATATTATTATATTTATTCGATATTTTAATATCTGCTGAGGATAGATTAGATGAAACATCAGCGTTCGGAGTACCTAGCAAATGTATACCGGGCAGTGGCAATGAACCTTAAAAAAACAACAGTGTAGGGTATACCGGGCAGTGGTACTTAACTAGACGTAGTATATATACCAAAGCTACTATGTGATTGTCAACATTCACCGGTAAAAGTCAACAACCACCAATTTCGGTCATTCACAGTTACATATATAATCTGACAACAATTATGGAGAGATTTCGCCAGCAGAAAAGTGTTCAGTAATCTTCGTTACAAAAGGTAAGCATAATTAATTTTATTCTTAATTATTGTTACACACGCAACAGAAAGTTACATTCACACAGAAAAATTTGTTTGAGTGTAAGTTTTGATACTTTTTATTCAAATATAGTTTGTTAAGATACTTTAAATTACAGAAATAAAAAAAATTTAAATAGTTTAATTTTAGCTATGCAACGTTGAGGGCATGAAGTGCTCCGGCTTAGGGTAACACATTTAATTAAAGTCAAGCCCACAACATCATTTTAGATTGAACATAAATGTAATTTAAACAAGCTATTAAAAAAATGTATGCAAATATGCTGAAAATTTTGTAAATAATAATAGTAACTATACCCTTTGATTTAGTCGTGTGAACGCCAGTTAATAAATCAAAATTAGCCACTTTCGAGCATGTCGCCATTGTGTACAATTGTTTAATAATTTAGTATGGATAATGAGTTCCCCATTAAAATAGTTATGTAAATAATAGGTGATTAAATAGAAAAAAAAGGTGAGAATTCTGTTAAATTTAAATAACAAGCAATTTTTAGGATTTATTTTTAATATACATGTATAATTTTGTTACTTTATAGGATTTTTTTAAAAATTTTTAAAAATAAATATAATATTAGGAGCAGATTTCTTGTCTGCTTTTACTTCAATTAAGTAAAAAGAAGGAATAAGAAAAATATAAATGAAATTGTTATTTAAATGTTTATAAAGTTAGCATAAAAGTTAGATACAGAGTTTGAAATTAAACAATATTTAACAATTAAACTTTTCTAAAATTAAATTTTTAAAAAATAACTTCAATAAAAATATTTACAAACTGTTAGATTGCTAAATATGCGTTAATTTCTTTTTCAAAAGAAGGAATAGCACAGAACGAAGAAAAATCGTAAAAAGATTTAAGAAATCCCTTTAAATTTACAGAATATCTACGAAAAAAGGAACAGACAGCTGAGAATTACAGCAATAAAAGCAGAATGAGAGACAAAGTTAAACTAATATTATTACTGTAGCATTAATTAATATATTAATTAAAAATCTGTTATGTAATACTTGTGTGAGTAATTATTTTGGTTATACAAATCACACTAGCGACGGAAACTATAAATTTTTCCTCAATTTTTCCCAAATTTTCAATTATTTCAGAATGCATGATTTAAATAGTGTAAAAATTAATATTTCAGACATTGTAGAGGATTATGATTTTATATTATAAAAAGAAAACTACATGTAACATGCTTATACACAAACAATGCTGCAATATGGGCTAAATGATACTTTGCAATTAACACACATTAATTATAGTAACTTTCCTCTACTTTCTCGTTTCTTAAAATTAAATTTAAGCATACAAATAGAGGTAAACAGGGATCAGAATGCAATAAAAACTCGCTTAAAAGTTATAAATTAAATATAAGTTTTATTTCCAAAAAAAGAAAAAAGATTTTAATAAAGGTTACAATATTGAACCAACAAACATTAGCGATAATTACATATGATCGAGATCATATTAATGAATTTCGTTCAAGATCTTGTTAATAATTTTTTTTTTCTAATTTGTACTTTAAAATTCTTTGTTTTCATCTTGTGAAAACTAAAATGAGTAAAATGTCTCCAAATTAAAAAAAAGCAAGTTAGATAACTTATATGTTTTTTATTGGTTTTCAAAACCCTATTTTCGATAAGTTTCTTTGACAATTTAAGTATTTATAAGTTTTATTTGACAATTCATGGATCATCAAAGGAATTTAACATAATTAAATCAATAAGTTCGAAAATCGGACATCTCCAACTAAATTAATTTTACAGGATAGGCAAGAAAACAGAATAGTTAAGCATCAGCCTGATATATATAGAGATGTTTTACTTCACAAAATATACTGTATCAAGTAGGTGGGCAAAAAAGTGGAGATGACAGGTTTTCGGACTCATCAATTAAGTTCAAAGCTATAAATGTAATAAAACTCTTGGTAGAACTATTTTAAATTGCAATCATATTAGAAAAAAATTAGGAAAAATGTATATATCCGATATGTATACATATAGTATTGCACATTACGGTAGAATTCATATCAGTTGATCAAAGGTTATTCATTTGGAATATATAATTTCTTTTTGTGCACTTTTGAATTGATCAATAGTATATAAATAATTTATTTCAATTTTTACTGATAAGCTTCCACACAAAACTTAATGACAGAAAAAGTAGGACTCAGTGGACAAATATATATAAATATGTACCCTCAAGAACGAGAGGGGCTTAGGTAAAACTCTTATATGGAGAGGAAAATGTCAAGTTTTGAAATCTTCCAGGAGCAAATTGTGTTTGCATCCGTTGAGGATGAAAAAAAACAACATGAAGAGACAGAGAGAGACAGGCATCTATGCACCGTTCACTTCAATTAAAGGTTAATGAAATAGGCAACGTGATTAAATTGATTGAGTTAACCCCGTTTGTTTGCGATGGGAATTAACATTATAAGTGTTATAATTAGATTGCATTCCTGACAAAATCGTTCATTAAGAGTTTGTTCCTTGAAGAGTTAATCCTTTTAAGGGGCAGATTAAACAATATGGATGAATATCCTCGAAATTAGCAGCTTCTCTTATCAATATCGTCTATGAGATTAAAGTTGACTTGTTTTAGTTTCAGTATTCTCGTAGTATCTATTTAGTATCCGTCGATAATGACTTGCAGTATCATTCATTATGTTTTTACTTGATTTTCATAAATATTTTTGAATCTTAATACTCGTATAATATTTATTTTCACAAAATGATTTTTAATGTCTGAAAGTAAAATTTTTTACTTTGCGAAAAAATAAAAAATTATATTGGCTGGATGTAGCGCAGTACAAGATGTAAAACTACTGTAGTCGCTACTTTTTTTTCGTAGTTTGTAGTGTGCTACTTTTTTAAAAAAAGTAGCGTATTGAGTCGTGCGATACAAGAAAATAGTAGTTTGTAGCGAATCCTGGCAACTACCTTTAGCGTTAGTTTAGAAAAGAAGCACGATTCTGACGCAACTAATTTTTTGAATTCGATGGGTGCAAATCCTCGCGGGTCCGTCAATGGATGGAATGAAAATGACCCTGCTGGTGCAGCTGAGCGTTGACAAAAATTACGTATTTAAAATCACGTATAACCAATATTTAAACTAGCCATTACAAAAAATAGATAATTAATTACTCTGGTCAAACTTTCACATGCAAATGCACAATCATGAAATATCGATGTTATTTCAGAGGAAGAAAACGTATTTTCAATGTATTTAATTTCTTAGAGGAAATAAAAGAGTGTTACACACTTAAAAACTGCAAGTATTTGATAATTTAGCATTTTTTAAATTAAATATTCGCTGTTTAAAAGGGCATAAAAAGTTGAAGGGTAAACGAAAAAAATCGAAAAAAAGTGCTTTCGACTAACAAATTGGTATTTAGAAAAATGGCACTTGCAAAAAGTATTTCTTGAATATTTCCTTATGTTTAATGTAAGCCAATTTCTTACACAAAGCCATTTTGAACATAGATGTAAATTAAGTTCTCCAGCTAAGTTCATCTCCTTAAAGTAATAACTACTTCAGTAGTTACTAGAATTCCAAAGTAGTTTGTAGTCACTACATTTCAATAAAAGTTGCTATAGGTAACAACATTTGTAACAAAGTAGTTGTTGTAAACTACAAAAATAATGTAGTTTTTTCGACCACTGTAGAAAATAAGCAATATAGAAAATTTTAAGTAATTCTATAGAGAAACTGGTATAGAAAATTATACTGTTGTTCATTGGTTATGAGAAATTTACCATTTATAAGCTTATCAAGTTTTTAGATTATAAAGAAGCACTGATTGTGGAAGTATCATTTGATCCAAGAAAACATCAGCAATTACCAATTACATATAAAAAAACAGCCTTATTAAGAAAAAATAATGTTTTATAATGACATTTAGCATAATTGTTGAAAAGAAAGATTCTAAAAGCATCTTTCTTATTAACATTCATGGGTTTTTCGATTGTTGGGTGCTTCTGAAGTACTGCATCATCCGATTTCTAGGCAAAAGTGCAACAAAGGGAAGAAGTCATTCGTTTGTTCTTCAAAAAATAAAAGGATATTTCTGTGGACGCAAAGAGGGAAAATGTTTAACAGTAAGCTACAGAAGAAATATTCGAGGCGACTGAATGCTAACAAGAATTGACTTCTATTAATCGGCATTCTCAAGAGATGTTGAGATAAAGCGTAAAAAACAGGTTATCTATGAGCTTTTTATTCTGGACCGAGCTCGAAATACGTGTTTAAAAAAATGAACATAGCATTTCATTCTGTTTTTCAAATTTCTACAGTGAAGAGCGTTCTCTCCTTTTGTTTAAAGAAAAAACTAAAACTTAGTGACAAGCGACAGCCCATAGTGGGCCAAGGCCTACCGTGCCCGTCTCAGTTTTTATGACCTTGTCCTCTGGGGTGCAGGAGCAGATGTTCCAGTTAAATGGTCAACCAAACGCCGAATCCCCAGTGTTTAGTCCCCAAGCATGCTTGATACTCATTTAATCGAACCACTGAAGGAAGGTAAGACTGAGTCAACCTTGCCCGGCCCGAGAATTGTACCCAGGACTAGGAGCACGAGAGCTCGAAGAGCTACCACTCAACCACCTTAAATCACTTAGTACATTTTTTAAAAAAAAAGTTAGCTTTTTTTGAAAAGATATAAAAAATATATATCTCTTTTTACAATGTTGATACGGGTCCTATAAATTTATAGTGGTGGTATTAAATTTATGGTGCTCTCATTTAGATTCCTTTAAACTATTTTAGTGTATACTGTACTGAATACGAAGAGATGCCTGAAAAGGTACCTCTGGTAATATATCCATCAATCCCGAAGTCACGGTTTTCGTCCGGTAATGTTTAGGTTTAGTGTTAAAGAAAACAAGAAAAGGCAAGTACAAAACTACTGATCGTTTAGTTGTAAAATTCGGGTTGAATTTTAAAAAGAGGAATTTGAGCTGCGTCCATTTTCTTAAACATGCATTTCAAGCCATGCCTATTTTTTTAAACATGCATTTCGAGGTATGCCTATTTTCTTAAACGTGCATTTCGAGCTATGCCTATTTTCTTAAACGTGCATTTCGAGCTATGCCAATCTTCTTAAACGGACATTTCCAGCTATGACTATTTTCTTAAACGTGCACTTTGAGCTATGTCTATTTTCTTAAACGTGCATTTCAAGCTATGCCTATTTTCTTAAACGTACGTTACCAGCTACGTTTATTTTCTTAAACAAGCATTTCGACAGATGCCTGTTTTCTTAAACGTGTATTTTGAGCTATGCCTATTTTCTTAAACGTGCACTTTGAGTTGTGCCTCTTTTCTTAAACATGCATTTCAAATTGTGTTAATAGGAGAAGGGTGGGATCAGGGTGAACAACTCCAGCTCCAGGTTAGAGTTACAACTTAGTTTTATCATAGCAATCCATACGTCATCTTAAAGTAAGATATATATTAATGAAAAACACTACTTCATCACTATTCTGCATTTGAGGTATTTTTTTCTGCAGGTTTTTTGAGATACAATATATTTATTTGTTGCTTTCCTGAAAATAGTTACAGATTTATTTTGCTTATTCATAAAAATAGATAAATGATAAAGTTTATATGATTTCCGAAGAGAGTCCGTTACCAGAAACATGTTACAGAGAAGCCGAATGACTTTTCTAGTTTTTCAGTTAAAAATGCAATTAAAGAATATGGAGAAAACAGTCCTCCATTACAGAGAGATTCATTATTAAGAGTTTCATCACAATAATAAACGAATAAAAAAGGACACAGTCAATTTTAACAGTATTTTTCAAAGCTGTTTCGCCATGAAATATAAAAATTCCTCAGTTTAAGTGTTTATTCTTGGGGTAAAACTATAATTTTATCTTATTTATACCATCTCGACTTAAAGAATTATCTGATGGGCTTTAGAATAAAATAAATTAAATATTTTAAAAGTCACTAATTTTTTTAGTAATCTCCAATTTGGAGAGGTTTATCCACCTCGATAAAAATTATCAATATAAAAATAATTCTTAATTTTTGCGCATTTTTACGAGCCCAAATAATGTTGGAACAATATTTTAAACATTTAAAACTTAGCTCACAAACGCTTTTCATTTTCGCGAAATTTTATCTTTTTCTTATATTAACGTTTTGCTCCATTTCTTGAATTAGTAAAGAGAGCGCTTGTAAAATACAGGCTTAAGGTGATCAGACAGTTATGAATATCTATTACAAACCATCAACAGTTATGAAAATAATATATTATTTGCAAAAAAGGTGTTATTTCTTGTGAAGACAGAGGTTTCTAAAAAACAAACTTAAAATAACGTTTGGATAGGCAAAATAGCTTCTAATAGATTTGAATTTCTTTGTAAACGTGTTAGAAGTTACAAAATGAGTATCTATGTTTTTTGGATTGTACTCACATGCATTTATATAAAAAGGTTAACTGTTATTTTTACAGTAATTGATTAAGGAATCACATATTTATTCAAGACTTAAACAAAATAAAAATATGTAAGTTTCTTATAAGAAGGTCAAGGGTTAATTTCGTCAGTTTTTTTCAATTCTTATTTTAATAAGTAAAGCAGGTAACAAACGTATCCTACCATATAAGTACAACAAGGAGATCCTATATTTTGAAGTAAGTATTTATCAATAACGCAACGGAAAAAAAAAATAAGATAGGAATCATGACGCTTATTTAGAAGCAGTGGTACTTTACAGCAATGCAAAATGTAGCGCCATTTTCTAAAATTACATTTGAGTGTGCAATTTCAAAATTTCTATGTATTTTCCCTATCGAAATTTTTTTTGATTTTTAAAGAATTTGTTAAACAATAGATAATAATTAAATACAAATTAACACTAAATTAAAGAAATTACACTTAAAAATATACTTTTTTATTTTTTAAGGAATAAAAACAAGTGCAATTCAAAGAAAAACTTCTGTGGAAAGTTAAAATGTTAGTTTAATTAGACAATAATATTAAAGAAACTACAATGAATGTTTACTGATAAAGTTGACCGGGGTAGCCTGATTGGCAGGGAGCTGGACTCACATTTGTGAGAAAGGGAGTTTGAATTCAGCCGGCCGAAGACTCCCCGTGTAGTAAATGGTGACTGGTGCACCTTAAATCTGTCGAGTCACAAAGTCCGCCATGTTTCTATAAGAAATCATGCCTCTTGGGGTACTGAATTGGAGATAGATCGTTCTCTGGTTTAGGTCAAAATTACGATCTGGGCATGAGTTAATGGATTTATGAACGGGTCTGCCCTATAAACGGGTATGACGTATACGTGTGACAGAAGTTTTCTTGGGCATAGATGGCGCCCCTAGAAAACAAGGACAATAGCATCCCCTCTGCCTTAATGGCCGGTGACAGTAACAAAGTTCCTGACGACATAGGAAGATCATAGTTTTTTGCCATAATTTTGTTTGCTCAAATATACGCCACGAACGGATGCACAAAATCACGCTCCAGAAATACACTATACTTTTCTAAAATATAAAGTAATTTATTTCAGAAACTTTTTTATTTATGAAATGTATGAACTTTTTTATAAATGAAATGTAAGAAAAAATAAGATATACACCGAAGAGTTATTACACTATAACCACCCTGCTAATAACATGTAGGACCACCTTTAGCCCTCAAAACTGCTAGCACCCGCCGTGGCATTGATTCCACAAGGTGCTGATAGGTAGTCTGAGGTATCTGGTACCAAGCGCTCACCAACTGGTCCTGCAATTCCCTCACATTGCGAGGGGGTAGCGTGGCAGCACGAATTTGGTTTTCCAAGTAGGACCACAAATGCTCTATTGGATTAAGGTCAGGTGAATTTGGGGGCCAAGACATGACTTGAAAGTCACTGGAATGTTCCTCGAACCAATCCATGACGATTCGACCCTTATGACATGGTGCATTATCCTGTTGGTAAACACCATCCCCCGCAGGAAAAACTGTTGCCATGAATGGGTGAACCTGGTCTGTAACTATGTTCAAGTAGCTTACAGACGTCAGGGATTATTCTATGAGGATTATGGGTCCCAATGTGCCCCATGAGAACATTGTTCCTGGGCGAGAAACCATGAAAACCTGGGCGAGTCCATTGTTGTAGATGGAGGGGGGTCATAAAGTAATGTGTATAATATAAAGTAAAATGAAAAAAATTAAAAACGAATTAAAATTTCCTGGATTTAGGGAGGAGACAAATTTTTTACTGTGAACAGCTTTTTAGTTCCATAACCATGGAAAGTTAACTTCAGTACTGAGTTCTTACTGAGTTCGTGAAATAAGTATTTTTTCTGTATATGAAGTATAGGAAATTACAGACTTAAGGGAATTTTATTTTTTTCTTTAGATCTCTTCTTGCACACACCGTACAATAATGTTTTTTAAAATTTTCCTTTTTTCCGTACAAAATAGTTTCGTTTTATTTAAGTTAGCATGAAGAAAAAAAAACATATTTAATACAGAATAATACGTAGTTGCCGAAAACCTAAAGATTGATATATTTTGCATAGAAAAATTAAAAGCACTTGAATAAATATACGAATTTTCTTATGCATATTTTTTTTTGTTTAACTTTGAAACACCGTTGGGATACCAAATAATAATCTACTTCTAAGAGTTAAATAATAAAATAGAGTAACGTTTTTTTTATTATCGGAACTGAAATTCTTCATTTCTAATTGACAGAATGATTTCAAGAAAGTGTTCGAAATATCCCGCAGCAATATTCATCCAATTTTCTCGCTTTGCAATTTTTGAGAAAAGTTTTTTCATCTATTCCAAAGTCAGCAAATTCATCAAAATCGATCCTTCCCTCTAAGCCTCAAAAACATCGTCCGGACGAGTAAACATTCTCTTTTATTATTTTTTTTTCCGAATCGCTACTTGGATTCCTTTATTCGAATCTTCAAAACAGGGTTAATAACTTATTCTGTTCGAACATGACATCTTTAGCTGAAAAGAAGTTCTTTTATTTTTTTTAATCTATCGTCGTATTCTGGTATTCTACATTCGAAGTTGTCTAAAAATCAATAAAGTATGTCGAACTGGTGCAAGATTAGTCTTCGCTTTAGGGGTGGAACAGTTTTTTTTCTTTCCATTTTGCTACGAACATCTTCGTCAGCTGTCCGAGTAGTTTGTGACCTTCTCAATGTCTGAAACGTGTTCAATACGCTAAAGTTCGAAAATTGCTTTTCCAATAATTCGCTCTTTAGGGGTTTCATCTGAAAGTTTTGTTTGTCAGCGAGCAACACGTAACCAGTTTCAGAATAGAAAATACTAGGAACAAGTGTAAAAAAAATAAAAAGAGGCAAAGCTGGAAATTAGAATTTCGACTGCTGACTTTTCAGAACAAAATACATGAAACATTTCCTGCCTAAATTCCTTTGCCGATATCGGATGCCTACAAACATCACATATATAAGACTGTAAAAGTTTTAGAACCCCTACAATTGTTTTCGACCTTTTTTTATTTTTTAAATCTAAGTTAAAGTGAAAAAGAGAAAAAATGGCTGTGTTACGTTTATTGAAACAAATGTGTAAGGATTATTTACAATTTAACTGCAAGTTGGATTTATTCTTAGGCTATTGCAATAAAATTATTTGTTGAATGAAAATTGTTAAGAATTTGGCACATAAATTAAATAAACATATTTTTAATTGAGCAATTCTTAAAGAATGTACCAAAAATTACACGAGAAGTGATTTTGTCAAATTTCACAAACAATTTTTTATTGATTCGTGATTAGAATTTGATATTGGTTATAAGACCTGGTTCAGAGATCAACAATCTTTTATGTCACATCGACCACTAAACAGGAAATATATAATTTCTCAGACAGCCAATAGTGTTTTTTTTGGAACAGAGGGAAAATTTCTTAACTGATTAGAGTGGGTTTTTAAATATCTCCCTTCTAAACAAAATTGACCTATTTCGAAGATTTTCAAAAATTTTATTAATTAAAAAGTTATTCTGGTGGAAAGTTTTAAAGTGAACAGAATGCATATTTTCATTGAAAATTTTAACTATCCTGTCAACCAAGGATAACTATAGTTTTTTTCAATAATTGCAATTGGAGGAATAATATTCTATCAGCAGAAATATGCTACTACTTTTTCGATAAATATTTTTCGATTCTATGATTCAAGGTACCAGAAACAACAAAGGTGGACGATTCAGTGCAATAATCTCTCTCTCTCTCACTCTCTGTTAACTCAAAGGATTTCTTTTAGCATAATGAGTTATCTTGCATTCGAAAGTTTCCTTATACTTAATGACATCGAATTCGGTGGATATTTACCAGAACTGTTTAACTTATATTAATTTAATTTTTTTATACCTGGATTGCGATCAGAAATGACATGCTCTCTCATTTCTGAAACATTTTCTTCAATTCGTTGAAAGTTATTAGTGAAAGGAGTTCGCAGTTGATCAAACTTTTACCCATTGGTTCAGAAAATTGAGGAATTCGGAAATTGAGGACTCACAGTATCACCATCATCCAGGTAACTCATAATATGCCTCAGCTAATTTGAGTGAGACTCGTCTATCACCCATTCTTGATATAGTTCGAAATCCTTTTAAGCGTGTAAATAATGCCTAATACCATATAATTACCTTAGTTCCCTTGTAAGCAATTGCAATAAGTTGAGAAGTATCACTTGCGCCGCTATTTCGAAAATTCAAAATCGATTCTTTTATACCTGACACTGAAGGAGATAATTGAATAATGAGTCCAAGTTACATAGTATCTAATTCTTGAATAATCAGTATACACAATATTCTATTTTAGATGTAGATGGGAACGACCATCTTCTGCCACTTCCATCAAAGTACACTACTAGCCATTAAAATTGCTGCACCAGGAAAACGACACACCATGAACGTGCAATTTGCAACACGGATAAAGCATGTTGTGGTATGCAAATGATTAGCTTATCAGCGCATTCATGCGAAGCAGGAAGCGGTAGCTGCACCTACAATGGACATAAAAGAAAAGATTTGACAGTAAGTTTCTCATACGGAGATTGAATTTAAGCTGTGTTCTTAGGCAAAACAGATTTTGTTATGCCTCGTGTAAGAAGGAAAAATGCCTACCAGCACGTGTCTGAGTTTGATCGAGTTCGAATTGTGGCCTACCGGGATTACGGTTTATCATACCGAAGTATTGCTGCTCGTGTCAGTCAAGATCCCATGACTGTTAGCAGAATATGGAATCGATGGGTTCATGACTGTCATATAGAACGCTGTGAAGGATCTCAGCGGCCCCCATCACTAACAGCCGAGAAGACAGACATGTTATCCACATGGCCTTAAAGGGTCGTACAGCTACGTTACGAACCCTGAGTCAAAAAATGGGGTCATTTGCAAGACAACAAGTGTCTGCACGTGCAGTTCGACGGCGCTTACAGCAGCATGGACTGTCAGCACGGCGACCATGTCTTCGACTACCCTTGACGCTGCATAACAGACACGAGGGCCTCCAATGGCGTGATCAACAACAAACCTGGACACAGGAATGGCATGGCGTGGTCTTTTCAGACGAATCCAGGTTCTGTATACAGCATCATGATAGCCGCATCCGTGTTTGGCGACATTGTGGAGAACGCCTATTGGTAACTTGCATTCCACATCGTTATACTGGCCCATCACCTGGAGTAATGGTATGGGGTGCAATTGGATACGCGTCTCGATCACCCCTTGTTCGTATTGCCGACACTTTGAACAGCGGCAGTTACATTTCTGATGTGTTAAGGCCAGTAGCTCTACCTTATTTTCGAGGCCTCCATAACGTTACGCTTTAACAGGAAAATGCACGACCGCATGTTGCCCGCCCAGTCCTGACCTTCCGTAAAACAGAACATGTTCGCCTGTTGCCCTGGCTAGCACGTTCTCCTGCTCTCTCACCAATTGTTGCAGAACGACTGGCACACCACCACTCGCCAGTCACTACTGTCGATGAATTGTGGCATAATGTTGAAGTTGCATGGATTGTTGTACCCTTCCATGCTATTCAATCTCTGTTCGACTCGATGCCCAGGAGAATAACTGCTGTTATTGCTGCCAGAGGAGGCTGCTCTGAGTACTGATTCCTCAGGATCTATACATTCAAATATCCTGAAAATTGAATCACTTCTTCTTTCTACTATAATGTATGAGCCCAATAATTTCTTCCTGCTGTAGCAATTTTAATGGCCAGTAGTGTAAATAAAACACTCCAGCTTCTATCAAAGTAAATAGCTTGAGGTTCAATTTCCTATTCTGCTACTCTATTCTGCAGATTTTGTTCTAGTGTTCTTTGCTTCTTTTTCTTTCCACCAACAGGTTTATCTGGAATTTCATATCAGCCACATGTTCTAGCAAATGTTCTCCTAAGTTTAGTTCTGGTTTGGAGTGTGACGGAGGTTGAAGGTGGTGAAGAGCCTGAGACTTCAGATAATTCATTGACACCGAATTCGTAGTTTTCAGAATGTATTTATTTGCCTTCTTTTATAACTAAAATGTTTAGATTTAGCTTGTTTTTCGGAAATTTGGAAACGTATGCTTCACTTAAACCTCGATTCAATTTTTATCTATCTATCTTTTTAATGAACTGTTCACATACTTGCAAATTAATAGAATCTGCACCCGATTTTATTACAGTTTGTTAGTAATGAAAAAATTTTGCTCATTTAGATGAACTTATTTTACTTTCTTACAGTTGTAATGATCTTGACAAATTCACTTACACGCAGCTATTTCAAAAATTTGTTCCAATTCCTTTCAGAAAGAGTCGACTTTACCATAAAAGTTTGTTTTGGTGATTGTGCAATTTTAAAATTACTTGCTTACTTCTCATGTTCTCATTTCATCAAATCAATGATTCTTTTCAATCTAGAACTGGAAAGGAAGTTTTATGCCGAATTCTTTTGAGTTTGACTATAATTTCTACGTTTACTATTATGAATTGAACTCGTAATAGTAATAATTAAAAAAATAAATATATTCGATTATGAGTGTCACTGTGAAGAGGATAAACATTTCGAATTTGTTAATAAGCATCATAAATATATTATTACTGGTAATTTACATATGATAGAAAGTTTAGAACTAAGAAATTTAATGTTAAAATTTACATGCATTTACCACAGATCAATTAATATAATTCTAAAACGCCTTCCTAATGATCTAAGTAATTTTTGTCTAAAGCTCTCTAATCGATTCACTTTTCCTTTGTGTATGTAAACAGAATAGAAATGGACGGTTTATTATAACTTTAAAAACTATAAAAGGTTTATTATAACTTTAAAAACTATAAAAGGTTTATTATAACTTTAAAAAATTTTAAAAACTTAACTATAAAAGAACTTTAAATGGTTGTAACTGGTCAAAAATTTATTTTAAAACCGATCTAGCAATTATGCAACAACAAAAGAATTTTGTAATTACGTCCGTAGATAAAGCTAATATATATAATATTTATACAATCTTCCGTAGAAAAATTAAGCTTTCAAATAAGGAATTAATAAATAATAAAAATTGCAAGATTAGTAATTTGAATAATAATATTGTCATAAAATTTTTTTAGATTTTTATAAGAGGCTAAAAATTAAAATTAATAATGTAAAATTTCCATACATAGTTATCACTCCAAAAATTCGCAAAATTGCTATCAAATTTAGAACAATCTCTTCTACCTCTAATGTTTGTTTAATTTAATCTGGTATTATTTTCTCTAGCTTCTCAAATAAAATTACTAACAATATTTTTAAAGAAGGTTTTCACGAATTATCACCAATAAATTAACAATATTTTTTAATATTAAACAATATTTTAATATTAAACAATAAACAATAATTTTTTAATATTAAACAATAATTAAACAATATTTTTTAATATTTTTTTTTTACAAAATAAATTTAAATCTCTTGCGACATTTGGTTTGTTCTCTATAGTAGTATTCCCCATTCCAAACTAAGAAATGTTCCTTTGGGTTATTGTTATGATTATAAAAATATTCTTAATTGCGATTTTGATTATTGGGAAACTGTAATTAATATATGTCTTTATAATAATTATCTTTATAATGGAAAGCATTTTTTACTGAAATAGATGGAGTACCACAAGGATCTAATTTTTCCTCACTTCTGGCTAACTTATTTTTACACTTTTAAAAAAAGAATTATACTCTAAATGCTAAATTTGTTTTTAGATTTATTTATGATTTAATTACCTTCAATTTTCCAAATTCTGCAATTTTGTAAAACAATATTTACCCTGAGGAATTAATCACGCTTCATAATCATGACGATGGTATTAGTTTTAATTTTTTGGATATAAGTATTAAAAAAAGAGAAGAATTTATATGCATCGTAGAAATAAACGATGAAATGAATAATTTTAAGTTTAATACATAAAAATAAACTAATTACATGGAATGCTAATGTTTCTAAAAATATTTATTTAAATGCTAGTTTTAATCAAATAAATAAAATTAAAAGAATTTGTAGTAATATTTATTTGGCTAGAAAACAAATAAACAAACTTTTTTAAAATTTGTTAAGAAGCAATGGATTTCCAACTAGTGTATATGTGAATTTTAAATTATCTTTAAAATTCAATCTGTAGAGAATTTCGACAATACTGTAGATATGCTTGAATATAGTTAAAATTGAAATCTAAGTAATACATCTGTGAGGGCAAAGCCGCGGGTAACAGCTCATTTCATAAGATACTTAGCCTTCCAATCCAGATTTTTATGTTCAATTCACACTCAAAAATACAAAGGGTACTTTTCTATTCAATAATGCATCAATAAATCATAAAAAAATTTAATGGAATTGTTATTGAACACCAAAGTAAAAAACTAGTTTGCCTTTCTACAAAAAAACTGAATAATTCAGTCATAAAAGAAAACAATTCTACAAGATTAATAGACATAGGGAAGAAATACTTAAAATATGATACTCCAAATTTATTCTAAGAAAAATAAAAACAACAATTTAAAACAACAAATAAATCAAAGCGATGAAAAATCAGTATCATTAATTAAAATTGGTGAATAATCAGCTTCAAAGTTCTGTAGGCTGAATTGCAACAATTTTCTGCATGGTACCAATATTTTATTGCATTACGTTTCGTGTTTCTTTTTCCCTCCGAAAGACATATAATTACACCAAAGTTCATATATTGTTAATATTGTTGATGATGTTTATTAAACTGCTTAATTATAAAAATAATAATTAATATAATAAATAATTTAAAACAATGGCTTCCGCTAAACCAATGAGAAAATTCTACTTTTTAAATGTCTCTGATATAAAAATATAATTAAAAATTGAAAATAGGGCTTCGTAATTTGTTTTCAAATGTAATCATTCAATTTCATGTCGAATGTCGTATTTTGAGTGCTTACAATTTACCCTCAGTCAGTTATACAGACACAAAAACACACACAAACTCTTTATTTTATTGTATGCATAGATAACTATAGTGTAAAGATATGCATAACTATAATTTTGAGATTAGAAAAAAAAACTTGATTTGAGCCAGAGAAAAATAATTTGTCCATTACTTCATGTGAAGCCTACTAGTATGTTTCGCTTTATTCTGATGAATGTTAGCGCTTGACCAATCATATTATGTTATTTGTATATCGTAACTCTTTAACGAAGTTTGGTGAAAAGAACTCTAGCATAGACAAAAAAGTGAGGGGGCAAAGGCTAAGTGGACCATATATATATATATA